>NW_020664436.1:57902639-57904508 GCF_002925995.2 Terrapene triunguis
CGGGCGGCCCTCCCCGCGCCCCCCCCACCCCAGCTCATCACTCCACCTCCTCGCTTGAGCGGGCTTTTAGGCGCCCTCAACCACTAGGCGCCCTAGGCAGCCGCCTAGTTCGCCTAGTGGTTGCACCGGCCCTGGCTGCCAGCCTGCTTATTTGTCCCCTTCAATTGAGTGTTGAGAGCCCCTATAGCTGGCACAGAACAGCAGTCATGAGTGAAAGAAGAAAATGCCCCTCTGGGGCAGCATTCAGAAAAAGAAAGAAAGCAAAGGAAGCTTTTCTATCTAAGCAGGAAGGAGCTCTCCTGAGATACATAGACACAAATGTTCACGGTGAGCCTTCCGGCCCCAGTGAGGATGTGAGTGGTGAGGAGATGCCTGATCTTCCAGTTAGTCAGAGTGCAGGTGACTTGGCAGCTACTGCAGCATCCATATCTCCATCTCAAATTGATGTAACCATGCACATTCCTGAAGAAAAGTGTAGATCAGAGAAGAGTGTGGTGGAGGTGCAAGAAACAGCTGTTGGTGAGTTTAGTTCCTTAAGTCTAGATGATCCAGGACTGTGGACCCACTTGAGCAGTAACCTGAGGGACTTCCTTGTACTGCATGGGCCACAGCAAGTGAAAAACTTCATGTTCCCCAAAGACAATGAAAATAGAAGTTTCCATCCAACACATTACTGGTGTGAAATCCCCAATGGTGACAAAGTGGAGAGGCCATGGCTTATGTACTCAAAAACCCAGAATGCTGCATACTGTTTTTGTTGCAAACTCTTCCAGTCTAATGTTCCAGACACATTGGGTTCTACAGGAACAAAGGACTGGAAAAATCTGGCTAGAAGTCTGGCATGCCATGAGAAGGCAGCAAATCACCAGAGAGCATTCCATAGGTGGAAAAAGCTTGAAATGAGACTGTGGGTACGTCTATACTTACCTCCGGGTCCGGCGGCAAGCAATCGATCTTCTGGGATCAATTTATAGCGTCTTGTCTAGACACGATAAATCGATCCCGGATCGATCCCGGAAGTGCTCGCCGTCGACGCTGGTACTCCTGCTCCGCGAGAGGAGTACGCGGAGTCGACGGGGAGCCTGCCTGCCGCATGTGGACCCGTGGTAAGTTCGAACTAAGATACTTCGACTTGAGCTACGTTATTCACGTAGCTGAAGTTGCGTATCTTAGTTCGAAGTGGGGGGTTAGTGTGGACCAGCCCTAAGGTTAAAGGCCACCATAGATGATCAGCATTAAGAGAAGATTGCATCAGAGTCTCTTTACTGGCAAAATGTTCTGAAAGGGCTCATTGACATTGTGAGAATGCTTGCTACTCAAAACCTAGCACTGCATGGCACTTCAGATCAGCTGTATGTGCCAAACAATGGAAACTTCCTTAAAATTGTGGAGCTGATGGCTGAGTTTGATGCGGTACTCCAGGAGCATCTAAGAAGAGTCACCACCCAAGAAATGTACACACACCACTACCTTGGAAAAACAATTCAAAATGAGATCATACAGTTACTGGCAACAAAAGTCAAGCAGAAGATTGTGGCAGATCTGAAGTCAGCAAGATATTACTCTGTTATTCTGGACTGCACACCTGACATCAGCCATATGGAACAAATGACTTTAATGTTGCATGTTGTAACCACAACAGAACCTAGTGAAAATGTCCCTGCAATGGTGACTGTCAGAGAGCATTTTCTAGAATTTATTGACATTGATGATACTATAGGAGTTGGTGTGACAAATGTGCTTCTTAAAAAGCTGGAAGATACGGGAATTGCGATAGCTGACATGAGAGGTCAGGGCTACGATAATGGTGCCAATGAGAGAGGAAAGAACAGAGGAGTGCAGACACGGATCCGAGAGTTAAACCCTCAA
>NW_020664436.1:57914508-57932929 GCF_002925995.2 Terrapene triunguis
GCCCAAGTGATTCTGCATAGGGCCAGTGCAGAAGCGGTGCAAAGTACGGCAGCCATCAAGGTATCAAACTGGTCCACAGTCTCTGAATAATTCACTTCTGTTAGCAATGGCACAAAGATAAATTTCCCTGTCTGTAACTTAAGCTGACATGGAGGGGAGAGCACAAAAGGGTGAGAGTGACAGCTGAGTCACTTCTGTTAACTTGCGAAAGTCCTGTTTGTGTGCCTCAAAAGAAGAATATATTAAAATGGATTAGCCAGTCATACAAATAAGAACAACATGTACAGTTATTTCAGCTGGGATAAAGTCATAAAGGCGATCAGTTCTCATACTTCATATGTGAAAGAGAATTCACACAAGGGACAACTTGCCCCAAATATTTAGATACACATATTGTAAGTGTGCACATTATTTTCTTGAGCCTTCAGAAACATCACAGTTTTACCAGACCAAAGCTTTCAGTGTTTGAAGAGGCCACCAGAAACCACAGCTTGAAGGAAGGAGTAATGATTTTACACTCCCAATTTACTTTCTAAACCTACTATTTTTGTCCAAGTTGGGATTCTTTTCCAAATGGTTTTAAATCCCTTTCCCATAGTAACTCGAAAATTACCCAGTAAATATGTGGAACAAATGTTGGCTTTAGAGTAAACCAGTATTCAGGCATTTCTCCAAAGCCTTTTTTTTTTTTGGATTGTAAAATAAGTTTAATGGTATAGAGCTGTTGCAGTTTAGCATGTGAATGACACATTTATTAGCACAAGGACTTACACTAATACACGTGTGTCTACCATGTTTCAGACCTGCTCTTTTCATTTGCAGATTGTTGACCAAATAGAGACATTACAGGCTAGTATATTAGTTTTATTGCTATACATGATAATCATCATCATCATCACAATACTTTGCACTTTTATTAGGCTTTTTATCAGGCAGGTCTCAAAATGTTTTGCAAACATTAGCTAACCAAGCTTCAAACATTCGCATGTTAGAGGTAGCATCACTTTACCCACCTTGGAAATGCAGACTCCTCTGCAGTGGAGTGTGACGGTTGTCTAAAAGCTCAAAGCAACACCACACAAGAGGAAATATAGTAGAATGTTGTTTCCAACTGAAATTTCAGTGTGGAATTGAGGTGGGCAGAATCTGGGTACCCAAGATGAAATTTGACCAGGACTAAGGTTAAGACCCCCTAGTCTTACAAAAACTGCCATGGGAACTGTAATAGGCATATACATGGTCAGACTCTCAGCTAGGTAGATGGCCAGTAGGGATTACTGATATTTATTTCATTTCTCTGTTTTTAAATCTTTTAAACATTTACTGAGAAGCATATGGGTGTATACCGAGGGCTTGTCTATACAGTGTGTTAATTTACACTAGGGGTGTGTAAATGCTAGTCTGCACCTATGGGTTGCACACTCACTAACCCGTGTGGACCCTGCTGGCACACACTAAAAGTTCCCTTGTGCACGTTAGTGTAGTCCTGTTTCAAAGAGTACGACATTAATGTGTACTAGAGAACTTTTGGTGTGTGCCAGCAGGATCCACACAGGCCAGTTAGTGTGTGACTTGCTAGTGCAGGCTAGAATTTACACACCCCTAATGCAGAGAAGCCTATAGTGAGTCCGTCATCCTTCCCTCATCTTCCTTCCCCCATTCTCTCTGACTCTTTGATACACCCAAGTGTTGTCTGGTCTTAAATTGGGCCCTGATCCAGCAAGTTGCTCAGTTCCCATCAACTGGGCTACAAGTAGGTGCAGGAGTTTGCCCATGCAGAACAACTTGCAGGACTGGGGCATTCATCTGTTAAACCTTTCAGGCCAAGGACTGTCATATACTATGTGTTTTTACAGTATCTAGCACAAAGGAGTTCCGATCCTGACTAGAGCTTCAAGATACCACTATGGTATAGATAAGAAATATTAATAATCGGCACCTCATGTCAAATATACCACTTCCACCAGCATGGTACCCCCACACCTTATGCTGAGGCATTAGTTTACTACTAACAGAAGGAGACAGTACCACATCTTGCATCACTGTGGTGTTCTTGGAGGTCTCCGCCCAACCCTGTGAAATATGTGGAATCTCACATGATCACAGCACAAGGTGGCAGCCTACAGGTACAGTAAGTGCCTAATCCTGCTCCCATAGAAGCCAGTTGGGTTTTGTCATTGACTTCAATAGGAAAAGGATTTTGCCCTTGTTCTACTTGCTGATCATTCTTATGCACAATATCTATTTCTAAATATATCTAACTTGGTCATTTTGGGGTGCGCAAAGTATGTCCTTTTTGAATTTCAGAAAAAAAAAAGAAATGTTTTAGTTATTGGAACTTAAAAATCTCCCAGTGATCACTTTTTCTGTGTTGCTTTTAATTTGAAAACAGACAGATTTAATATAGAATAAAAATTATTATTCCAGTTGAAATCTAAAATGACAAGCTTTTAACCTGGAGTAAATTGTCCCAGAGAAAACAAAGGTTTGTACTGGGAACACTGACTCACATGGGACTAGAACACTGTGATCAGAAATTCTAAGAGTACTAGAGATTAACATAGCATTAAATCTTGTAGTTGTAAAGAAGACACAACAACGAAACCTCTTCTGCCCATGACACCCTCCAAGCCCAGTTGCCTTATGTTTCTCCCTTCTCATATTTTGTGTGTGTGTGTGTCAGGTTTTACTTTTGATTGTGCCTGCTCTCCTCTTCGATGACTACCCTGCTGCCTTCCAAGAACATCCATACACACTCAGTGAATTATGCAGTGCCACCTTATGTGCCAAACGTAGATGTTCAATTGATGAACATCTTTTCCTGCCTGACAGGATATATAGAAACAGCCCAGCTCGACAGACTCTTTGAATAGCGCAGGAGCCTTTTTTACTTATGGGGTTGAGTTCAGAACTTGAAAGCTGGGTGTATTCTTGCCCAACTGACTAGAGTTCCAATAGGCATGAAACCCTATGAACATGAGAACAGGCCTTAGAGAGAAGTATATTTTGCCGTCCCCTATTTTTCCATCTATATTACAACAAGCAGAGTGTGGTCAATTTTAGACGGGGAAAAAAGAATAAAATACACCTTTAATTTACTGGCTGGCAAAAGCTTGTAAGATGGGTTGGTTTATAGAGGGAAACAACAGACATTCAAGTTTCTCCAAGTCTCTGTAGCAAGAGACAATAGAAAATGCATGCATGTAACAGAACAAAATTCTGGTGTTCTGAGAAGCAGCACCAGAAACTTCTGCTATCTCTGGTTACTATTAGAGCTGTGCAAATAACTGATTTTCTTAGTTCAGTGGCTGAACCTAAAAAGTTTTTAAAAAATTTCATTTGGGGTCAAACTTTTTTTCTTTTTTGAGTTTTCTTGACCCCTTTAAAAAAAAATTGAGGTAAAAGTTGAATTGAAAAAATCCTTTTGAATAAAAAAGTTATGTTTAGAAAATGTAAAAATAAAATGTTTTGATTTTTATCAACATTTTTTGTTTGATGACAACTGTTTTTGGCAAATTTGCAAAATGTTTTGGCTAGTCCAAATCTGCATGAGGGATGGGGGGAGAAGAGGGCAAAAAAAGTTTTTGTGAGAAGAATTTTGCCCATCTCTAGTTACTGCGAAGGGCCTGTTTTTGGAAAGACAGTCTCTCATTTTGCACACGCAACTTTGCACCAGCAATTACTTGCACGTGTGTTTCTGCACTATCAAATAATTGTCAAGATAGGATTTAGCTATCTAACTATCCCACATGTCAGGGATTAGGTAAACAGTTAAATTCCATCCTGTTTGTCTATAGCTAATCAATCCTAAACTGAATTTGCAAAATTAGACACCTAGATTAGGTCATTTGGAAATTTAGCCCTTGATGTCTAGGTTCTTAAAATCAATGGATGCTATTGATATCACTGCATTATATTTTTAGGCCCTGGTTCAGGGCTTAAGCTCCAGAGGCAACTTCAAAGCGCTGTCTACACAGCTATTTTTAGAGCCCTGGCACAAGGCCTGCTAGCCCAAGTATGTCGACCCCGCCTGGGAGGTTTGCTGCCACAGGCTGTGTAGACATACCCTCGGAAAAAGGAGTGTGTTCTTTACTCCAAGTTAGCTGATGCATGAGAGCTAACTCAAGATAAAATTCTGGTGAAGAAAAGGTGGTTTGTAGTTTTCACATGAGTTAATAGATCAAGGTGGACCCTAGACGACTTCTCCATAGTCTCACCTTCACTTGCTAACTCTTCGAAAAATACAGTCTACTTTGTCTTCATTAGGATTTTATCTAGTGTTAGCTAACTTGAGTTAAGAAAACACCTCTTTCCTAATAAAAAATATGCCATAAGAGGGGCAGCACAGAAAACACAGCAAGGGTAGGGATGGTGAACCCCCTTCAGAGATGCCCCTCTTAGGGTGTGTTTTCACTAGGTGTGTTCTTAACTCAAGTTAACTAAGGGCCCCCAGCCTAAACTGAACAGTCTTGAGGGCCTGTCTTAAGTTACATCAGTCTCCCTGGGCTACCCTATGGGCTGGAGCACTGCCTTGAATCTCCACAGCTTCATCTCCTGGCAAACCTCTCCCATTCCCTATGCCTGGGTTTGCAAAGGTGTCCTCAGTGAAGCCTTACAGATGTCCCTGAAGTGCCTGAGATGGGCAAATCCTCCCCTGGTGCATATACAGGGCCGGCTCCAAGCACCAGCCGACCAAGTACGTGCTTGGGGCGGCTCCTTGTAAGGGGCGGCCAATCTTGGAGTGGCAGGGGGCGCTTGGGTTTTGGTTTTTTTGGTTCGGTGGGGCGGCGCTCGTGGTTTTTTTGCTTGGGGCAGCAAAAAAGTTAGAGCCTGCCCTGTGCATATAGGGGGGTTTATGACCCCTTTATGCCATTTCAACTGCTTTACTTGGTGTAAAGGGGCTGGAGTAGCCATGAAAACCTCACCCCCTGTCTTGATTAGTTCATTGGACAGCAGCTGAGGGAGAGGGAAGTAAATTGCTGGGAAGGAGCCTGGATGTGAACTTGGGGGATTGTTGGGTATGGGTGGGAAAAGTATGGAACAGGTTTTTTGGGGGTGGAGAGGAGGGATTGTTGAGGAGCTTCCCCCATGCAGACCCTGGCTAACCCCTAGCCTCTCCCATTCAGTCAAGCAATCTGCCCCTGCCCCCATGTGTTCCTGCACCCTCATGTGTCCTTGCACCCCGTGTCCACGTGTCTCTCCACCCCCACTCAGACACCCACTATATCCATCCCCATGTGGCCCTGCACCCCTCCCCCTGTCCCCATGTGTCTCTGTGCCCCCACCCAACCACTCCCCTGTCCCTATGTAGCTCTGCATCCCCCCATCACCATGTGGCCCTACATCTTCCTCCCCCCTGTGGCCTTGTGCCTCCACTCCCATTCAGCCTCTGCCCTAGTCTCTCCTCCCGCACTACCCCTTATGAGCCCCTGTCTGATCCCTCCCCCCCAGCAAGCAACACTGTCTGTCTCCCCATAGCCCCTGTCTCCTGACCTGGCATGGCAGGTGCTGTGAAGAAGGCAGGCTCTTTCTCATCCTTTGTTGGACTGTAGCTGCTGCTGCTGTGTTCTATCACCAAAGCTCCCTCTAGTGGCCAAAAGGCAGAACTGCAGCAACATTTCAGCAGAAGCTTTTTTCTTCACAAAAAATTAAAAATATGTGTGGCTCATTAACTATGCACACGCGCAGTAGCGCAGAATCCCCCTAGGAATAATAAGCGTTCACAAGGATGGGACTTTATTTGCAACTAAAGGACAGTTTGGCTCACTTATGTAGCTCTTTTTAAGCAACAGTTCTCAAAATCAGGCCATGAGTGAAAGCCCCTGACCCCATAGATGTCAAAGGCAAAACTCTCATTGACTTCAATGGGACCAGGATCTCACCTCACCTCTTTTTTTTTTCCATATTGACTTTCATGTTGGTAGTGTCTACAATAAATCTTTTCAGCTGCTTTTGTTATCTTGTTTTATTTTAAAATAATTTAGAAAAACCCTCTAAGTTGAGGAAAAACCCAGATGGTTTCTTGAAAAATCATTTTATTTTATGTATTTGTTACAGATGTTTACAGTGCACCCCATCCTCTGGCCACTTTTCCAGGCTTTAGTGTAACAGTAACAACATTTTCCAAGTAAATTGTCTGTCCTTTTGGGTCAGTAAGTGTATTTTCACGGTGTCCTGGAGAAAGCTGAGCACACTGTCGGTGTTTAATAAATACTGATATAAGGAGACAAATCTTCCATAACCTATTGAAGCAACATCACTTTAGGAGACTGACAGGAACACCTTCCCTGTAGGCCAGAGGCTAGGGTCTTTTCAGCACTCTTCAGTTGTGACAGTCACTGCAGTGTAGGGGATCCCCTGGTAGTGTAGAGAAGGTGTAGTGGCTCCCATGGGTATGTCTGCACTGCAATGTAAGCCTGTGCTTGAGCCCAGGCTTAAGCCTAATCCGCCTTGTTTCTACACTGCAATTGCACTAACCCAGGGCTCAGACCCAGGGTCCCAGGACCCTGCAGAGCTGAAGGGCATGAGCTCGAGTTAAGCCGGGTCCCAGGGTCTGAGCCCTATCGCTGTGCAGTGTAGGTGCAACCCTGCTTGACTCAGATCCCAGAAGTCAGCTGAAAGTATCCTAAAATTCCATGAGACAACTTCCTTACTCCTCTCTATCCCAACAATTTGCAATCCACTTTTTTGAAATGCAAGCCACGCTCTCCCACCTCCGCCCTTTGCAAACGGCAGCAGGTCAGCTTTAACCCAGTCTCTTCTGATCACTGGTCTGCAAACACACTGTCATAGAGCCAGGGGTGAAAGTAACTTACAGGACTTACCGGTACTGCCGGAGTCCTGAGTGGGGGGCATGGCCTCACCCGGAAGAGGTGGGGCCTCTCAAGATTTAAAGGCCCTGGGGCACCAGCTGTGGCTGGGAGCCCCAGGGCCTTTAAATCAACCCGGGGCTCCCAGCTGCAGAGGTGGCTGGGAGCCCCCGGGTCTCAGGGGCAAATTAAAGGGCCCGGGGCTCCGGCCGCCGCAGAGCTCCGGGCCCTTTAAATCCCCCCCGCAGCTCCGGCAGCCGGAGCTACGGGCGGGATTTAAAGGGCTCTGGGCTCCCCGCAGTGGCAGGGAGCTCCGGGCCCTTTAAATCCCGGCCCCAGCCTGGGCGCCGAGCTGCGGGCGGGATTTAAAGGGCTCTGGGCTCCCCGCCATGGCGGGGGGGCCCAGAGCCCTTTAAATCCCCGCTGCAGAAGCTGGTGCGGTCCAGCATGGCGTACTGGCTCTTGCCAGTACGCCAGACCGCACCGGCTTGGCTTACTTTCACCTCTGCATAGAGCCTCCTGGGTTTCCCATGGAATGTAAATTGAACAAGCTTTTTGCAAAGTGAGATGCTTCCTGGCAACATGCAGGGTGGGCAGTAAAGTTTTCCTGCAGTGCACCATGGCCCTAGGGCTACAGCAGCCACATTTTGGAGGGAGGGAACGCTTGGAACTCTGAGATATGGCGACTTTGACTCGGGTCTGTGCACTGCAGTGTGGATGCCAGAGCCCCATGTTTGAGCATGGGTTAGAAAAGTCTTAACATAGAGTTAAAATACAATGTAGATGCTCAAGCCCAGGATTCCCTAATGCAGATCAGCTGATTCAAGTCCCACTAACCCTGGCTTTACATTGCAGTGTAGACGTACCGCCATCTGCTGCAGCCAGCACAGGGGTTTGGACATGGGAAAAGGAGCATGGGTAGGGTTTTCCCACATCCCTCTGGTCCCTATATCCCTTTCACGGCTAGTGTAACTAAAAGAGCCATCCAACTGCTGTAAACTACTGGGAACCTCATGGCATAGTGCTGGCCTAGGGTCAGGGACTTTTGTACCACCTCCTCCACCCTCCCTAGCCACAGTCAAAGATCTAGGTTACTCTCTGAGGCCTGGTCTACACTACGGGATTAATTCGGATTTAGCAGCGTTAATTCGAATTAACCCTTCACCCGTCCACACAACAGAGCCATTTAGTTCGAATTAAAGGGCGCTTTAAATCGATTTCTGTACTCCACCTCGACGAGCGGAGTAGCGCCAAAATCGATTTTGTTAATTCGAATTAGGGTTAGTGTGGCCGCCACCACCGAATTAATGTGGTTAAAAACCGAATTAATGTGCTTAGTGTGTCCGCGCACAATCGAATTTATACAACCTGTTTCCCAAATTCGAATTATCTAAATTCAGATTAATCCCGTAGCGTAGACATACCCTGAGAACTCCAAGGATTTAGGATCTTCCTGCATCTTCATCCTCAGATTTTTATGTTATTTGTAATTTAAACCCAACCCTTTTGTTTAAGGAAGATGCTTCTTATTCTTCTAGTTGAAAAATTATCCTTGACAATAGCACCAAGAGAGGTTTTTATTTGTCCTACTTATTTAAATGGAGTATTAACTCTGAAGCCCAGTTTTGACAACTTAAATGTCTGTATTGTAATCAATATCATTATTGAGAATTGTAGCAGATCGAAAATAGCCAACTTGTGAGTGTTGTGTGTGTGTTGATTTGGGCTATATCAGACATTCCATAATAAGGCTGCAAGTTCTGAATACAATACTTGATGCAACTGCAGTTAATACTACTTAGTATTTCTTGGGAGTGAATTCCCTGAAGCTTTCCATCATCCTGAATATGATTGAACTATTCCTTGCAGTCAGTGGGAGCTCTGGGAGCTTGACACATTTGAACATCAATTCCAAGTTGGGCTCCCAAAAATTGAGGCACCACAAATCAGTGGCTGCTTTTTGAATATTTGGCTCTAAACAATTTACCCATGGCTACAGAGTCAGTGGCACAGCCAGGACTGGAACTCAAGAACTCAGACAGGATTAGGGTGAGTATAGTCAACTAGACCACACAGCATAATAGAATACTAATTATACTATTTTACTGTATATGAGCAGCTAATCATTTATTCCTTATCAAAATCTAAGATGCCACTGTCATTTTTGTATGCCACTTTTCTCTTAGATGTTGCCCTGCCTGTTATATTTTCGGGAATTGTGCCATAATGGGAGATTTTAACTTGCCGGATATAGATCGGAGAATAAATGCTACTAATATTGGTAGGGACCACTTATTCCTGGATGTGATAGATGACGGTTTTCTTGATAAAATTGTCACTGAACAAACAAAAGGTGATGCAGTTATAGACTTGGTTTTGTTAAGTAGTGAGGACATCACAGAACAGCTGGTTGTAGTAAATAACCTTGGCTAGAGTGATCATGAGTTGATTCAGTTTAAATTAAATGGAAGGATAATCAAAATCAGGTCATTCAGTATGTTTTTTTATTTCAAAAGGGGAGACTTTTGGAAATTAAGAGAATTAGTTAAAGAGTCAATTGGACTGAAGAGCACAAGAACTTGAATGTGGAGGAAGTTTGGAATTTCTTCAGGTCAACTATAAAAAAAACTGTCTGAAATTTGCATCCCAACAGAAGGAAAAAAACTTGTAGGGAAAGGCTCCAGACCCAGCTGGATGAATAACCACCTCAAAAAAGTTATTAGAAGTAAACAGAGACTCTATAGGGAATGGAAAAAGGGGTTGATCAGCAAACTGTTGGAATAAAGGGAGAATTGCTAAAAGTCAAGATGAGTTAGCTCTTGCCAAGGAAATGAAAATAAATAAGAGGTTTTTTAGTTATATTCATAAAAAAGGAATGATGAGGTTGGGCCATTATGCAGTGTGAATGGGAAAGAGATTAAAAATAATCTAGGTATGGCCCAAAAACTAAATATATACTTTGCCTCACTTTTTAATAAGGATGATAATCTGGAACATGTGCATGAAGTCAGGACAGCTGATGGAAATGAGAAATGGAAATTACCACATCTGAGATTAAAAAAAAACCAAAAACACGTAAAGAGCTTAATGCATTCAAATCGGGGGTGGGGGGTGGATAATTTCCATCCCAGAATGCCAAAAAACTGGCAGATGAGATTGCTACTCTGGTAGCAAAGATTTTTAATATATCTATCAATTTGGGTTTAGTACCATATGACTGGAGAACATTGTACCAACATTTAAGAAAAAGTGATCTGGCAATTATAAATCTGTTAGTCTGACTTCCGTAGTGCAAGGTTTTAGAACAAATTGTGACAGAAAGAATAATCAAATTATAATAATAATATATGGAGATATCCTATCTCCGGAAGGGACCTTGAAAGGTCATTGAGTTCAGCCCCCTGCCTTCACTAGCAGGACCAAGTACTGATTTTGCCCCTGATCCCTAAGTGGCCCCCTCAAGGATTAAACTCACAACCCTGGGTTTAGCAGGCTAATGCTCAAACCACTGAGCTATCCCTCCCCTCTCATGGTGGTAAATGGTAAAGGGAATGTAATGAAACATTGGTTTACCAAAAGTAGTTCATGACAGACTAACCTGATTTCCTTTTTTGAGAAAATAATTGTTTTTTAGATAAAGGAAGTGCACTAGATCTAATTTACTTGGATTTCAATAAAGCATTTGACATGGTACCACAGGGGAAATTATTACTTAAATTAGGGAAGATGGGGATCAATACAAGAACTGCAATGGTCCCAGGTGCTGTAAAGTCCCAAGAACTGTAAAGCGGACAACAAACTAAAGGTGAGACGGCAAACAGTTTTTCTGAAAGGAGAATTATCTGACTGGAAGGAGGTTACTAGTGATGTTCCTCAAGAATCGGTCTTGGGACCAATTTCATTCAATATTCTTATGAATGACGTTGGCACAAAAAGTAGGAGTGTGATCATGAAATTTGCTGATGATACAAAGTTGGGAGGATTGGAATATTATACAGGGAGATCTGGATGACTTTGAAGAAAAGAGTGATAAAAATGGGATGAAATTCAGTCTAATAAGGTCTAATAAGAATTTCTACTACAAGCTGGGGGCTCATAGTTGGAAGCAACTGAGGAGAAGCGAGGCCTGGGCGTGTGGGTAGATCAGAGGATGACTCTGGGTCACCAAAATGATGCAGCTGTGAAAAAGGCAAATGCAATTCTAAAATCTATCAGGAAAGGCATTCCCAATAGCTATAGAGAAGTATTAATGCCATTGTACAAAACAGTGGTAAGACATCATTTGGAATACTGTGAACAATTCTGGTCATCCATGTTCAAGAAAGATGTATTTAAACTGGAACAAGAGCAGAGAAGAGGCCCTAGGATGATCAGGGGAATGAAGGGCCTACATTATGAGGACACTAAAAGAGCTTTGCTTGTTTAGTCTAGCAAAAAGAAGGCTGAGAGGGGATATGATTGCTCTCTATAAATAATAGGAGAGGAATACCAAGATGGGTGAAGAGCAATTTAGGCTAAAGGACAGTGTTGGATATAAATTGTCCATGAACAAATTCAGTCTGGAACTTAGAATATGATGTCTAAACATCAGAGTGGTAAGGTTCTGGAATAACCTCCCAATAGGTTTTTTGGGGGCAAACAACTTAATTAGTTTTAAGAGACAGCTGGACAAGTTTGTGACTGGAATTGTATGATGGGGCTGCTTGTGATGGTGGGGACAGGGCTCAGCAACTCTGGAGCTCGCTTTTGGTTAATGTCTTAGGTTCCTAAAAGTTCATGCTTCAGGGTTTCAGCTGGCCACCTGCAGGGGTTAGGAAGGGATTTCCCTTCCTCCAGTGTATTCTGGGCGTGGGTTTTTTTTTTTGCTTCTTTGTTTGTTTAATCTCCTTCCTCTGAAGCATATGGGATGGCCATGGCTGGAGATGGGACATGGCTGGACAGGGATGGACAGGGCTCTGAGGCAGCACCAAGCATTCTCTCTCTCTCAGGTGCTTGGCTGGCTGATTCATGCTCACATATTCAGGGTCTAACTGATCACCATACGTGTGGTTGGGAAGGAACTTTCCCCCGGGTCAGATTGGCAGTGACCTTGGGGGGGTTTTCACCTTCCTTCTTTGCAGTGTGTGGGTGAGGGTCACTTGCCATGAATGACCTCCAAATGC
Organism: Terrapene triunguis; assembly: GCF_002925995.2. NCBI lineage: Eukaryota > Metazoa > Chordata > Testudines > Emydidae > Terrapene > Terrapene triunguis. The sequence goes on from NW_020664436.1 coordinate 57,926,480, forward strand.
CAACTGGCAGAGGACACAGATGTACATAGGGACACAAGGATCCCCTGGGTTCACCAAAAGAATGTCATGTAAGTTCTCTAATGAAAGCCTGTGTCATACTGGTCATCATAACCATTGCAGCATATATGTACAGAAAATAAGTGAGTTCTGTATACATGCTGAAAATTATGTTTCTGTTGTTAAAGTCAGGTCACTCAAAGGTAGTACATCTTGAGACAAACTCTTCTGAATACAATATGGGAGGTGGGAGATACTTATCTCCCTAGCTTACCACTGGGATTGTGGGACTTAAAATAGGAATCTATTAGCATACTGAGTCAAATGTTAATGAAAAGCTTGTGGAGACTTCAGAAGGAAATTAACAAGAGGAGGTAAATAGCAGCGGCATGGGACCTATTTTCAGGTGAACATCAAAGGTCTGGTCTAGTAAATCTGGGAATGCAGAGATCTGTGAAGACAAGTTGCCATCTTGGCTGAAAATACTGGGAACAGGACTTGGGAAAAACTATCATATAGGAAACAGGGGAGTGTCTTGTGAGTCAAGTTGAGGCTCTAGAAAGCATGTTATGATTTTGTTTTATATGTAACTATTTGTCTCCAAAATTCTTACTATCATTTGAACCTTTGTTCCTTGACAATAAGCTTAGCTTTGTTTTCACTATAAATATATCTAAGTGCTGGAGTGGTGATCCTGAGTTGAATCTTGTAAACTGGTGTGTGCTCTTCCCTTGGGAGTAGCAAATCTAGGAGCTCTCTGAGTGCCCAGTGGAAAAGGGGACACTTGGAGGACTCGGGGATTGATGTGTGCCTATCACTGAACTATAAATAAAGAGCAAAGCCTGTGGGAGCCTGGAAGGCAGTGCTTGTGTTGCCAGAAGCTGGTGGAGTCAGAGAACTGATCACAACAGGCCCAGACAAGATTTTCTCAGGGCAGGTGGTAGGTAGGTGCCTCACAACCCCGGGTATCCCTGGGAACATCACACTAGGATTATCTGGGTATGTTTCACTTTCATTGCAGGGGCTTTGGGCACTGGTGCACCTCACACCCTCCTATTCTCTGCCTGTGGCACATAATAATCTAGTCTTCTGGGGGTTGTAATACTTTGATCTTATTTTGGTTGTTGGGTTTAGTGTGGGGCGCTGGGTGGTGACGGTGGCCTGTGATATACTGGAGATCAGACTAGATGATCTGGTACTCCCTTCTAGCCTTAAACTCTGACTCTAACTCCACTTAAACAAGAGTGTCCCCTACCGTGACAGTGGCCCTGATGCAAAGCTGCCTGTCTGTTTAAAGATATTGTGCTAACAAAGAAAAAATATTGGAAGAGATGCTGGAAAAATATTATTGATGAGGCAACTCTGCTTAAGCTTCTAAATTCCATTTCCATCTCACTTCAAGAATTATGCAAAATGACTGAGGGAGTTCAGAGGCTGTAGAAACTGATGGGAAAAGCCTTTCCTTTCATCTATTTTAGTAAAACTTGCAACTGCTAAAAATGTTTCCTCTTTCCTGAGATGATAATTTTGTCCCTCTTGCGGCATCATCCGTCTCTAGTCCTGTGAGGAGGAAGCTATTTATTTCAGTCCTCTTGTTTAAAGTTGCTTCAGCCCTTGAATTCCCCTCCTAATCCAGCCTTTGCCTCATCTTTCACCTGCCCTGGCACTAACCTTCCTCCATTCACACAGCAAACAGGAACAGAGGACTCTGCAGTCTGAATGGCAACCCACACACAGTGGGCTGACATGGGAGCAAAAGTCAGGCTTATTTGTTTGACACCATTTCCACAAGATCAATGCTGACAGACAGCCTCCCACCAGCCCCCTCAGGCAACCAGCATGCTCTGACACTGAGTGCAAGCAGCTCAGAGGATGCCAATGCTCTGGGTCTATTACCTGTTGCCTTAGAAACAAACAAAGGGATGTATTCTTTATTTATTCATAGAGTGATATACTGTGTGCCAAGTCTTTTCTGAAGCTTGGGGGAAGTATTTAAAAAAACCCACCACAAGTTAGAATATCAAATTCCAGGAAACAAGTCAATTCTGCAAGCAAATACGAAAGCAAGATGCATAAAGATAGCTACTGGGTTAGATCACTGACTGTTGTCTTTTTGCTAAATATTATTAGGTCATGATTGCTATATTCAGAGCAGTTTTCTCTATGACACCTGGGTTACACTGAAAATACATAGGGAATCTTAATGCTGGTACTGGACAATGTTTGTTTTCTCTTGCTTGAGCAAGAACAAAAAGAAGGTTAAGGGGTGACTTGATTACAGTCATGGGGACTGGGGAACAAATATTTAACAATGGGCTCCTCAATCTAGCAGAGAAAGGCATGACATGATCCAATGGATGGAAGTTGAAGCTAGACAAATTCAGACTGGAAATTAGGTGTAAATTTTTAGCAGTGAGAGGAATTAACCATTGGAACAACTTAACGAGGGTGGATTCTCCATCACTGACAATTTTTTAAATCAGGATCAGATGTTTTTCTAAAAGATACTCTCTAGGAATGACTTTGGGGAAGTTCTATGGCCTGTGTTATACAGGAGGTCAGACTAGTTGATCCCAATGGTCCCTTCTGCCCTTTGACTTTATGAATCTATGAATTCCAAATCAGAGATTTAATTAAAGAAAACTCAAAGATGTTTCCCAAATATCAGGCAGGGCTGTGGAGGGTCAATGTGGTGTTGGGATTGTTCTAGAGAAAATTAGATGGTCCAACACACTCTCTTAGGTGAAGGATTAATTTATTGGTGCAAAAAAACAGAAGTGCTGAGGTTAAAACAACAAACGTGGATTACACTTTAAAGCGATCTACAATTATTCCCGTGAGTAGTCCTAGTCACCCAGAATTAAAAGTAATACCTGAGAATTCTACTTTCTGGCACAAACCGACGTTCTTCCAGCATCTCTATAACCCTAGAGTTGCCTAATCTTCCCTTATTTTCTGTAGACCCAGTTCCATTAGGGAGGGAGTTTCGGGCAAACACAAGTTGAACATTTAGCTTGTTTCATCAATCCCAATATATGGCCCGAGATGGCCCATTCCTAACCCTTATGCAAGTCCTAGCTGCAGCTGTGCTGCTGCATCAATGCCAGCTTCTGAGCTTTCCTCATTAGGGAATGTTTCAGCAGGTAATTATAAGTCTGGATAAATTCTTCAGACCAGTTTATAAAAATTCTGGTGGTTATTTGACATCCAGAAGCACTACTGTGACGACAGCTTGCTTTAAACCCTTTCCTGTGCATAGACAAGGTTTGCTGCTTCCCAAGATTAAAGATGTCAAATCAGGCCTCAAGGGTTGTATTGTCAAGGGCAAAAAATACACACGACCCAACCATTGTGAACTACTGCTGGGCACTCTGGATACCCATGAGAAACTCTGCAACGTTAGCTTCTCTGCGTCACAGCAGCGTGCAAACCGGGGGCCAGGACAGTTTAAAAATACTGCAACTGCCACAGATTTCCCAGGCCATATATAGTTCACACATCTCACAGTAGCAGGAAGGAGTTACAAAGACACACAGAGAAACAGAGGGAAGAAAGCAAGGGATGCGACTGTCAGCGTGCAACAAAATGGACTAAAAATAATCTGTCACCAAAACAGCTCCGTAGAAAGCTGCAGTAACGTGGCCTTTGTTACTCATCTGCTGTGTCAGAGAAACCAAGAGAGTGCCCGATCTTTTGTTATAGGGAGAGGACAGGAAGGAAGATCTTGTTTCCTGTAAACAGAGAGAGAGAGAGAGAGAGAGAGATTTATAGGTATTATTGTTTTGACAACGGAAGGGCTCCCTGAAGTTTGCTCAGCAATTCATTCCTGACAGATACCAGATCTGAGCTGCTGGTTCTCTAGAGAAATATCTCCTATGGTGATAGTGTGGGAAGGGACACTGAGGACAGCTGAAAGCTTTGATGGCTTTGCGTTAGTTGTCTAACAATATAAAATGTAATCCTGAGAAGTCTGATGCCATATTACCAAAATGGAATGCAGCCCGTGATTTGTTGAATGCTTTGAAACATGTCTCATCTGCCTGCAGTGGGCAGGTTGCATCTTGACCTGAAAATAAACCAAATCTGTCAAGCCTTATTTTGGTGAAACAAGAATGTTTATTCTGTTCACCCCTCCACCTCCAAGCAGCCCACTGTGACTTCCAGCTGTGTTTTTACCCTGACCTTCCTTATATCCACTGTGCAGGGAAAGCAGCAAAATGCCAAATATTATGTCTTAACATGTATCTCCTCGTCCACCTTATACTAGTTTTGGGCCTTTTTGGTGACAAAAAGAATTTGTCAGAGTTTGCCATGAGAGCGGATTGTTTAACCTTGGCCTCTTGGAGTGACCTTGCCCATCAAGATTTTCAAAAGCCAAGTGAGCACCATTTAATTTGTGGCTGGAGTAAAAATGAAAAAGTGATGCTATTCCCCTAAAAAAAAAAGCCAGTTAAAAAAATTAAGTACCAAGACTTTTCTTTTACTGTTTGTCATTTATATCCTGAGGGTCTGGCTTTCTGAGCTGTGAACAGCCTCTATCACCTTCTGGGATCTGATGTGAGAAACAGAGAGGGGCCCAAACCAAAAGCTCAGATGCCAAACATCCCTGAACTTTGGAGAAGTTCAGATCTGAACATACGTCTCTATTGAGAAGAGGAAGACTGTGACATCAGTGATCCCAGTACTGTGCTATAGAGATAATACTAACTACACCGCTACCCCAATATAACGCGACCCGATATAACACGAATTTGGATATAACGCGGTAAAGCAGTGCTCCGGGGGAGGGGCTGCACACTCCGGCGGATCAAAGCGAGTTCGATATAACGCGGTTTCACCTATAACACAGTAAGATTTTTTTGGCTCCTGAGGACAGCATTATATCGAGGTAGAGGTGTAGTAGTCTGAAGGAGACTTCCAGAATACTCAAAATGGAGCAGAGTGCTAGAAAAGAGGAAATGTATTAGACATTTCTTAAACTTTAAAGTGCAGTGGGAAGGAATCAGATAGGTGTCCTCTACTTAAGGATAGGGAGGGTTTCTAGCAGCTGAGGGGGGTAGTTGTAGGGAGCCGTGAGACTAGAATCTGGGTTTACAGAGCCTGGGACATCTGACGTTTCCACATTCCCACCAGGAGGCCATACAGAGTTATATCTAATATTAGTGTGGAGATTAGGCACTGCAGGAAGCACCACTCCAAGGGACCAGAGTGACAGCATCCTGCAGCTTTTTGATTGTCCCATGCTTACTATTTAACCCTGGAGGGTGGCCCAGGAAGTTGTCTGGGCAACCATGCAGGCTTCTGGCTTGTTGTAACTCCAGCCCTTGCCTTGCTTTCTGAACTCCAGTCTCTGACCCTTGTCTGACTCTGACCTTGCCTCTTGCCTCCTGATTCCAGTCTTGTATCTACCTCTGGTCTCTGACCCCAGCCTGATTCTGACTCTTGCCTACTGATCCTAGCCCTAGCAACTACTCTGATCCCTGCTCGCTGACTGCCACCTTATGGCTGTGCTTGACTGGTGGACTCCAGCCCACCTGTGACCGCTAGGCCACACTGCCTAAGCTCCAGTCCCTTACTGTAGTAAGGAATGTGAACTTTGAATGGCGATAAGAAGGCATTCTAGGATCTGGATAGGAGTGTAAGAAAGGTGGTTAGGAGAGAGCTGAAGGATCAAGGCCACCGGGTCAGGCTAAGATATCCTGAAAGTGCATTATCTGAATGTGTGTGATACTAGGTTCTGAAACTGAACATGGCATTCAGGCTCATAGACTGACTGCGGTGAAAGCTTAATATAGAACCAACCCCCTTTTAATATGCTTCAGTTACAGTTCTGTTTTCAGGATTGGAGTACCTCTAACCTGAAGGCATACTACTGTTCATACTACTAAACACCACCCTATACCGGAAACCTACTGACCGCTATACTTACCTTATGCCTCCAGCTTCAATCCAGGACACACCACATGATCCATTGTCTACAGCCAAGCTCTAAGATACAACCGCATTTGTTCCAATCCCTCAGACAGAGACAAACACCTACAAGATCTCTATCAAGCATTCTTAAAACTACAATACCCACCTGCTGAAGTGAAAAAACAGATTGGCAGAGCCAGAAGAGTACCCAGAAGTCACCTACTACAGGACAGGCCCAACAAAGAAAATAACAAAACACCACTAGCCGTCACCTTCAGCGCCCAACTAAAACCTCTCCAGCGCATCATCAAAGATCTACAACCTATCCGGAAAGATGATCCCTCACTCTCACAGATCTTGGGAGACAGACCTGTCCTCGCTTACAGACAGCCCCCCAACCTGAAGCAAATACTCACCAGCAACAACACACCATATAACAAAAACACTAACCCAGGAACCTATCCTTGCAACAAACCCCGCTGCCAACTCTGTTCACATATCTATTCAAGTGACACCATCATAGGACCTAATCACATCAGC
>NW_020664436.1:57967929-58005161 GCF_002925995.2 Terrapene triunguis
TTATGCCCATCACGATTCATAGGATCTAGGGCAAGAAGGGTAACATTACCCCTGGTAGTTGTTCCAGTGATTGATTACCCTCTGTGTTAATAAATTATGCCTTATTACTAATCTGACTTTGTCTAGCTTAAACTTCTAACTACTGGATCTTGTTATACCATTTGCTGCTAGACTGAGGAGCCCATTGTCAAGTATTTGTTCTCTATATCGGTACTTACAGATGACCAAGTCACCCCTTAACCTTCTCTTTGTTAAGCTAAACAGATAGAGCTCCTTGAGTCTCACTATAAGGCATGTTTTCCAATCCGTCAATCATTGCTGTGGGTTTTTGCTCAACCTTTTCCAGCTCTTCTTGAACTGTGAGCACCAGTTCCAAATCCAGAGTATAAAATGGAATTAATGCCCATTACATCCCCCTGCAGTCAAACATGAACCTTAAGTTTAAATACCATCCTGAATCAGGATCCATAGCATGAATTTTTAATATTTAGACTCTTCCTCCCTCCAAATAGTATATGGAACAGGATATACTCTAGATGAACAGTTGCTCTTCTTTGTAGCTATAGTTATTCCTGAAACATCACAGCTAGTGTTCACAATTAAAGGGAGAACATATGTACTAATGGTTTCTTTTGTGATAGAATATGTAACAGATTATACTGTTGCTCCAGGCACAAATTATTATAAAGGGAAATAAGAGCATGATAATGAATTTTCTTTTTGTTTTACAGGAAAATTTAATCACCCAGAAGTCATCCAACTTGTGTCTTCCATTAATATAGAAAGAAATAAAAAAATAGCTGCTACAGCAAGTGAGCCATGTGCTTGATTAATTTTAAAACTTCTGTAGCTAAAATAAAATATTCATTTTGCTGCTACAGCATCACTAATTTTTCAGGAGTGTTTTTTCTTTCCATTAATTGCTGGGAATCCATGGAAAAATATAGATAAGGGAAATTGGCATCCTATGATATCAAATGCAAAATTATCCTGAGATCAAACAGTGTAACTAGGGTTGTCTTGTCTTTTTTTTAGTTTGATGCAACCTGTTTAACTTGTATAGTCAATTGCTTGATCCAATTTTGTTCATTATGAAATACAGTAGAACCTCAAAAATACAAACACTAGAGTTATGGACTGACTGGTCAACCAGACACCATGTGAAACTGGAAGTAACCAATCAGGCAGCAGTGGAGACCCCAAAAGAAAAGGCAAATATGGTACTGTGGCCGTATTGCATCTTCAAGGTAGCTGTGGGGAGCACCTACTCACAGGTAGGAGTTGAAGACATTGAGATTTGCAGGCAAAGCTGTGAGCCCCTGCTGCCAGCCCAGGGCAGCAGGAGCAATATTGGGGTCTGCACTGATTTCACCAGCATCCACCACTCCCAGTCAGGAGGGGGACAAGCTGGCCCAGGCAAGACGCTGCCGCTGGAGCCAGAGCTATGACCAACCTCTATTCCCGAGGTGTCCGTAACTTGGAGGTTCTACTTCTACTGTATACGCAAGAGACCAAATAGCCAGTGTTAGTCCAATTTATGGAAAAAGGTTCCATATGATACCAGTCTCCAGGAAGCCATCTCATATGGCATTGTTTCATTCACCTTACACAGGTGTGCTCCCAAAGTTACACTCCAAATGCCATCTTTTTATACAAGTAAAAAGTAATGTATAGGTCACCTAAAACTAGATTTAACCAATCTGCCTTGTTTTTCCAGTACCCCTTAGCACTGGATACATGCATTCCAGGTACCAAAGGGCATGATGGCACCTCCTGGGTTTGTACTAGCATAGAACAATCATATGTCTTGTCCTTTTCCTTTAGGATAGACCAGTACTGGTCTGTGAGAATAAGTCGCTACCTGTTCCTATGGTAAAATGATCATATGTCCTGACCCTGACAACTTTTCTATCTACTTAAGCCAGGGGTGGGCAAACTTTTTTGGAACCCTGATGTTGCCCTCAGGCCAAACTGTATGGAGGGCCGGGTAGGGAAGGCTGTGCCTCCCCAAACAACCTGGCCCCCACCCTCTCCCACTTCCCATATGGATGTCTCAATTGCCCACCACTCTGTTAATAGTTAGGAAGAGAGACTGGGCATCAACGGCATGTTTATACACAAGTTTTTTGGGTATAAAAATGCCATTTTAGAATTCTTGCACACTGTGCAAGTAGCACGTATAGTCCTATTTTAAATGGCTATAATAATCATCAGGTTTATGTGTTTCTAACTATCAATGATGGGGAAAAATAAATTTTATTTCAGATAGCTAATATAAGCTATGGGGGTGCCCCAAACCATCCATCTGCAACTTTTTTTTTGTATTTCCATTGTAATACAGTCTTGTTCTAATAAAATGTTACAAGGGGCATCTTGCTAATAAAAACACACAAGGCAGAGACGCTCATTTTAAAAACCTCATTTTAATAAAAATCACTAACTTCATTTACACAAACTATGTAATTGTTTTTAAAAATAAAATGAATGTTTATGCACAATGCTGCAACAGAAACTTGCAAATTGTCACCAAAAAATTAATTTGCTTTCTGTGTAACATTAAAATAAATCACAAAGAAGCATTTGAGATGTGTTCAGAATCAACTTGTCACATGGGAGAATTAAGTGTAAGAAGTTAAAAACAAAAACAGTACCCCTGTAAAACCACTTTGATACAGGATTTTCCTGACAAGCTTTTAGCAAAACCTTGGATACAGAATGGCTAAAGTTGATTTGAAGCTTTGCAGTATGATAAAATTCAACAGGCCTATTTTAAAAGCAGGCTACATTCCTCTCCCCCCTCCTTTCCTTGCCCCTTCCCCCGCATTCATGTTTATACTTGATAGGCTTTTACTGCCACCAATGGCTGGCTGGCTGACAACACTATAATAACCTTACTGTTCCTTTTCTTAAAGTGATGCAACAAATCATGCTGCATCTAAGCTAAGAGATGATTCTGGCTTCCTGAAGATTGAATTATGCCCTGAAGTGCAGTAAAGCAGGACAGTTTGGCCCAGTCTGAAGCACATACTCAGCCAGTGTACCATAAAATGTAAGGTTTATACTAAGTACTAGCTCTGGACTGTAAACTAAAGGCATGGCACATCTTTGTTAAGTTGTTGTATACAGATTCTCTCAAGGCTCTAACTCTAATGAGGCTCACACTATTCAGTCATATATTAATCTGACCTTCTTTCTAAGGAGATGGTATGGAGGCAAACAGGTACAGTTTGTGTTTGTTGGTTTAATACTGAAATTGGGTCCCAGCATCAAACAACAGAACATGTTTTTCAATTGTAGCGTTTCCTGCTGTGGGACAGTAACTCAGTGGTCTCCAAACTTTTTTGATCACGCACCCCCTGCCGAAGCAAAGCAAAAAAAAAAAAAAAAAAAAAAGCGCGCTCCTCCTGCTGCGCACCCCCACTTTGGAGACCACTGCAGTAACTGATCAACTTAGTTTGCATCTGAACAATTAGGTTCCTCTTTAGGGGAGGAAATTCAAAGACAGACTGTGGAAGTGAAAAAGGAATAGAGACATCAGTGTAACAACAAATGATTCTGTTTACTCCTTAAGCAGCTCAGGTCATGTCTGTATGCTCAGTAAAGGGCACTAGTATAATTTGGTGGACAGCTGGTGTACAGACTATTGCTGGCAACAGAAATCCTTGCACAGTCCTAGACCCATCTGTCTGCTGTGGCACTGAGAGGGGTTACATAATCGGTGGAAACATGCATACTAAAAACCCATTTAGTCCTTTAAATAAATAAAAAACAAAGAAATTAACAACTGGACCAGAGGTGTGGAGTGAATTGAAGGGAAAATACCATAAAGCAAGAACTGTTTGGTTACGTTATAGAAATTGGAACATTAAGAAATGATGGTGTGTGCAATTTCTATGGAGTATAAAAATGCTTAATGGTAAAAATGGCCTAGTAAAAATACCAATACATTTGGAAGAATGACTACAGTATCACATGGGTGAGGCCATTTTCAAGAGGTTACAAAGCCACATGTCTCAAGCTGGATGTGGAAAGGAAGCATAGAAAACACTAAGTCTCACCAGGTCGGATACAGATGGCCAGTAGGGGCTACAGTCTAACACTGAAGTTCCTCCTCGTTCTCAGGAAGTGGAGTGCCTGTGATAGAGCCCTGAGCACTGGCGTGGGCAGTAGAACTGAGAACTTCTTCAAAACTCCCCCCACTGGGGCTTGTCCCTCCAACCTTCGTCTGAAATATGGCAAATAAGGGAAGAAAACAGTGATTTTTCTCATTCCATTCTGCTTATTACCCCCTCTCCCCCCACAAAAAAACCCTCAATGTTTTGTTTTAAAAGAAAGTTGACTGACTTTTCTACGGAGATAGAGGAAGCAAATGTTCTCATACCCTGCAGCGTAGGTAGCACTTCAAAGCATACACTGGGCTTGTATTCAGAGCTTTTGATACTTTTGTCTTTTAACTACACAACATTCTAAATATCAAGGCTGAGCTTTTCAAAGCTGCCTATGGTATTTGGAAATTAAGTGCCCATTACATTAAATGGGAACTGAGCATCCAAATCATTTAGGTGGCTTTGAAAATTTAACGTGTGTGTGTGTGTGTGTGTGTGTGTGATTTTAATGAGTATGTTTTGTTTCTTATATTTCTCTATAGGACTAGATTTTTTCCTCCCTTGAATACGTTGAGTTGCAGCTCACTGTGTAGTTAAAGCAAGGGCTCTCTGTTCAGAATAAGGTACGACTCAATGTAGGTAATGGTGGCAGAATTGGGCAGTGAATAGATGTTGTTACCCATTGAAGAAGTCAACAGAATCAATTTGATAACTGGAGAAAACAATTAAAACTGGGTTAAGGGCCTTTAAAAAAAAATCAGATCCAAGTTCATTTAAATTTGCTTTCTGTATAAAATGCTAAAATAAGTCCCATATATGAGGCACCTGAGGGAAGTGCCCAGCATCAACCTGTCTCCAGGGACATGGATTATGGAGAAATAGTGAGTATAAGAACTAAAAATAACCAACTAACTATGCTAAAATCTTGTCAGGAAAATGCTGCTTCAAATGTTTAATCTGTAAATAAAGCTTTGGCAAACCATAGCACATTTGTCCCCCTCACCCAAGCAGTTGCCTTCTTTAACCACTCCTCCGCTGGACAGCAGATTTAGATTTAATTAAAGAAGGACTTTCATAAGAGCTGCTTTGAATTAACAGGACAGTGTCCCTTAGTTCTGGCCTGGGCATCACTTCTGCAAGTGGATTCAGGTCTGTGGACAGAGCAGGATATTTTTCCCCCCTTCCACAGCTGAAGGTGAAAGATAAAAGCTGCTTTACTGGATTCCCCTAGCTGAGATCCAGTGTGTAGTTCATAGAACCATAGGTTTAGAAAGGACCACAAGCATCATCTAGTCAAACCCCTCTGGATCCTTTCCAGTTTCTCTATATCCTTCCAAAATGCGGGCCTTTTCCAGACTCTCAGCCAAGTGAATGCTTAGGAAAAGGATTATAATTAAATGGACTCTGTGTCCTTTGTCTCCAAAGGGTTAATCCTATGTAATCCTTTGTTTCATTTGCTGATACATGATGAAGAGCAGGATCAGCTTGTCTAGTTTGAGAGAGCTATAAAATAAAGTAACAGGATTGTAAGTACCTTGCCCTGAACAATACAGGCCCCAGATGGAAAATCTGTCTGAATTCTAGGAGAGTTTACAAAACATTCCCTCTTTATTGATATTTGCAAATGGTAATAGATGAGATATATAAAAAAAAAAGTTGGCTGACTATAGATATGGAGACATTATGAACAGGAAGCAGCTGCTCCATGATTAAGATTACAACTGAGTTTCCATTATAAGCCTTATTTTGGACCCACTTCTGAAATCCACAAGTCATGTTGGCCTGAGATCTAGGACTGATGTAGAATTTTTCAGCAAAATTTTAAGCAACTCAGAATTTGGACATCCTAAAAACACAGCTGTTAAATATATTTACAATTATTTTCTTTTTTTTTGTCCACTCTGTAGCTAAAAAACAGAAATAAGGTAAAAGATAAAATCTGCTTTACTGGATTCCCCTAGCTGAGATCCAGTGTGTATAGTTCATAGAACCATAGGTTTAGAAAGGACCACAAGTGTCATCTAATCTAACCCCTCTGGATCCTTTCCAGTTTCTCCACATCCTTTTTATACATTGGTGACCAAAATTGGACAGTACTCCAGCTGAGGCCTAACCAGCGCCGCATAGAGTGGTTCTATCGCCTCCTGTGATTTGCAATGCTATGCCTCTGTTAATGCAACCTAAAGCTTCATTTGCGTTTTTGGTTTTTTTTGCAAAACCATTGCATTGTTGAGGTTGTGATCTACCACAACTCCCAGATTCTTCTCAGCAGTGCTGCTGCCAAGCCAATTATCCCCCATTCTGTATTTGTACGTTTAGTTTTTCTTCCCAAGTATAGCACCTTACATTTGTGGCTGTTGAATTTCATTTTGTTGTCTATAGCCCAGTTCTCCAATTTATCAAGATCCCTTTGAATTTTAGCTCTGTCCTCCAAAGTGTTGGCAACTTGCCCCTCCCCCCACTGCTTTGTCATCTGCAAATTCTGATTGATTTTCAAAGGAGCTCCAGGGAGTTAGATGCCCAGCTCCTATTGATTTTCAATGAGAGTTGGGCAATAACTCTCAGGCCCCTTTGTCCTGCCTAATGTCCAATTTCAAGGTTATTAAAATTTGATTTAGTGGCATCCCCAAGGAACATCAGCTCTGGCACTCTTACAACAGGACATCACAAGACTGCTGGAGACCTATGTTTGCTATTTAAAACAAATAAAAACATGGCTCCAACCCTTTTCTTTGCAGGAAGGAGCATAAGGAAGTTCTCCCCTCTTCAAGATCTCATTAGGTCACTGTAACTGCTCTCCTCCAGACCCACTCCCTGGAAAGTCTGCTGCTGTTGAAAGTAGAGGAGCTCTGCCCTTGCAGACCTTAGGTTATCTGAAGATGTATGGGAAGAGAGGCACTTGATACAGCTATCACCACCACCCTCATCACCATGGTGTTGAAAAATCATGGCTCAGTTTTTTCCTCTTGCTCCTTTGTGCCAAGGGAGAAAAACAATGCTGAGATACGTGTTTGCCATGAGAGCTTGGCATTGACTTCAGTGTTGCTCTGGATACAGGAGCTGACCCATTACCTAGGACTCTGGGGTTAGGGGACCTCAATTGTGAGACTGAAGAGCTCCTAGATGGTGGTTTACTTGCACCCTCAGCACTCAACATGGGATGATTTAGCTAAGGCCCTGTTTGCCTACTTGTTCCAAACTCAGCAGAATGAGATCAGGATCTCAGTGCCTGTTTCTCAGGCAGATCAGTGTCAGAGGATGATGCCTTCAGAACTGCCTTTAAGAAGTGAGCTGAGATGGCTTGCCTGCATTCATTTGGTGTAGTTGACACACTGGACCCTGGCTGAAGCAGACCCTGAATACATTTGACAGTGATGGAGCAGCAGGAGGTGCACAGCTTTCAACTAGTAGACTTGGCTGTGGCCATCTTAGGTAGGCCCTCAACATTGCAGGAATGGCTTAGTGGAGCCTTAACAAGGAGTATAAATACTGAACAGGGCTAAAAAGCGTAACTGTAGCTCTGGTAACTACCCTCACTATAAGCAAATAATTATGTACAAAACCCACTAATCTTTCTTGATAAGAACAATGGAGACCCCATAGGGTCCTGCTATTGCCTTTGGTCGTCACGGGGGCCCATGTGATGGTTGCACCTCCTTGTACAAGTGTGTATGCTAGGAGTAGTGCTTAATTTGTGCCAGGGCTAAGCCCTGGCACCACTAGGCTTAGCAGTTCAGAGCCCTAGTACCTCTAGGCTTGCTGCATCAGTTCTGAATGTAAAAAAATTACTTGTGCCCCTGCAATTAATTGCTTGAGCCTTTCATTACAAATTAAGCATAGGATGGGGGAGGATAAAGATTAAGCAGGGTGTGCACACAGCCCCAACAGACAGCAAGTCCAAGCTCACTCATGCACAATGCACAATTTTAGAAGGGTTTCTTTTGGGTGATGGTGGCAGTTGAGCACAGAGAGATAAGTGAAAGTGTAGTAGGAGGTGGAAGGATACTTAAGGCACTGGACTAGGACCCTGGAGATCTGGGTTCAGTTCCCAGGACTGGCCTTGTGTATCTTAACTTCCTACTTGTAGAGTGAGGCTTCAGTGCAGGTAAATTCAGTAATCAGATATAGTGATGTATTGGCCATAAAAAACCTATAACCATAGTACTTTGAACATCTGAAAGATACAAATGACAGAACAGCTCTAAGAATTTATTGATGGAAGTGTTGGTTCTGGAGCACTCAAGGCCAAGTCCAGCCCTCCATTAACTAGGAGTTACACCCTCTTCCTCCAGGTCTGGACTGGAAATTTCTCTGCTATAACATTTCAATCATGGTGTCCATGAGACTAGATTTCCCTATATACTTGCAGCCTTGAGTCTTAGTTGCAATTTGTATTTGGGTAATAAAGCCATCTTCTTACTAACCTAAGGATATTTACCTGAGTGTCATAACAGACACTGGCACTCATGCAACAAACATTGTCAGTTCTTCTCAAGGCTGAAGGTTGATGAATATAGCTCTAGTCAGCACAAAGAAAAAATGCACTTTGTGATCCAACTGAATCTTTACACCACACTGAACCAAGCAGCATTTTTTATGCACACATCTTCATCAGAAGAACGAGATGGCTTGGAAGATGGTCTCTCTGCTCACCCTCCGCACGGTGCAAAGGCTAGCTCCTTCTAAAGGTGCCATGCTCTGCTCTGTTAATGTGGTAGCACCAAAAGGTGCTACTGCCTCATGTCTGATATATCAACTGTTAATCATCGGGGTAGCTCAAGGTTGTCATTATAATTTACCTTTCCTTCAGTACAGACTTTTACACAGTTTTGAGGCAATCCAGAGGAAAGATTGACATTAACTGGGAAGTTAGTACTTGACATTTTAAAGAACGATTCAAAACTCTGGGCCAGATCCAATCAGCATAGATCAGCATCTATCCATCCATCCATCGCACCAGCTAAGCACCCGACCCTCACTGTTTCAATGGGGCATTGGTTGAGACTGTTTATTTAAGCTGACAGACAATATAGTTTGTTACTTGGCATTCCAGAAGCAAAGAAAGAATTTTTCTCTGCATATTGCCTTCCTTTTCTTTCATTGCACTACAGCTCCACTAAATCCTTCATGGAAGGATGCAATCCAATCTGCCTTTGGCACAAATGACAGTGATGACTAAGCTGTCACTTTAACAAACACAGCCACATAACACAGCTCCTAATCATTACCTTCAGGCTTGTGACAGTGGTCTCAACCTTCTCCTCAAACGATTTGAAAGTTGGAGAATTCCTAGGAGGAAAAACATGATAAAAGAAGAGAGTCAGTTCTGAACCTAATTGTGTACAGTAACGGCACGGTTTATTTGTCCAATTTCTGCTAGACAATGATCCCAGCACAGAGCGAGGACTGGTTGTCAGTATGCAACCACACATTAATAGTGTGCTACTAGCAGACGCTTGTTTTGCTGTCATTCAAATCCAATTACACTAATCTGAGTAGTATTTTTTAAGCTACACACTTGCAAGAGCAGAATCTGTAATAATTTAAACTGAATATTTACTATTCTCTGACAGCTACTCTATGCTGTGATACATTTATAGTATCCTCCTAAGAGCCAAGGGACTGCTGGCCCTAATTCTGCATTTCCTTGATTTTATCCATTTGTTTTGCCCCACTGAAATAAACTTTTTGTCTGTGAATAGTAGGAAATTCAATGAAAATGACGTTTTTTAAAAATATCATTGTAATTTAGTGCCTCATCCTGCAAAGTGCTGAGTGCCTTCAATTCCCATTGCTTTCCAATGGGAACTGGAGATCTCGGCCTTTAGCAGGATCAGGCCCTTGGGGCTAGAGACACAAAGAAGCTGAGCCATAGAAGCACTGAGCATTCTAGAAAATCACTGGGATTCACAAAGCTTGGGTCAGGCTCCTTGGCTTCCTCTACAATGAATGGAGACGGACAGGCACCTCAAGGGGTTCACAAAAGCCAGCATGCTAGGAAGCTCCTTGCCTAAGCTAACCAATGGGAGATGCCAAACAGGTGTGTGCTAAACCCTGCCCCCTCTAAGAAAGAAGAACCTAAGTTCCAGCTGCAGAAAGGTGCCTCTTTCCGCTTGTGATTCACAGCGGCAACTGTCTCATAGGCACCTATGCCGTTTTGGCAATAAGCTGGAGGGAAGAGAGAAGGAGAACCGCCTTCATAACTTTTGTGTAAGTTCGTTTGTGGGGGCCCAATCCAGACAAGCGCTGAGCCTGCTCACCAGATCAGGGCCCGCAGGCGCGCTAGCAGAGGAATGCCTATTTCCCCTTGGTCCGTGCATCACTCTGGGTAGGGCGTCTGGACACCTGGCTGCAGCACGCACGCACACAGACAGAAACAGGCGCCTACGGAACTTTTAATAAACATGTAGGTGCTGACCAGTTTTAGACACCTGCATGGTTTGGAAGCAGCTGAGCTGGGGTTTTCTGAATCCCAATGGGATTCTGGGAATTAGGCACCTAAAGTGCCTAAGTGGCAGTAAGCCCTTAGCATGCATCTATCTGCACCCAGTTTGGCCCCTAACAAAATCAACTGACGTTCTGTCTCTGACTCCAAAGAGGGTAGAAATGAGCCCTTTGAGTGAGAGTCATGGGTGTGAAAATATCTTAGAAGAAATAAAATGTACATCAGGGGTCTGATTTTTTGTTCGGTGCAAGTGACAGTCCTCTTGCCAGTCAGTCCGCCAACTGCAGCCTATTTTATTCAAAAACTGAATATAGCTTTTTTATTTTTTAAATGCTTTTGATTTTTAATATTGCCAGCGGAAAAGAAAATGTATCTATCACAATCATGCTGTGGGCAGAAGATGTGATAAGCATATGCTCGGTCTTGAGGTGAGACCATGGATCAGTCACCCAGGCAGGGGGATTAAGGTGCTCCCTTGATCTCCTAGTTGGGCTACTCCCATCATGGTTACAGCAACATCCCTGGGGCTACTACTCCCTATCCATGCAGATAGGTGGGGTATAGGCAAGCAGGACTGGGGAGTGGGAAGAAACACGTTGGCCACCACAGCTGAGCTGGGAGAAGTAATCCTGGAGAAGTAAGAGGATGGCACAGTCTCATGCCCTCTCTCTGCTCCTAACTCCACAATTTACCCATTAATTTACAGTGTTCTGATTTATTAATCATGACCCACTGTCTAACAGACTCCTCTGACATCACTACTTTCCTGTGGGTACATATTGCCCTTCTTTTACTGTAACAAGTGAAGAGGAGACATGGTCTATTGATCAGCTGATCCCTGTAAATCCAAACAATACCGAAGTAGATATCTGATCACGTATTTAGTCCTTAAGGTTTATTTTTTCATTTCTGTTTATTGAAATTTGTCTAATAAAGATACTTAGAAACAAAAGGGCCAGATACGCCTCCCATTGACGTAATAGCACAGTTCCTAGATGCAGTGAAAATATTTAAATTTCACATTCGATAATATGGATCTATAAACATCCACTCCTCAAATTCTTCTCAGCTCCCTCTCATCTGTCTAACGGCACATAACAGTACTTTAACAGTTAATAAATCAAAACCACCAAAGGGCCCAGTCTTGCAGCCCTTACTCAGATGAGTAATCCCATTGATTTAAACTAGCCTTCTTATGCAAGTAAAAGCTGAAAGATCAGGACCAAGAAAAGCAAATCCCCAAATAAAGTATGTATGGTTTTACTTCAGCTTAGTGTATACAAATAATGTTGACACATTACCTCATAGCAGGCATACTTATGGAATGGCGAATAGAGTAACTGCCATGTGAAAGCGAGAGAGAGGAAAGAGAAAAGACAGCGATATAAGCAACAGTTTGCAACATGATCAGCACACCGTATACATGGCAATTTATTTATTTTTAATTCAGAAGCGCTGGTACTCAGCTCCTGCTGTAAAGAGCTCTCCTCCTCACTTTGATCACAGATGTTCTGTGCCCCACCACCTCTGCAACTGATCAAGAGGCTGAATAGGGCTCAGAAGAACTGCACAGAGTATCTCCTGCTAACAATCCAATAATGGAATCAAACCTTTTCAGTTCACAAAAGCAAGGCATGTGCAAGCTAATATCATGCAGAGGGGTATGAAAGTGCCTTTGTATTCCCTGTGAAGGGTAAACCCTGTAAAGAGCTCTGTAGGTGGTGAATAAATGAAATTCTAGGGTTTCATGGTGAACATAAAACTCTCTTATTTGAAATTAAGAATGGCTCCCAACTACATTTAAATATTCAGGCTAGGAGTACTTCATTTACTGGAGGAGTATGTACTGTGCCAAAAATCCATTTATTGCTACTTTCACTATTGATTGACAGCCAAATCCTGGTCTTACTGAAGACAATGGGTGCTTTGCCTTGACTTAAGTGGCACCAGGATTTGATTCTGATCAACCAAAGTGATTATAACAATTAAGACACAAAAGCATTCAAATAAATTTTACATTATAATGTTCCTTATAAATTAGAAATGCACTTGCATAGTCTATCTATGAAATTGCTGTAAGTAGGGGGAGGAAATCACACACACACACGGACATAAAATAAAAAATTAGACATGGAAAGATCTATTTGGTCATATGAACCCATCTTCCTGCCAATGCAGGCATGTTCTCTATTGTATATTTTCTAGTCATCAGTAAAGACAAGAGAGTTTAAAAACTCTAATAAACCGTAATACACCAATAACCATTCAGTAATAAATGCAAAACAAGGTTTTAACATTCAACTATTTCACACTGCTTTTAAACTTAAAAAAAAGTACAAACCCTACAGCCCAAGCATTCCAAAAATGCAGTGGATCACATTCTCTTTTCCTGAACCCCCTACTAATGCCTGCAACAATTAACAATCCAGGTTAAATGAAACAAGCATATTTTCCACTTTGTTCTTGTGCCACGTAGGAAAGAAGCAGAAAACTGGAGCTATCTGAATAATTTAGAGCAGGCTGCTCATCTACTATCAGACACAAACCAAATATAAGCTCTAAGCAAAGAGATTATTTAATCCAAAATGACATTAAAACAGGATTCATTGGGAGGGGCCATGTGATGCAGGACATGAGTATGGAGAAAATTTCCCCAGTTCCTCATACCAATGCAATTTTATTTTCTTTAAAGAAAAATAAGGAGAGTGTATTCTTGCCACTCCACATTACTGAATTTATAGGATGAGAGAAGCTCTGGCCTAAAATGGTGACTAGGGCGGCTGTTAACATTACATGAAACACCTAAAAACTCTAGTGAGTTTATTAAGAAGGAGGGGCCTGTAAGGCTGTGGGAGCTTTAACCCGTTAGGTGCTGAGCAGAGTTCGGCAGAGAATGGTAATTCTGTTTCATGGAGAGTTTCAATATTTGGTTCCAGTCTGATTCAGAAACACTTCCCCCGCCCCAAATTTTGATATTTGCTGTGAAAGGGAACGCGACTCTACTGGGAGACCTTTGAACATTGTGAACTTAAACACAATTTTATGTGCTTTGCAGGCTCAGCACCTGCTTATTTTTATTAGTTAGGGCCATGTTCTACCCTTGGATGTGTCTGCAGGACTCGTGCTGAAGGCAACAGGAGTTCCTCAGTATATCTTAGGGCAGGACTTGGGCGTTTGTTTCACTTAAAAGGTGGTAATTAATCAGTGATATGACAGTTACAAAACTCTGCTGTCCAAACACAATTTGTACTGAGCTTTTGCCGTTTATGCTCCAACCTCTAAAAATAACAAGGGACAGTTGAGATAACCGAACTGCATGTAAATGGATGTGCCTGAGAGAAACATCTTTTGAACTCATTCGTTATGTGAATTTGAGTCTAATCTATCCAAGAATGTGGTAAACAACATTCTGAATCCAATCTGAAGGTCTTTTCACATACTCCAGTCATAACCCCTCTAGGTTCATCACACCGTAAAAATCAAGATGTTGTGGCTGATCTGGAACGTATTTTTATCTGGGAGAATAATGTTGAAAGGAAAGAGGGCACAGTGTTAAACAAGCCATACCAAAGTCAGCGGCAGTATTTATGAAGAGCAATATGCATCTTACCCAATCGAATGTGACCTAGGAGGGCAGCATAAAGAAAGAACAGCAAGAGTTAAGAGTTGGCATAGTATGAAGCAAAACATGGGTAAAAAAAAAAAAAAATCCAAACGATCTCCCATTAAAATGCCAAACCATCCTTGGGAGAAAAAGAAAATCATATGCATCAATTTCTTGACACTTGGAGAATGTGAATCAGTTGAAACTCCTTCAAATATACCTTCACCTACTGCTGTGTTACATAATCAAACAAATATTTGGCATGTACCAGAGTCTAGAGTATTAGTCCACTAAACCTTGTGCTGTCTCAGACGGTTTCATCTTCATTAAATCACTGTTTGAACAGACATTCTCGGGTTCAATGAGACAGCACAGTACAACACACTTACAGCCAACAAGACTGGGCTATAGGACATAATTTTTATTGAGGGGAAAAATTTAAATGAAAATAGTAAATAATAATAATAATGAGCATTAATGTTAAGAAACCTGTGTTTTCAGAATTGCCAGCCAGAACAGTGCTTAGGAAAACAGGAATATATCTGCCTAACTAATAATTGTAATAATAATACTTTTTAAATGTTAATAAAAGAAAATTAATTCTGCCAACACCCTTAAAAAAAAAATAATGAAAACTGCTCCATAAACTGCTATAATTCTTCCATCTGATGCAGAATGTAAGCTCACATATCAATTAGTTGGGATATTACATTCTATAACTAATGAATTTTCAAATGGAAAAGGGAAATGCGTGCCAGTTTCTTGTCAGTGGTCTTAAAAATCTAATGTACTGCTCTAAATAATGCTGTACAACCAAAATAAAACCTGTGGTGAAACAGCCTGCTATATACTAACAGAGACTTCTCAAATGATCTCGATTGCGTTTATGATTAGTGACATGGCTCAGTGCATGTTATTGGGCTACATGGCTTGTTTCACTTTATGCAAGATTTTAAAGGAAGAACTCTACCATCCCATCAGTCCATACCCATGGATAGTATACAAACTAAGGGCTAGATTGCAATTTGGAGTACATACCCCTGGCATGGCACAAAGGGGAAGTAAAAGCATGCCTATGCTCCTATATGGGCTAGCCATATTGTGGGTTTGGGTGTGCTGGGAGAAGCAGCAGCAGCAGCAGCAGCATCTGCTACTCCTCCAGTTCACAGCAAAGGTCTGGGGAGTGGGCAGAACTTTGCCTGGCCTGGTCCTGGAGTGGTGGAACAACATGCTACCTCTTGCTATGGGCTTTTTCCTTATGGCACAATCTAGTGCTAAGTGACACAGGGGCTAGATGCTACAAAGTACATAGAGTTGGTCAACAGCAGGAAACAGCCACACTATGCCTTACAGCACTGAATGGACTGCATGTGCAATACAACAGTCTCACAATGCAATCCAGTATTGCCAGAAATATAGGCAGGACAATTAAAGACCACGTCATTCACTGTCACACAGAATGAAGCCAGGACAGTTAAAGATAAAGCATATGACAAACCAACCACTGATGAGCTCATGGATTAGGGGGTGTTATTGAACATGACTGCATGGGAGTTACTGACATGTGACATTAATGGATATGTGGATTAATGTCACATATCCTGACCCTGGGCTCTGGAGTCTCTTGCTGGCTGATTTAGTAAACAATCACTCTATAGAACTGGTTTGGTTGCCAACACCAGGACCTGCCCGCAGGATGCCTATAGTAGCAAGACACCTACCTACCATGTATCTATGCAATAGGCACTATTAACACAGTCTGTTCTCCTGCATATTGGGGAGGTGGTGTGAATTACTGTTTCTATAATCGCTTCTCCACTCTTCTGCAGTGTAACATTTGGACTCCTGACCTTGTACTGCCATAGGGACACAGGCATTGACTTATATTTTTCCTGGTGGGTGCTCCACCCCTGCTCTGCCCCCACTCCACCTCTTCCCGCCTTTTCTTTTACTGCCACACATGCTACATACTACACAATGTTGCCCTTCCTAGTTCTTTCTCTGAGAATTTAGCTTCTTGAGGACAATAATGGAACATGACCTGGGGAGAGCCTAGCACAAGCCTTGCTCCACTTTACATGCTATTTGGACTATTTTTGATATATGACTTTTTTGTATCACGGGGTAGCTGTGTTAGTCTGTATCTACAAAACAACAAGGAGTCTGGTGGCACCTTAAAGACTAACAGATTTATTTGGGCATAAGCTTTCATGGGTAAAAACCTCACTTCTCTATGAATCTGAAGAAGTGAGGTTTTTACCCACGAAACTTATGCCCAAATAAATCTGTTAGTCTTTAAGGTGCCACCAGACTCCTTGTTGACTTTTTTTTGTAAATACTGTCAGGGGTAATCATGGTGGAATACTCTTTTGGATTATCTATTGGGACCCTGCATCTTCAGAAAAAAAAAGGGGGGGGGGGGGGGAAGACACGTGCTTCTGACAATGTCATGGATAATGATCAGTCCATTTTGGGCTCAGGAAACCACTGGGAGGCATGTTCTGCTAATATGAGACCATTTATATCTATGGTGCAGGAAGCCACTCACTCAGCCAGATCCACACATGGAGAACAGTGACTTGAGAGACGAGGGAAGAATTTGGAAAAAGTCATACCGTGCCGAGACCTGACCTTGCATTTTACTGTAGAATCTCCAGTACTCTAGAATCTATCCCTAGGAGACTAACTTCAAACCCAGTGCAAAGCATAAGGAAAGGGATTTTGCCTGGGAGATGCTGAGTAGATGGAATCTTCCCTACCTGTGACCAGGTGCCAGTGCAGAGACTGGCACAGTCACTCTACACCACTGTTCTAAATTCTAGATTATAATAGTGGCAAAGGGCTTGTCCATTATGCAGAGGGTGGGCCCAGATCCTGGCCATAAGTCTAACATGCCATAGCCCCACTCACAGCAAAGCAGAGCTCAAGGGGTGCAGATTTCCCTTATGCAGCCTCTGGCCTCCCCTCTCTTCATGCTGAAGAGCAGCAGTGGTTCTGGTGCTTGCTAAGCCTTGCTGTGCTGGGAGGGGACTGGGGCGGGAGTATCAGGATTTACCAAGCTTTCAAATTTAACAAATAAGTACCAGAAAAAGCAAAAAACAAACAAACCCCCTTATTTGGCTGCAAAGAATTATGCACGAAACATTCGCAGCAAAACCTGCCTGCATTTGAAATACTGTAAATTGGGTTAATGCTGCTATTTAACTATATTTGCTTTAGTCATGCATTGCTCAATTACGACAAAAATATTTGTGCAATAATTTGCTGATTTCTCTATGAATTAAGGCTCTTATTCTGTGAGGCTGTAAGGGTCCATGTGGATCCAATGGCAGGACTGGAACATGAAATCTGGTTGCACTAGTCTACCAGCAATTGAGAAAATATAATGTAGTCTTGATTTCCCCATTGTACAGTGATTCCATTTTTAAAAATGTATCTATTTTGGAGTTTTCAATAGTGCTACTTATACAACTGATATACAGTAAGTGATTCAAAGTACAAGAGTATCTTGTACAGAGCTCTTCCCCCTGTAAATATCTCGCTGGTGAAGCGAGTTGCTATCAGATATTTAGCCTCTCTGCTCAATTATATGATTTGCACAGACATTTCTTTTGAGTTAGTCTACTAACTTTCCCTTTGAAAGTACGGAACAAGGCTTTTTGTGCTAGGACTTATCAAATCTAAAATGTTAAGAAATTTAGTGTCTGCAATATAGAAAAATCA
The DNA here is from genome assembly GCF_002925995.2 of Terrapene triunguis. NCBI lineage: Eukaryota > Metazoa > Chordata > Testudines > Emydidae > Terrapene > Terrapene triunguis. Next base: position 57,985,808 of record NW_020664436.1, read on the forward strand.
GGACAAAAAGCCTATTAACTAAAAATGCTGGAGGAGAAATTCTGTGAGCCTACTCTTTTTTTTTTTTAAACTTCATATTGTTTATAGTTTCTTCCTTTGTTCCTTTATTCTGAGAGATCCTAGTGAAATTAACATTTTTAAAGATACACTGTCAGGTAGCTAAAGCCGAACACTCAGCTGGTGTGTGAAAAGCACAGATCCTAACAATTTCTTAATAATATGTATTATTTTCAATTAAACTTCTTTGGATCTAAACAGTCCAGCAGCGTTTGCAACCAAAACTTTGCCGACTTGTGCTAGCCTGTGAAAACTGGAAAGTGAACCTGAAATCAAAGTCTGGTTTCTATACTGATTAAGCCCAATGAAATAAAATACTGTTTGCTTATTCTTTGTAATAGTCTTTGTTTTAAAAATCAACGGTGCCACTAGTAATTCTTAACGGGACCGAGGACCAAGATGAGCAATATGAGGTTCTGCACTAGTGACAAGTGTCAGGGTAGGTGCCTTGTTGCCCTTTAGGGCTAGAAAGAAGAGTTTTAGATCGGTGGAAAGGGAAGAGTCCCAGATTCCCAATGGGTCAAACCATACTTGCTTCTCGCTCTGGAAAGGCCCAAGATATCAGATACATTTGGGATTCTTTCATTTTAATTCAGGCTAACATCTTGACCTTGCAAAGAGATCCATGTGCATGTGTGTGTCCTACAGAGTGTCCCATTGAAGTCAACAGGACTCATGTGGAAGTAAGGGTTTGTACCTACACCTCTCTGCAGGCTCCATTTTTTTTTAATTACACCAGTGTATTTCTGGAGTGAACTGATGAAAGTGTCCAAAATGTTTTTCAATTTATTTTCCCCCAAGAATAGTGCAGAGGCAGGCCTGTTTTCTTCGAAAGAGGTCTGTCTCTAAAAATCCATTTATGAATAAAATTAGCTGCATTTTCCCCGGGTTTATCTATACACCTCCCTAGGTTTGCAAAGTTATTTAGAAGGGATTCCAAGTTGCAATACCTTTTCTTTCTACCAGGACTCATAACAGAAATACATCTTAATACACAACAATTTTTTCCTTTAGGCTGAAAAACGTATGGTATAAAATCATCACAACGAGCAGTATCAGCAGTAATACTTTAAATCCTAATTTAGAAAGAAAGCCTGCCAAGTGTTCTTTTGTCTTTCTCCCTTCCCCCGAAATAAAACCAGAAGTGAATTTCTGTACCTCATATCTCCAAATTTCTTGCCAATGGCTGTTCCTACATTGCTGATAGCTGCTGTTGCCTTCTGTCCTGCATGGCTCAGAGTTTCATGTGTTTTCTTATAACTAGAAATAAAAGCAAAATAGTGGTAAGTCGTTCATATAAAAAGAGAACAGATGCTCATCTGTGCTGCAATTCATTTTTATTCTCCATATTTCTAAATTTGAAAAACATTCCTACTAAGGGTTAAGAATTGAGATGGTTTGTCAGGTTAGGAGGTGCAATGCATGCTTCTTACGTAGCTTTCCAAATGCAGGCTGGCCCTAATAGGACCATATTACCTTCCAGTGGAGTGAATCCCTCCCTGTGTCGCCTCAGAGAGCATATCCTTTGAGTGGGTTGGTGCAATCCATTTAAAGGTGAAATGCAGTCATTACACACCTTAAATTCTGGAATATATTTTAATATAACGAAAATCAAAACAGTTTATAGAAATATCAGACACTATTTCACTAAATCCATCATTGTAAAGTGAGGGGGAAATTGTCCCTCAGGGCTGCTGATATTGTACTGATATACATCCCAGCAAAAAGTCTGAGGATACAATGTAGGACTCAGAAAACAAATCTTCTGTTTGAGGGCATGGGAAAGAAAGCAATCTCAAAAGCTGTTGTAAATTTTACTACAACTTGACTTATAATCTATATTCCTGGACGCATCATCAGAGCTGATCAAGTAACAAAAACAATTGAGTGAAATTTTAGCAATTTTTCTTGCATTTTTGGTCTAAATACAAAGTTCCTATGAAAAATCAATTTTTGAAAAATGTCAACCAATATTAATTATTAATATAATAGAAACCTATTGTAATAGAAACTTAGCCACAAAGCGGTTGCAATTTATAAAGACAAAGTGTGCCATAGCCAGTGAAAATCATCAGGGTGATGACAAGCATACGTATTTTCTTTTTATATTGTATATACCGTATATACTCATTCATTAGCCTGTTCGTTTATAAGCCGACCTCCCAAGATGGTTAGGTAAAAATAGCAAAAACTTTATGACCTTTTCATAAGCTGACCCTATATTTCAGGTGTTGGCAAACTTTGGCTCCTGGCCGTCAGGGTAAGCCGCTGGCGGGTTGGGACGTTTTGTTTACTTGGAGCGTCTGCAGGCGCGCCACTTCCCACAGCTCCCATTGGCTGTCAACGGCTAACCGCGGCCACAGGGAGCTGAGGAGCTCCATGCCTGCAGACGCTCCAGGTAAACAAAATGACAATGTATTAGATATTCAATTCAATGATTCCATAGAGTTTAAAATCATCAAATTTTGGTGTAGACCCGTTCATAAGCCAACCCCCACTCTTTGATGCGTCACTTTACCAAAAATATTCGGCTTATGAACGAGTAATATATATATAAAATATATAAAAACTACACTCAGTTGCTCCTATACACAGTCATTGTCTGTGCAATTTTTGTTTTTGTTATCTGCCACTATTAATATTGTAACCTGGTATTTAATCCTTGCATCTTACTTTTTTAATTTTAAGTGTTGCTTACTTAGGGCTTGATTCTGCTCCACTGAAGTAAACGGCGGTACATCATTGACTTCAATGGGAGTAGGCACAAACACTTATTGAATAGGAAAACTAGCTTAATTCTCTCAGTACTACTCTATCTCATTGGATTATCAAAGTAACAGCTTCACATTTGACTGTTTTAAATATATTTATGTATATTTTTAAAACACGCCCTAAAATGATTTACTTATCTTTTCAATTAGGTAAAGTAATGCCAATCTTTAGTGTTACACTTTGTTATTCGTTAACTACTGAAGAAAATAAAAATGCTCATAAGATGAAAAAAGGCTCCTGAAGAAATCTGGACAGCAAGTGCACATTCAAAGCAGTTCTGAAATCTTTCTTAAATCACTCAAGTAATGTTTGGCACGTGTATTCAGACACACAATCTTCTTAATTCACACACTGCTGATTTATAGGACATGCTTTGACTTGTCATGCTTTCATTTCCCCTCAATACTGTTTAACCTATGAATTGTGAAACAGTTTATCATTCCACTTTTCTGCACTGACAGTTCTTTTGTTGAGCAGACAAATTCTGATCACATTAAAGCCGCCCTCTCTAGGGTATAAATGACATTTTCAGTGAAGCAAAATGAACCCCGAATTAGGAATACTGACCTAACAAAATGAAAGCACTTGCAATAAATTACCTTATACTCTGACTATATTGCTGAAAAAGAACTTTAGAAATGAACATGAAAGCAATATTTTGTTGGGCTTATTTATCCTTTCAGCACACGCAACAGAAAAATACATACCAGAGACCAGTTGGGAAACCTCATTGCCTAGTTCCTTCAGCAGAAAATTGTTTTCTTACTTCCCATATGTATGAAAATAATATAGCTTCGGTGGGTGGGGGAAATGGGGACAAAAAAGGAGAAATAAAAATAAAATAAAATGGCATTCACATTTACCATATAGTATGTCATATATATTACCCTCATTACCTCCATGCTATGTCTTTCATAGCATATAATGATAAAAGAAGCAGAATTAAGGCTGCCAGGCAAACCTTGCTCCTTACTCTGGTAAAATCTCAAACTTTATTACCACATGGTTTCCCAATGAACACACTTTGATTATATATACTCCGTACCCCCTAAAAGCAAATGTTTGCCAGATGATTCAGCAGATGACAGTTCTAGAACTCCAGTACTCTGCTCCTGCTCTCAGTAAGTGACATTGCTAGAATGACTGCAAGTGCTGGAGAAAAGAGTGACTTGCAAAGGAAAGAACAGGGATTACGCCTGGTGATGGTTTTCTGTTTTTTGTTTTTTTTTTAAATGGTATGTAAAGAAGGCCCAAAAGTTAGTTTGTTTTTAAAAGGGTCTCGTCTCATCTCCCCTCCCGACTCCTGCTTGTTTTTCACCTTAGAAATATCAAGAACATCACATTTTTTGGTTTGGGTCTTACATGTGTATTGTGAGCTCTCTCAGCACTGTATTGAAAGGAGGTGGGTGGGAGTGCTGAATCTTTAACAAAACCATCTTTTCTCCCAGCTGCATATTTGGATATTTGAGTTACGTAGGTGTTACCAAAAACATACAAAAGCCAGAGAGCTTTAAATATTTTTAGCAAGAACTACTTCCCCTCACATATCACATTTAACTGCATGGCATCTCCAATACCATAATCTTCCCAGCACTTCTCCACAGACCTGCTCCAAAGTCCATGGAAGTCAAAGGAAGGTCTTTCCAGTAACTTGAATGGGCTTTGGATAGACTCCCAGCTGTTTAGACAGCCTTTCAGGAAAAAAAAAGATAGACAAAGTTTTACTTTTGAACATGATAAACAACGTGGCGGTGAAGGTGGACCATGAAGAAACCTTTTAGGCCTTCTTTATACATCAAAGAAGCTAAAAAAAGGGTACAAATCCATTTTTTCCTCCTCATTTTCAAGTCACCTTTCAAAGGCACATTCAGGAACTAGATTTGCTAAGAGGACCTGGATATCTGGCCTTTCAACCTCCAGGTCATCAATTCAAATCCACCACAAGTCGGTAACAGAAGGTTTTATTTGACAGTTGATTGATAACATCTGTCAAATAAGTTGGAGGTCTCATTCAAATTCACAGCAGACAGAGGCTCACCTCACAGAATGCCATCAAAACTGGCTCCACAAGGGGGTGCCTCAGCAACGAGAGCAGGACTGAATAACCATGGCGACTGAACCCTCATCTTAACAGGGTTGCCAACTTTCTGATTACAGAAATCTGAACACCCTTGCCCCACACCCTGCCCCTTCTCACAGGCCCTGACAGCAGGCACTGCCCCCATGGTTCCCGGCCAATGGGAGCTGCAGAGCCGGCACTCGGGCAGACCCTCCCTAGCCACCCCTGCACCTAGGGGCCGCAGGGACATGTCGCCACTTCCAGGAGCCATGCAAAACCAGGGCAGGGAGGGAGCCTGCCTTAGTCCCGCTGCGCTGCCGATCAAACTTTTAATGGCCTGGTCAGTGGTGCTGATGGGAGCTGCCAGAATCCCTTTTTGACCAGGCACTCTGACTGAAAAACGGATGCCTGGCAACCCTACGGTGGTACCTAAGCCAGGGGTTCTAGCACACTGCTGGAGCAAGGTAAGGAAGTTTACTTAGCTTGTAAGCTCTTTGGGAGCAGGCACTGTCTGTTCTGATTTGTATAGTGCTTAGCACAATGAAGTCCTGGTTCATGACTATGGCTTCTAAGCACGACTAAAATAAATAAATAAAATAAATAAGAATTGCTGCTTCCTGTGACAAGATTTTTTCCTTTAGATAACTGGAAGGCCCGATTCTTTAGTGCTGACAATCTGGCACCTTTTACAAAAACATCCAGGTCACATTAAATGATGGTATGTGTTTAAAATGGAGAGATGCTATTTTATTAAAGTATTCTTTCTAATTTGCCTTATTTCTTTAAAAGTGATTCTCCTGTTACTAATGCCTGCTTTATACCTGTGTCCTTCAAATGACATCAATCAATGTTCCCTAGGGCAAGAGAGCAGGATTGGGCCTTAAAGTAACTTTTTACAGTTCTAAGTGTACAGCCCTGTGGTTACGTTGATTGTCTTAAAAAAAAAATCAAATATACACATTCTAGCATCATGGGAAGATTCATTCTTTCACAATGGAAGCAAAATATACCCCAAAATAATGCATTTTTACACATTGTGGTTGAAATCTCGGCTCTGTTCAAGTCAACAGAAATTTAAGTTTCCTCTCCAAGGTACTGCTACTGTGTGCTAGGTTGACGCTGAGAGTGACCAGTATTTCCCCCCCCGCTATATAAATACCAAAGGCAATGGATCATAGGTATCTAATGCTTCCCCCGACCCCACTCCAAAAAAATCAAAAGCCTGCCTGCCACATGGAATTCACTCTAACCTCTACTTCTGATCTATCACACACACCTCAGAAAAGCTCCCGGAAAGTTGATAATGTTTTATAAATATGCTGCTGATTATAGACAAATTCAGAAGCTACAACCCAAATTTATCAAATTCTCACACAATTGATTTGCATTTGTAGGGATTAGAGGTTATCCCAAACTGACTAGCCAAAAGCAACATGCAATTTGATGGCTCTTTTCAGTAGAGGTAAAATAAATTCCATTCTCTCTGCCATCAACTTACCTTGGTCTTAAACGATTACATTTTCCAACACTAAGCTCCATTCATCATGCCTGCATTTTTTATTTGCTCCAGTTCAGGAAAGCCATTATGCACATGCTCAACGTTAAGCACGTGCACAGTGTTGTCCTAAATAGGGATGCTTAAACAAATCAGGGCCATAATACAGACTAGCATAATTACAAGGTTCGCACTCCCCGATAGCCAATAAGGAGCATGTTACACGGGAATTTATTTATGGGTTTAATGTAGCTGGAAGCCAAGGCAAGAAACCTCTAGGAAACAGCATGTGTGTTATTTAACAGAGTGACTGTACTCAAAAAAGAATCTCACTGTTATAATTTAGAGCTGAATATTTGAATAAAACAACTGGTAAGCGCCTTTTCTTTTTCATGCAAGTATAAGCAGCTCTATGCCACAAACTACCCAGATGTCTTATCTATGTATGTATTGCAAGTTCTACACATGGCACTGAAACTTTAAAGGGATAATCCCCGAATGCCTGTGTCCAGCAGACAAGCACTTCTTTAGTTAATAAACAAATACATAGATGAAGACAAACTCTCTCATTTGTGTCTATAAAAATATTACTTTGCTTAGAGCACACATTCATTCTAGGGACCAGATGAAATAAGGCAGATTGTCAGTCTGACTAATATTACTTTTTTGTAGCTCCCATAAATACTCTGTTCTTCCTAATGTTTCTATTAGGAAGAGGGCAGCATTTGTGTTCCTAATACTATAGATGTTACATAACACTATAAGTCCATCTAAGACTGTTATGCAAATAGTCTTTTTTGAGCTAATGACACCACCAACTCTCTGGAAAGCTGAGCTCGGATGTGGAAAAAAATGGCAGTGCTGGAGTAGGAAAGCTTTGTGAAACTCTCAAACACTGACGGGAACAATAATGAAACAATAAATCAACAAGACAACAGACAACACTGGCCATTATGGAGATAGGAACTTTAACTTGGACTCCGCTAAAATTACCTCAGGGTCAATCTAACACAGGGATGAAATCAAATCTCTTTCTCCCCCCAGATTTTTATCCTCCTTTCAGATCAGATGTAATCTTTTTCACAAATGACAAGTCCACAGAGGTTAGTGGTTTTGCCTCATTATACATGGTTACTGAATTATATGTTAACCGTGCATTTGTTCAACACTATTTGTTCGGATGCTTTTGGCTCCTCATATTTATATGCATAAGTCTTTCTATTTTAGACCATGTCAATAATACTGGTAAGTGGTGACCTCTTTAGCAGTGTTTCTGACTTCTGGGGACATTATTATGTTTCATCAGCATTAATAGCATGAGCCAACTCTTTTCAAATTCTCATGTAACATACTCTCACTTGTGGTTGGTTTTTTTAATATGCTTCACAATTTAAATGTTTTTAGAAGCCTCTAAGGGTAGCAACGAAATTCAGTATTCAGTTTAAGAACTATAAAGGCTAATTCAAATTTGCTCTGAGGGGAAAAAAAAGTGTAGAATAGACAGTGTTTATTAATTACCTCCCTGGACTGCCGAATGCTCATATCTGCTGAATCATGTGATCTATAACAGCTTTTCACTATTGGCCTTCAAGCAACCATTATTTATAATTACTTGGTAAGCACTGACAGTGTGGGATCTGTGGACATAAATAACAATGACAAGGTCTTAAGATGGTCAATAGTTGGTCAAAAGCTGGCTGAAACCGGGCCAAATGACCCTGAGTCTTCAGACTGAGAAGCCTAAGATGCAGTACATTTAGAGCAAAGATATTCAAGAAACACTGGATCACCGACACACTTGTGTTAGTTTCACATGGTAAATTCATTAGGCCTCTCTTCATGCTCACACTGATGTAAAGCCACTGAGTTTAGTAGCGTTACTTCAGATTTACACTAGCCTATGTAAGAGCAGAATCAGACACTGATTTCAATAGAATTACTCCTGAATTACATTAAATTATAAAAATCAGGCCTCCTGTATTTAAGGCATCAACATTTATTTCATGGTATCAGAGGAGAGGGAATGCATGTAGGGGAGGGGGAGGTTTTAAAAAAAAAATATTGTCCATTTTTACCCTGCTTGCTTTATCCAAAAAGGGGTTAAATAATAGAATTTGACACCTAAGCAAATATGGTACATGAATCACTACCAGGGTTAATCTGTAAATTAAACTGACCTGCCTCAATCTGAGTATTTCTAGTATTTACGTTTTGTTACTTTGTTACCTTCAGCCGTAGCAATTTAGTTTAAAGCTTTTTTAATTAAATTCTCCTTTCATTTTTCTCTGTAGGATATAGTACCTAGTGATTTCAAGAACATTCATGATGATATTATTGGAGGCAATCTTACAGCAGACATGCACTCTATAGTTAGATATTATTTTTCACGAACTATTTACAGTAAAATAAACTTCTTCACGAATTATTGTGCCACTGATAACTTACCTCCCAGGGAGCGAAGGTATCCTCCATATGTAAAGTAGATTTATAGTATATTTTGATCATATCACCTAACAAGCTTGAATGTTATGTAATCCTTTTCCCCTATTTGCATTGTCTTGAAATATGAGAACAAGGCACTACTGCTGATTTTTATGGCAGACTTAATTCAAACAAAAAAGGGAAATATTGCTTCACACAATATGTAATCAGCAGAAAATACTGCTTCACACAATGTATAGTCAGGCTTCATACATTTATGATGTCATCGAGTTAGATACTGTAAGTGGATTCTTAAATGACCATCATTTGCAATTACACAGAATAAAACAGGGTAATCAAATCTCATGCTTCAAGGTACCAGCTGATCTCATCAGATCAGGAAGGAATTGCTCCTCAACTGTCAGGTGAAGTTTGACCTTCCTTTGAAGACTCAAACATAAGCCAGTAGAACGAAGATATCAATATATTATTTGTATCTCGTATGGCAAATCATGTATTTGATATGACATTTGGATTTAAAAACTTGCATTCTATGGAATTAACAGAGAACACATTAGTTAGATTAAGAATTGGCTCATTGACACATCTCAAATACAGTTGCATCAGTGAGTGTGGCTATTTCTAATGGGTCCCCCAGGATTGGTTCTTTGTCCAATGCCATTCAATATTTTTTTTTAAAATCAATGCTCTAGATGAAATCTTTGTTGATAAAGTTGGCAGGTAACACAAAAATTGGTGGGACTGTAAATAATGAAAACAGCTTACTGTTACAGAATTATCTGAAATTGCATGGTTCAATGGTCACAATCCAACATGTACATCTCACCAAGTCCCTGCATTGCAGGTGCCTCAGGCATTGGTGACACTTTGGTCTCTCCTGTGGCACACAACAGTTTGGTCTCCTGAGGACTGAAATGCTTAGTCTAACCCAATTTACTGTACAGGGGTAACTGAGTGAAATTAATGGCCTGGGATATAAAGGCTTAATGAGCTAATGGTTCCTTCTGGCATTAAATTCTATGAAACTATGAATAATAATGTATAATATTTTAAAATCAGCTTCAGTAAAGCATATGACAACATATACTGTTAATTAATATACCTTCATTTTGCTAATGACATTCAATGTTGTTCTGTTTCGGTCTTTTCTGGCAAAGAATAATCCATTAGGAGCTCTCCTCCATGATAAAGCTTTCACGAGATGCAAGATGACTCAAACAACAACAAAACCATACAAGAACAGAGCTTGGTGGCACAAGCCATGTCTTACAGAGCTTGCTTCTTTTTCTGTTTAAAGCATTAGTCAGCTTAAGAATGAAATGCTCTAGAATGAATGTAAAGCAGCTGTGTTTCTGGGAAACACTTGATTTTATAGATATTTTGCTGGGGATTTCATGTAAAAGCAGAGGGCTGACTAGAGCATTAATTAACACATTTCATTTGAGCTTTAACAGGCATGTAAATGATGTGTTGCAAGTATAGTTTATTCTAATAACCCACAGTTAAGAACACGTTCTTAAGAACGTCAGAGTGACTGAGCTTGCATTTTGCCATCTCATCCATGCAGATAAGCACAAAAGTTTATCAGTGACCGAAACTTAATTCCCACTCTGCAACTGAGTGATAGCAGCTCTCTCTCCTCTTCCTACTTGGAACCTATTATAGCATTTACAGGAGCAGTGAAGCCAAAATGTAGTTATTTTGCCTAATATCGCATTGTAATTGTCTCCAGTGATGGCCATCTCACTAAAATGACACCTGGAAGCGTCTCATCAGGGATTGATTTAAACAAAAAAAATCTGTATTTAAAGAAAAGGGAAACCCTTTTATTGGCATTCACTGGCTTTCACTAGCACTGCTCTAGTTAAAGCTGTATCAGCACTTTCAGGATAAACCTTTATTTTCAGGGATTTATAATTTGGATCAACACTATCAAGGGTCAAATTCATAGCATCAGTTGAATTAATCCATTTGTACCAGGTCAGAATATAGTCCTTAGACAGTTAGACTGTAATTTGGAACAAAAAATAACAAAACCCAAACCCCTCCCCCCCCACTCAAGTTATGCCTGGCAGAATTTGTGTTTTTAACAATGTGTCCTCTCTCCAAATATATTAAGACAAATGGAAATTACATGGGCACTCTGAAGGGAGAATACACCTCAAATCATTCAAAGGAATTATGCCCCAGTTTGCCCTCACCCATGGAGAAATCTAAAGAGAAGGCCAGAGCGTCTGAAGACTCATGTACGGTATGTGTATACAGCAACCACCGAGTGTGACTGAAGCTCAGGCACACATCTCCGAGCTAGCTTTGTCTTGCTGGCTTGGGTTGCGGATCAGTGAAGCTGCAGCAGCACATGCTTCAGCGTGGGCTGTACAAGCCTTCCCAGAACCCTGGGTCATTCCTCACCTGGCTTGCCCGGACTGAAGTGCGTATTGCCATGGCTTCACAACTCTGAGCAAGTTACATTAAAGCTAGCAGTACAGACACCCTGTGATGTTCTCTTGGTGCAGTTTCCTTTCCCTTGCTCCCTGTAAAATGGGCAGGGGGCTCTGCCCACAAAATTTGCAGATCCTGGGAGATCTGCCAAAGGCTAGTACTGTGCATACAACACAACACAACACTCTGCGCTGCCTCTTGGGTCCCCTGCCTCGGCTCCATGAAATTCTGGCCTCACTGAAGTCAAAATAGTTTTGCCATTGATTTCAATGGCCAAGATTCCACCTATTACATCTGTCTGGACCTCCACACTCAGAGCAGGAGGGAGGATGTGGTGGAAGAGAATCCACAGGATCAAGAAGGCATTAATACTGACTGTTATATGCAATACTGTCTACTGTCCTGTCATTTAAAACTGTAAAATGTTTTGGGGAAACAACTGGAAGATGCAGTTGGCGATAAGGCACAGCTTATATCTAGTCAGACTTGCGGAGAAAGGCAACGGAAAGAGAATGTGGGTAATGTACAAAATTCTTAGAGTCGAGTGCTGTGATTAAGATTTCTTTGAACAAAAGTCACAAAAGGACATGATCTGCTGTCGGACCTGTGCAACCTTGCAGACTTCAACAGGATTGGACAGGAGTAACAAAGCAGAATCTGATCCAGGATCTATATTCCATACTGTGAACATCATTTTAAAAGGGGTTAGAGTGAGTTTATACATGCATTTGATTTTCACCTGAAGTAACAAGTTCAAATGCATTTGGTGATCTCATTCTCGTCCCCTTTTGCTTCATTACATTATTTGGCACAACTGTCAGATTCTATTCTGGTCAGTCTTGAATAGAAAGGGGGAGGCAAATCATGACAGAGGTGAAGCTGCAGAGGAATAGAAATATAGGGCCGGATACTGCCACTCTCACTCATGCTGAATAGTGCCTTGCTCCATGAGTAGTCCCTGCTGATTTCAACATGACTACTTCTTAAGTAAGGCACTGTTGTGTTGTGAATAAGGATGGCAGAAAGTGGCCTACAGAAAGGTATGAACAGCATCTGTCTGCATTATGGGCCTGATCCAGAGCTCACTGAAGTCAGTAGGACTTCCCCCATGACTGTACTGGGCAAAACCAAGGGGGCCAAACCTGGGTGGCACTCTGGCAGATTTACACCAGCACAAAGCAGTCCTAAACCTGGTGGATCCAACCAGGAGAGTAGGGGGTATCCTCTGGTGATGTCAAGCCAAGATAGCAGCTCCTAATACCAACTCTAAAGTGGCCCTCATAAGTGTCCTAAGGTTGCCATCTGGCCAGTTTTTCTACTACCTTGCCAGTCACCAGTCAAAAGATGCATGTGCACAGCAAGCAAAAAAAAAAAAAAAAAAGTGGCACATTGCAGCCACACACATGCTGATCTTAACTACTGGCTGCACATGTGACATCTGGGAGCACGCCATGGCCCAGCCAGTACCCAGGTCCCATGCTGTGTAAATGCTGAGCCCTCACCTGCCAAAATCAAAGCAGTGCTTCTTGGCACTGGGGACTGGCCAGGAAGTTGGATAGACCCGTCACATGAGGGCGAGGCTGACCAGCCAGCAGGATAAGGTAAGGAGAAAGGTGGATAAGGCAGAGGCTTCTGGGAGGGGACAGTAGGCAGACTTCCTGGACTGTGCTGTCAGAGGTCTCAGTGCCAGCCTTAGAAAGGCTAAAGTGGAGGCTAGCATTATGGCAGACCACAGAACTCATCTGGACACAGATCCAGTGTGTCTAACCCTATACAAGTATGTTGAGTGGCTGTAGGTACAGTCCTGTGCCCTGGCACGGGGTTGCAGAATGATTTTGACTACCTAGGTTGTTTGGGGTTGGGGCTGGCCAGTGGCTAGTTTTTCTGAATCTCAGGAGGTGTCAGCCCAAAAGGGACATGGCCACGGCTTTCCTGTGCTTGGTTATTACTATAACAGCCCCTTGGCATTGACAGTCATTGCAGATCATAACAAGACTCTTTGCGCTTTCCATCCTCAGCTGCACTGAGCACTCCTCATTCTGAATGGTGAAACACCCTGAGTAATTGTTTTTTCCTTGTGAGGTCTGATTTAGTGGAATGGCATATAGATGCGCATATGGAAATACTATATAGCAGTATTTGCTATTAAATAGCATCCTGGCTCAGTGTTCAAGCCTAACAGATCTCGTCCATGCTAAGAGCCATATTTTCCAAAGCTTAAGTTATTGAAGTTCATGGCTATGCCCCTAATTGTTTTGGTACAATTAACGGGGGAAAGTATAGGAACAGAAGGAATGGTGAAAGTAGCTCTGTGTTTCTCATTCACAAGTAGGGCTGGTGGGAAAATTTGCATTGAAACCATTTTTGACAGAAAACTGGGTATTAGACTTTTTAAAAAAAATTGTATAGTTTTCTGTGGAAAATTTCAGTTTTTCATAAAAACACCCCAAATGCCTGAAAACTGAAATATTTTGATTTGGATAGCCCACCATGGTGCCTCATGGGCACTGTAGTTCTGTTTACTCATGTCTTCTCTATGGTCTGTGCTCCCCAGCCAGACAGCATTTCCCATGATATAACATGGCCAGAAACACCCATAATGCAATCAAACCCCCCTTTAGTTTATAATTACTGACTTGGGCTTTTAAAATAGTATTATTGCTTTTTATTTCAGTTTCATAAAATGCAATAAGTCACCAATATTCTCTCTAAGTAATCTCTGTACATGTTTTGCTACATGACCTATGGGTTGACTTGCTGTCCATTTAAGAGGAGCTGATTTGACAAGAGAAGTTTAGGTAAAAGGAGGTTCTGTGACAATTGGAGGCATAATAAGACAGAGTGAAACTGGGGGGTGTCTTGAGAGCCATCAGACTACATTGTGACATTGAAGCTGCTGCTGCCAGATAATCATTAGGAAACGTTTGGGTATAATAATTATCCCTGGTAATTTACTAGTCCCAATGCTGTTGCTACCCAAGATGACGCTGGAGTGTCCTGCTGCTACCAGAAAGCCCCAGAAGGGCATTGATGGGCAAAACTGCAGGTCAAGTTACCTCTGACCGGATGACCACGGTGAGGATAAAATGTAGACCAGACACTTAGGAGTCTTTTTGAGATATATTCAGTGCATCATGTGAGAGATTGGTGTTCACAGACATAGCAGGATAAAATAACCTGACATTTGTAGTTTTCATCATATGAAATTTAATGGAAGAAACAGCACGAGAAAGCATGGAACTCTTTAGGGCTGTTTCATTCTTCTCTCTTCGACGCTTAGCCGAACAGTTGGCCATAGCGATCGTTCGCCATTGGGTCCATTCCCAAGCAGCTGCAAGAGCTTGACGGCCCAAGAGTCCAACATCAGAACAGACTTGATGAACTCATGTAACAGGAGGTCTGCCTCTGGGCCGCCTCCACCCCTCAGTTGGTGGAATTTTATCCCAGATGTTACAAGCCACCCAGAGAACAGCATTTACTGGAACGTCTTGTGGCATCCTTGCAACATGTCTGAAAAACTTAAGGCTCCATCTGCGGACAATGGCCCCAGTAGTCTGTAGATTAGAGCGACCATAAACATCTACATTACAGATGAAGTCATTCCACTTTATGCACAATGTACGATGTTGGCATTTTGTGTGGAAAGCCTCCAACTTTGCCCAGTCTGAGTGGTGTAGTGTCCATGTTCCGCAGCCATACAACAGTACGGGAAGAATACAGCTCGAATAGATCCTGAACTTGGTTGTCATGCTGAGATGAGGTTGGTTCCATATTCGCCGAAAATGACCCATGTCAGATGCTGCAATGCCAAGCCGATGGAGAACCTCCATGTGAGAGTTGGAGGAAGTAGTAAGTATAGAACCCAAATAGCAAAAGCTGGAGACTGCTTCGACAGTTTCATTATTCAAAGAGAGATTGGAGTCACAGGTGAACCTGGTCGTAGATTTTGCAACTTTGTCTTTGACCATGAAACATGGAGGCCAATCTTAGCCCACTCCTCCTCCATTTTCTGGAGTGCCTCTCGAAACCTGCTGTGGCTCTGTACTAGAAGAACGTTATCAGCGTAGTCAAGGTCTGAGATGCCTATGGCCCAGACAGAATGTTGCATTATGAACTCCACTGCCTGACAAAAGAGCGCAGGGCCAAGATACATCCCTGCCTGACACTGATTTAAAAAGGTGCTGACATCGATTCCCCAGACATAAATGGGCAGTGGTTCCATTATGCAGCTCTCTAATCAAGTCCGGCAGAGTGGTAGGGACACCTATGCCCTTTAAGGCCTTCCATAGTGCGACACAGTCAACTGAATCAAATGCAGCCTTAAGATTAATGTATGCTATGTGCAGGGGCTTCCTGAACTCACGGTGCATTTCCGACAACAAGTGGAAGACCAAAATGCCGTCTATTGTGGACATGTTCCTCATAAAGCCTGACTATTGGGGGAGATGCTTCCAATGTAGCAGAGGCTCCAAGCACACCAGCAAAACATGCACAAACACCTTCCCTGGAATGGACAGTAAGGTGATCAGCCTGTAGCTCTTATAATCACTGCACAGTCCTTTGCCCTTATAAAGTGAGATCACAACACCGTCCTTCCAGGTGGTTGGCAAGGTTCCTGTTCTCCACACCAGATGAAAGATGGCCAGAAGTGATTCCACTATAGGGTCAATAGCACATTTTAGCAGCTCTGTGGGGGTGCCATCAGCGCCAGCTGCGCGTCCGTCTTTCAGTTTATAGATGGCACACTTTACTTCATCCAATGGTGGTGCATCCCTACAGGTGTCTGGGTCTGGAAAAGCAGTGGCTGCCAGATCCTCTGGCTGCTGCTTGGTCAGAGCTGGATGGTGGTTCAGGGCACTGTGATAATGCGCCACCCAGCGTGAGAGGATGTCATCATCCGATTTACATGGATGGCCTTGGCTGCCATTCAGGATGCTGTTTGTAGCGATTAACTCTTGACCACTGAGGTTGCGAATAGCACAGAATGCTGGCTTTAAGTCACCCCTGGCTGAGGCAAATTCAACATTGTCCGCCACATGGTTGTAATATGTGTTGTGATCACAGAGTGCCAGGGTGCTAAATTTTCGCTTCAGCTGGTTACAAGCACGCTTATCGCCACTCTGGCAAATGATGGCCTTCAAATTTAATGATCTGGAAGGCCTTCTCCGATAGCTATGGTCAATGTGCTGGATGCCTATAGCCAATTGTCTGCTCAGCGGATTGGTGGGGAATAGAAGTGAACAGTGACCAGGCAACCTCCATGTCATCCGGCAGGGCGGCTATAGCCGAGAATCTATTGCTAACGTCAATACAAAACCTGTTGACTAAACCTGGCACACAAAGTGTGTCAATGTCAAACTTCATCATCACAGAGGGCTTACCTGCTCATCAGAGCGTCAAACACCATATGGGCAACCACTAGGTGGTGATCTGTGTTTGCAGCACATTCCGCACCACGATATACTCTACAGGAGGTGAAGAGACACCTGTCACATGTTTTGATGTGGTCCAACTCCTTCTGAGTGATGCGATCATGAGAGACCCATGACAACTGGCATATGCAGTGCCACTTGAACCATGACCCAAGAATAGAAAGATTCTGGGAGGCGCAGAACGTGAGCAAGCAGTAAGATTTATCATTGGGTATACCTGAGCCATAATGACCAATGACGTGTTCAAAAGCATTTCGAAGGGAGCCAGTAAGTGTGTTTAGGTCACCCAGGATCACAAGATTATCATGTGGAGGGACTGTGCGTACTAGACATTCCAACTGATCATAAAAATTATCTTCAACTGAATTAGATTCCTCTATGACAGTGCGGTAACCATGCCAATGTTTAAGACGTGCAATAAGTAGCCGAGAAGACACTGGCATCCAGGTTATTAAGGAGGACTTGGCCTCATTTCGCAGTAGTGCTACCCCACGTAAGTGATTGTGGCTGCCAGAATACAGAAGTAAGGAATCTTCCACCTCGTGACAGCCGTGATTTATCAGCCTTGCTTCCGTTAGGCCTGCATCTTCGCTGCCTGTGCTAGCTATCGTTTTCGGGGTTCTCGTTGGACCTGTCCACCTCACATAATGCCCAAGGCGATATTTCAGACAAGCCTTCATCACTGATGGCATAGCTCCGATGAGCGATCCCCTACTTCAGATGTTACACCCGCTCCACCACGCTGAGGTACAGGTAGGACTGTTTCATTGCATGACTTATGTTACAACATGGAAATGATCAGTGTGTGTTTCTTATTGCTTAGTATTGTGTACTGGGAACTGCAAAATTCATTTCAAAACATGAAAGTAAGATAAGTCCACCCACTCAAATGCAAAGCAAATACCTATAACCAAGCAAGAATTCAGGTTACATAAGCCCCTTTCCTGGGTAGCAAAATGCTAATTAAGAAAATAAATAATTAAAAAAAAAAAAAAACAGTGCAATAAAATAAAATTACACCTTAATCCAAAATTGTTAGCTTTGCCTTTAAAACCCACCAACATTGTCCTGCTTCATTAAAAAGTGCAATTATTTATACTTAAAAAATAATAGCACACGCTGCTCTAAGCTAACCAAATTCCTGGCAATCTCTATTCACTGCAAACCTGAGCTCAGAAAATTATTCTATCTGAATGCCTCCTCACCACCACAAACGTGAAATGAATGAAGTTGATTAACTATTCTTTAGGAAGTTATTGGTATGTTTTATATAGGCAAAAGGACCTGTGAAAATAAAGACCCCCTACCCAGACATGTAGTTTATGCTAAAATCAACCCATTGTAGAACAACAGAGGAAAAGGCTGGACAAGAAAATTGATTATGAACAGATGTGAATGATAGAAATCTTAGAAACTGGAAGGGACCTTCATGGTCCATCTGGTCAAGTCCCCTGCACTGAGGCAGGACTAAGTATTATCTAGACCAGAGCTTCTCACAACAAAATTTTTGGTGGCCTCAGAATGCAGTCACCAACTCTTGCGGACAATTTTTCCGAAATACTTAATTAACTTTAGGAGAAACAAATAATTGTGCACATAAACACATCCAAATCATTGTCATTTATTTATATAGGGTTTTTTTTGCAGACTCAATAATAAAAAATAATGTATAGTCATCTCTATTCTTTACTGAACCTCAACATCACAGAAACACCAATAAGGTGCTTTGCACATTCTTGTCTTTTTTGTTGTTTCTTTTGCTTTTTTGGTAAAATGTGGATGTCTGTACAATAATTCTACCCGGAGTTTGCGCCTATTCTTGCGCTTGGCGCATGTCACGGAGCAGGAGCCGCCAAACCCTGCAGCACGTGGGGGCCACTGAAGTGCTTGCAGCAGCTACAGCAACTGTAAACAGCGAGTGCGGCCCCAGGAGGGGGAAAAGGCTGACCTGTCTCTCTGTCCCTGCTTTCTGTGGCCCTTCAGCGAGAGCCCACCCCGGGAAGATGGGTTGGGAACTCACTGGCTGCCTGCAGAATCCCAGGTTAACCACGCTCTGGCTGGTTGAGAGTGGGGGAACTGCCCAGGGGACTGCCCAAGTGACCAAATGCCGCAGCTGCCTCCACTGACAAGACTTGCCTCTGGCACCACCCACACCAGCCCCACATGTCTCCAGAGGCACTGCCCAGAGCCCCCTGAGGAGGCTGCGCAGTGCAGGGTGCCAATCTCTGCTGGTAGCACAAGTGCAAACACCAATGTGGCGCAGCTCAAGGTCCTTAGAAACAGTTCTTCAGGAGCAACAGTTGGGTGCCACAGGGAGGGGCACTGCTTTGCCCCTCTTCTCTCCCCTCCCCCCCTGCCCCCCCTCCCAATATCCACCCATGTTTTGGAGGCTGTCATGGCCATAAAAAACCCCTAGTCACTGCATTTGAGAAACACTGATCAAAACCAGCCCAGACCACCCCAGTCTAACTGGTTCTTTAAAAACTTCCAATGACTGAGATTTCACAACCTCGTAGGTAATTTGTTCCAGTGTTTAAACCAGTATTTACAGTTAAGAAGTTTTTTCTAATGTCTAACCTAAATCTTGCTGTAATTGAAGCCCATTACTTCTTGTCTTATCCTCAGTGGATAAGGAGAACAAATTATCACTAAGGC
>NW_020664436.1:58020161-58099240 GCF_002925995.2 Terrapene triunguis
CCTAAGTGTCCACATTATTTCTGAAACTCAGACTGTGTGATATACGTAACTGAACTTGCTTCAAAAAACACATTCTGACAGAAACTCCTGATCCCATGGAAAATTTTGGGGCCGGTCTGTTGTAATTTTGGAATGTGAAATGGACCTGTGGTACATTTTTAGTTTCAGATTGTTACAGGAATATATAGTCATTTTTATGTGTATTAGGCCTCAGTTAGGATCAGGGCCCCACTGTATTAGCCAATGCACAAATGCAAAGTAAGAGACACTCCATGCCCTGAAAACCTTACGATCTAAAAAAAGACAACAGAGAAAGGGAGTTAGGAGTGGAATACAACATACAAGCAAAGTGGTAAGTGTGATGAAAAGCACACAAAGTAGGTAGTGGGCATGTGTGATCCATCCCAGCAACATACAAGGCCAGGGGGAATTAAAAAAAAAAAAAAAAAAAAACTGGAGTATTTTTATATAATCGGATATATGCACACACACATTATACATCTTCTTTTGTTTGTTTAAATAAATACACACGCACACACACATCAGGCATACCTGACAGCCACTCATTCTATTAACTGATCTCTTGTAGGCATCAAGAAAGAAGTGGGCCTTGAGGAAGGATTTGAAGGAGAGGCTAGCTGTCCTTACTGACTGACACAGGGAGAACACATGTATAAGGAGAGTGTGGCATAAAGCACAGAGATAACTGTGAGAGATGTGTACTATTGGGCTTGTGTGTCAAGATTAGTATCACTGGTGGAGTAGAGGGTGGAAGAGAGCTCTACAGGAACCTGAAGCTAAAGCAGGGAGGGGAGATTATCAAAGGCAAAGGAATAACCAGCAGCTACATCCAACTCCCACTGAAGTTACTTTCAGTGGTAGTTGGGAGCCTAAAAGCTCTTTGTGCCTTAGGGCACGTCTTCACTGGCAACGTTAAAAAGTTTAACAACTTGTGTAGTCATGGCACAGCGCTGGGAGAGAGCTCTAAAAAACCACCTCCACGAGGGGAATAGTTACCAGCGCTGGGAGCACGGCTGGTGCACTGTCTACACTGGCATTTTACAGCGCTGAAACTTGCAGAGCGAGAAAGTCGCAGCGCTGTCAAGTGTCAGTGTAGACGAGCCCTTAGGAAAAATAAAAATAAAAAAATCTCTTCCAGGAAACTTGATCTTAATTTAATTATAGCCTTAGAATCTCCCCAAATTCTCCAGACTTTTTCTAAATGCAATGCTCAAGCGTTTTCTCTTTGAACATAATTACATGCCACTAGAATGTCGTGAGCAATTTAAAACAATCTTAAAACAGCCCAGCTGACCTAGATACTGTAATTCTAGTGACGACAGAACAACTTTCAATTTGTTTTTGAATACTTGAATTAAGGGTCTCATCCTGTGAGGTGGGTTCCGAGTGCCCTCAATTCCTGCTGACATCAATGAGAGTGAAGGGTGCTCAGGACCTCATAGGAGGAGACTCTTGGGGAACTCATTATTCTCAGATAACTACAAGGAGTTTTCTTTATTTTCCCCCTTCGCTCTCTTTCAGTCTGCTCTGTGAGAAGAGTATGCAGATCAATGAATCCAAGAGCTACAGTGTGCGAGCTGACACACATTTGCTTTAAACATGAAATAACTCCTACCCCATCCGCATGTCCTGAGCCAGATATATAAATATAATTAACAGTCATACGTAAGCTTCCTTTCTATTATTTACAGGTGTACAAATTCACTATAGAAGCAACATGTAGCTAACATTTCAGACACATTAGCCTTAAAAGCCCAACTGGGCAGAAACAATCACTTGGCTTTTACTCCTTCAGGAAATCACAAGTCAGTGTATAGAATGAATCAAACAAAAGTCTCAGTGGCTTAGTTAAAAAAAAAAAAAAAAAATCAGATAAGGTCATGGAGGATAGGACAATCAATGGCTATTAGCCAAGATGGTTAGGAATGGAACCCCATGCTCGGGGTGTCTCTAAACCACCAACTGCCAGAAGCTGGAGCAGGATGGCAGGGAATGGATCATTTGATAATTGCCCTGTTCTGTTCATTCCCTCTGAAGCACTTGGCACTGGCTACGGTCAGGAGAGAGGATACTGGGTTAGATGGATCACTGGGCTGACCCTGTATGGTTGTTCTTATGACTATTAACTGCAATTTAAATATTTTTACTGCATAGTGGAGAGAGACTAGTCTCTGCTAAGAATTGACCTTAGAATTACCTCATCTAGTCCTGTATCAGCGTCCTGTAGTTGCCAGTACCAGATGCTCCAGAGGATGGTTCAATTACAGAAGAACTTTCCTATGACCCTGCCAACTGTTAGTGTCTACTCATGCACTGAAGGTTGAAGGTTTTTGTCTCTTCCAAAATGTTTGGCTTATTAAAATCCCTAGAATTGGAACTTTTATTGTTTTGAATTTCCCATCTTCTGGTTTCACCGATTGTCTCTTTCTTATTGTATTATGAGAGTGTGAATAGAAGTTCACAATCTACCTTCTCTTTACTGTGAATACTTTTCTCACAATCCCTCTTATTTGTCTCCTCTCTAAAGTAAACAACCCCAATTCTTTCAATCTTGCGCCATATGAAGGTTCTTCCATGCTTCTAATTGGCTGCCCCTGAACCTCATCTATTTCTTCTGTATCATACAGCAGACACCATGGAAGGCTGCACTCAGACTGGATTTAAGCCTGATGTTGACTCTCTTCCTAACCTCACCAAAACTAAATCAATAGTGCCATGTAATTTCATCCAGTTCAGGCTCCCCCAGCGTCCTTCAGTCATTGGGATTTTTTTTTTTTTGGGCCAATTCTCTTCACAGTACTGTAAGAAGTTGTGTTGTCATGACGTTGCAATCACCATCAGTGTCGTTTTCTCTAAGAATCATGTAATCAGTTCTTTTCAGTAAGTGTGTCATAGGCTAGCTGGCCCTTCCAGAGACACAGAGAGAGAGAGAGAGAGAGAGAGAGATCTCAGCCCATCTGTGACACAGCTGATTTGCCTCCCCAGGTGGAAAGAATGAATCAAGTCACATGACAGTCAGTCATGTGACAAAACCAGGCCTCTGAGGGTTAGAAAAACAGAAGCTTGTGAACAGCTAAAGTGAGGCACTGCAGAGTGGAGCTGCAGGAAGAGAGATGCTCTTGCACTGGCCCCTCAGGAAGGGAGTCGTGGCCGGGTAGAAAGACCCAGCTGAAAGTTTTGTCTTCCATTTGGGGAGTGGCAAGAAAGGCAGGCCAGGCCTAGGTCTTCTCCTGTGACCAGAGAACGAACCAATACCTGAGGGAGGAGGAGTTGGGCCCAGCTTTAAGGGGTGGGAGGAAGGAAGACCTTCGATGTTTGTTTTGGAGCTTTGTTTTAACACACCATACTTCAAGAAGAGTGGTTGTTACTGGACTTATGAAAGCCTTTTGTGCATGCGGAGTTGTGTATTGAGGAGCCTGGAAGAGGGGAAACCGAGGCAGGGTTCTTTCAGGGATCTTTCATTCACTCTATATGCTGCAAATTTAAGACTAATGACACATGGCTCGTTTGTTAAAATAGCACACCCACTAATTTTATCTCTGCCATCAATAGAGGATTAGTTTTCCAAAAATAATCTGACAATGAATCACCTTGCACTATTCTAGTCTAGAATAATTAAATAAAGGAAATATAATGTACTTGTGACATCTGCACTTCATCCTGCTAATAACTTCCAAATTCAGGAGGTATAACTATTAATATCCAGGGAATCAAAAAGCATTACCTTGGCTAGCTCAATCTTTAATTCTTCTCTCTCTTCTTCAGAAATCATGCTTGTGAAATCAATATCAGTGACCATTTCTTCGTCTGTCTCGTGCAATGGCTGTGTTTCCAGCAGACCTTTGAAAATAAGAAAGTAACAGTCAATAAAACTCTTACAATACATTTACTGAGTGGTGGCAGGGAGGGGGCAGAGGGCGACCAACTGTACGAAACCTAAATAAAGGCCTAACTTTTGTTACATGCACTAGAGTTATCCAGGTCTTTCTGATACAGCCCATTTGGAGTCCTCTTCTTTTTGCTTTTGTAAACCTATTGCAAATGATAGATTATCACAGAATCATAAAAATGCAGGGCTGGAAAGGACCTCAAGAGGTCATCTAGGCCATCTCCCTGCCTGAGGCAGGGTTAAGTATGCCTAGGCCATCCCTGACAGAAGGTTTTAAGAACAGGTGAGACAAACACCAAATGATGGGGATTCCACTCCCTAAGTACTGTTCCAGTGCTTAAATATCCTTATAGTTAGAAAGCTTTTCCTAAGATCCAACTATGATGACTGGAGCTTGATGGATACGTTACCTAGTGGTTAGGGAGTCCTTTTTTTTTTTTTAAATGAAAAGGGGAACTGGTAGAGGAGCCTGGGCCCTCCCACTCCACCGGGCTACGGCCCCAGACCCTGTGGGGGTTACCAAAGGCCACCCATGAGTGCCTTAGGACTGCCATCCCTGGGACACTTGCTACCTCCCACTCTATAGTCCAAGCTTTGCAGTCTGTAGCAAAACTGAAAAAAGGTACTGACTGTATCTTTAGTCTGACAGAGCCTACCACGTAGGTTCCTCTTTTTCCAGAGGAGTTGCTGCAGCATCCCTTCTCAGGAGCACCCAGGACAGGTCCTTCTCTCTCTGCCTTGTCAGCCTCTTTCTGAGCGGTCTGGCTTCCTTTTAAGCTCCATCTCCATCTGGAGCATGCTCTGCAGATGTGGCTGGGCCCAAAATTGTTCATGTAAGGCTTAAACACCCCATCACACCAACCTAGATCTCTCTTGCTGTAAACTAAGCTGATTACTTCTTGCACCACCCTTGTGGACATGGAGAACAATAGTATTTTGTTGTATAGTTTTTGTATAATATTGACATGAAGGCACCAACAAGATCAAAAAAATCAAATATCACTGGATGCAGCATACAACACTACTGCATCATGATATAATATAGAAGAAAAGAACATGAAAAACCTAGCCTTTTCTTCAAGAATAGATCAGTTAATAAATATGGATCATTGCTGTGTGATGTCCACAACAAGGATGACAATATAACTGGTCGATATAGCACTATGTTATACAGTAGATCAATACACACACTATTTTTCATGTGTCTTGTTCATGGTTACGTGGCTATCATCTATTAGCACTGTAGTGTCCAGGACGTGGATCTCTTGTGTGGATTGGCCCAGGCTGAGGTTGATGGTGGGGTGGAAATTGTTGAAATCTAGGTGGAATTCTTCAAGGGCCTCCTTTCAGTGGGTCCATATGATGAAGATGTCATCAATGTAGCGCAAGTAGAGGAGGGGCACTAGGGGATGAGAGCTGAGGAAGCATTGTTCTAAGTCAGCCATAAAAATGTTGGCATACTGTGGGGCCATGCAGGTACCCATAACAGTGCCACTGACTTGAAGGTATAAGTTGTCCCCAAATCTGAAATGGTTGTGGGTGAGGACAAAGTCACAAAACTCAGCCACCAGGTGTGCTGTGGCCTCATCAGGGATACTGTTCCCGACAGCTTGCAGTCCATCCTCATGTGGAATATTGGTGTAAAGCTCTTCTACATCCATGGTGGCCAGGATGGTGTTTTCAGGAAGATCACTAATGCATTGTAGTTTCCTCAGGAAGTCAGTGGTGTCTCGAAGATAGCTGGGAGTGCTGGTAGCGTAGGGTCTGAGGAGAGAGTCCAAATAGGCAGATAATCCTGCTGTAAAAATGCCAATGCCTGAGATGATGGGGCGTCCAGGGTTTCCAGGTTTATGGATCTTGGGTAGCAGATAGAATACCCCTGGTGAGGGCTCTGGGGGTGTATAGATGTTCGTATAGATTTGTTCCCGTATTGTAGCCAGGAGTTTCTTAAGCAGATGGTGTAGTTTCTTTTGGTATTTCCTCAGTGGGATCAGAGGATAGTGGCCTGTAGAATGTGGTGTTGGAGAGTTGCCTGGCAGCCTCCTGTTCATAATGACTACAGCACCTCCTTTGTCAGCCCCTTTGATTAGCATGTCAGAGTTGTTTCTGAGGCTGTGGATGGCATTGCGTTCTGTATGGCTGAGGTTATGGGGGAAGTGAGAATGCTGGTAAGTCTGAAGTACAAGCAACAGGTATGGGGAGTGGAATAGTCCAGAAGCTTGGAGCAGAGTGTACTTGTGGTTATTCTTGATAGCTTCATTCACTGTGCTGTCACACTGAGGCCCTGATCTTACAAACAAATACTGATGCACATGCTTAATCTTACTATCGTGTAGTCCCATTGAAACCAATGACAGTATTCATGGTATTTAAGCGCATGCTTAACTGCTTCCAGGATCAGGGCCATGATTTGTCTCTTATGTTCAGATACTCTGGAGATCATCAGCATCATGTATTATTCGATAAGTACCAACAGGAAAGAGTTTTACAAATGGCATCTAGTGACTGTCAGAAGAAATTTGGTGGCTTAAATAACTGGTGGATGCTTCCTATTCTCGGCTGCAAGGAGAATGTGGAACTTTACCAGACTCCTCCTCCCCCAGCCTCTCCTTCCCTGTGGATTGCCTAGGGCACTTGGCTCATGGGATTCGTGTGTTAAACTTTGCTATACAACAAAACTGGTTCTTATCAATTTCAAACTGCAGTCCACAGGGTTCTAAATACCAAGAGTGAACCCGACCATAGTTTTGTTGATTTCACTCTGGTGCTGCTTGGCAAAGCAATGAGTTGCAACAGAAGCATTGACCTGTCTGGTGGCATTCTCAGGAACAGAGCATTGTGTTGATTTATGTTTGGAAGCTTACCTTTGTAACCATATGGGTCAGAAACTTTAAAATAAAAATAAAAGCTTAAATTGTGCAGAAATTGATCATTTAGATACCACATCATGCTAGCTTGCTCGGAAAAGCTAAGTAAGTGGGTTTTTAAAGCCCCGACAAAACAAAGAAAAACATTTTTTTCTGCAGGAAAATAATTTCCAAATTATTTTTTATTAGCCAGAAAAGCCAATTATTGTTTCCAATTTATTCTGAGATTTTAAACAGTCTTACTAACAGCCTTTTCATAGCTCCAGGCCATGCTTCAGAAATGAAAGAAAAAATTACAGACTTCAGCAGAAAAAAAAATAAAAAGACTGTTTAAGGGTCTCAGCTTAGTCCTTCAAATACTCCATCAACCAGTATATCAAAACAGCCACCACCATAAATTTCTACTTTAGACTCTGAAGCCTTGATAAATACAGTGTCCTTCCAATCCACAACCATATGTATCCAGTGCAACTTCTGACCAGGAAAAACAAAACAAAAAACAAAAAAACCCACCACACTCTGGGTCAGCTACAGCCTAAACAAAAGATGCTTTACAATGTGCATCACTCAGCTGCCACAGAGACAGAGCTACAGCTGAACAGAATTCAGCAGTTTGAGGAGGATAAAATGAACACTGGGGCCAGCCAGAGGCTGATCTAGCTCCTAATCTAAGATACAGCATCCAGAGAAAAGAAGGTAAGAGAAGGATGAAGAGAGATCCAACTAACCTCCTATTTGAAATAGCATTTAATGTTGGATGAGATTTACACAGCTCAGGTTCTAGAGGGATGATGTCACAGAATTTAGTAGCATAAGAGGAAATGCCCCAATACCAAAGATAGTTGAATGGAAAAGAGTGAGCAGATTGGTAGCTATAAATCATATCAAATAAACATGGAGGAACACTGTATATCTATTTATTATACATAAAAAAAACTATGTTAAAAGATTAAGACTACAAAGTTAAAGACTCAAAGGTATGAAATGCCAGAATTAAGGCTGCCTGTGATCCTCATCCAATTTGTCTCTCCCTGCCACCGTGGCCTCCAATCAAGCCCCCACCTTAACCCTCCCACATTCTCACAGCCTCTCAATTCCAAGCTCACACCCAGCTCCTTGTTCCAGTCTCTTTGACCAGCCAGTCCCAGTTCTCCCCTGCACCCAAGTTCCTTATCAGATCTTCTCCTGCCCTCTCACTTCTCCCCCCCCCCCCACATGTTTTCAGTGAAAGGGCCCTAGAATCTGTCACCATGGTACAGTACTATAAATTAAGCTAGGGTGAGGTTATTTCACTGAAAGCTGAAAGTTCTACTGTGCCCAAATCACTGGATCTAGGCAGCTAAGATCCAGGACTTTAATGTGAAAGACCTGAGGTCTATGCACAAAAATGGTTGAGCATTTTTGCACTTCAAAGAGTGCATTTCATTACTGAACCCACGTACCCCAATTGGAAAATTAAATATGTACACAGACATTTACCCATATGCAAGCACAAATACTTAGTTTGTACATGCACCTGCTGTAATGGAGCAGGCAAATGTACATCTTTTCCCCTGTGGAATTTAGGCCTCATCCTATTTAAAAAAAAAAAAAAAAAAAAAAAAAATCTGCCCTTGTACTTTAAACCCAATTACCTGAGAAACCACTTCTTGTGTTACACCTCATCACAACAATTGAAGCCAACTGGGATGATACTGTTTTTGTTTCCTGGGACTAAGCTTTCCAAGTACAGGGCCTTTGCTATTGGAATACATGGCCTTTTATTTGCTAGGACAAACAAAATATTTTGCTTAGTTTTTGATTGACTGTCAATTTTTGTTTACTTAAATCTTATTCTTTGGCTATTAAAATATCCCTTGAGGCAACCAGGATTATTTTATACAATGGGCTGTGTATGCTATTGATATGTTTTAATTTTTATAAAAACGACACTTATTTACAAGATAAACCATTGGGAGTTCAACTCTCCTTCCCTTTCCCACATTCAACAGCATCTTACTCCGCCCCTCTCTCACATCCAGCAATATCTTACTCTAGGAACACCTCCCTTGATTTTAGTGGCGCTATATGCTGAGTATGTAACTACTCAGTATGGGATAATGTGGTAGAATCTAGCTCTAAGTAAATTAAAAGACCAGATGAAATTTTAGCATGAGTCAATGAGCTGCATTTCCCCTAGAGTTTAATGAAAGAATGAGAGACTGTGAATTGAAATTATGCCTTTTAAATAATAGATTTTGTTAAGATATTTATGACTTAATAAATTCATTTCAGGCCATTTTCCAATATATCCCAGACACAACATTTACAAATGAAACATTTCAGAATTACTAAAATTAGTTTTTCAGATGAAATGAACAGATATACATTTTACCTCATTGCCAGATTACTGATTGTTTAATGTCTTTAATTTTGTGCACATTCGGTTAAAACTGGTTTTACTAGCAGCAAAATGGAACCAATTGACCATATTAGGATTCTGGCACCTGTGCATTTATTTGACTGATTTCAATTTCTGAAAGTCAGTCCAGCCCTACAGCTAGAGGATAACTACCCACTTCTAGCCTGAAGTCTGAAACTGGCCTGGAAAAAGCATAGAACCTGCTAAATCATGAAGTGAGCGTCCTGTGTTCTATGTAGTTGATAATACTGCTAGGGCAGGCATCACCAAATGGTGATGTCACATACAGTCTTCCAAATTTTTTTTTTAAACCTGTGAGTAAGTTTTGACTCTTGGGAAGACATGGTTTTGTTGGTGTTGGTTATTGCCAGGAAACTGGGTCTACTAGCAAAAGTCCAAAAGAACTTTTTCCAGTACAAACTGCATCACCACTAGGAGGGAGTGCCAATACTGCTGTTCCAGTAAACTCTTTCTAGTGTAGACAAGGCTTTACTCATTTACTTTTACACTCTTCTTCTAGGTAACAGAATTGAATTCCAAGAGTAAGTCCCAGTTTTTAATGCAGAATTTCAACTTCTGCTGCCTCTAAGAAACTGACAATTGTATACAATTGTTTTTAAAAGTATCCTGCTATGATTGCTGGAATGATGTAACTGGGTGTTTGCTGCCTCTTTTCCCTGTAGATGGTCTTGGAAACCAGTCTACTCCTCTGAATGGGAATTGTCAGGTTAAATGTTATAACTGCAAGTATACATGCTGGAATTATCAGCCAAAATACATGTTTCAAGTCTCGTTTTTCATTCAAATTATTCAAACTCAGTTACATCTTAAAGATAAAACCAGAGACAACAGCATCAAAATATTGATTAGTTACATCTTCTGTTTCCCTGAACACTTTAGATTGTGGTGTAGTGTAGATCTTCCATTAATGCCTATGTAACCCTTCTGCCCATCTAAGTTGGCAGCAACAAGGGCCGGGTTCTGTATCTAGGGGTTCCGTTTCAATAACACAATGCAAAACCGGCTCGAGCCCCCACCCAGTGACCTGGGACAATTACATACCACCCCCCTGGGTACCTCTAAGAGGCAATACTTCCCCTCTCGCAAGCACGGAGTCTGAGTGTAACAGAAAATGTTTAATAACATGAGGTAAACGACATCAGCATAAAATTGGAAAAACACCACAAACAGGATTCATAACTCAAACCATGAGCAAAACCCACCCCAGCAAATTGGGCTGTGTCCTTTCCCTTTGGTTCTTGAATCCAGCAACCCAAAAATCACCCAGAGTCCCCAAAGTCCAACACCCCCAAAGTCTCATGGGTCCAGCAACCACCCAAAGTCCCAAAAGTCCAACAACCCCCAAAGTCTCTGTCCCTGGTCAGTGCAGCCCCAGAGTAAAAGGGGGGGCACGCAGGGTGTTAAGGGGCACCTTACGTGATCCGAGGCTGGCCAGCCGTCTGTTTCTCCGTGGGGGTTCCGCCGCAGCCTTTACCACGAGCCAGTCCACTTTCCTGCCATCCCACGAACTGCTCCGCTCTACAAGCTGCTCCGCTCCGCTCACCGACCTGTGAGCCGTTCCAGCCGTCCCCGCAAACAGCTCCGCTCGCCGTTCCTTGGGCCACTCCAACCGGCCCCGCAAGGCTCCACGCCGCTCGCTGCTCCTCCAGTCGTCCCCACAAATTGCTCTGCCAGCTGCTGAGCAATATAGCTTCAGGCTCCCCCACTAGTTAACACAGCACTCAGTGATCTCAGCTCTTAATAACATCAGCTCTTTTGTGACTTCAGCTCTTAGC
This sequence comes from Terrapene triunguis, assembly GCF_002925995.2. Lineage (NCBI taxonomy): Eukaryota > Metazoa > Chordata > Testudines > Emydidae > Terrapene > Terrapene triunguis. The sequence goes on from NW_020664436.1 coordinate 58,031,136, forward strand.
AATTCCAGCTCATAGTATAGTAGGGGAGCCCCAGTGCTGGTGCACCATTGGCCCAAAGTGAATTCAGCTCAGCAGCCTGTAACTAGACTCCTAAGGGAATCAAAGTTAGCTCTGACATTCAACAGTGGAGAGAGGAGGCGGTGCAATTGGTGTTTCAAACCCTCAGAGGGGGCCCATACCATCAGGTACAAATACCTGTCCCCATCCTCTCTCCATTCACTGTGTTTTGTAACCCATGCCCCTTATCAAGCAAGTGCTACTTAGGTAATGGTGAAGGACTCACTCAGTCCTTCTGTCATACAACAGTTCCACTGGCCTTGATTCACAGAATCAGGGTAACAAAACTTTATTCTTCCTGCCCCAATAATAGAGAAACTGGGGATCCCACACCAGCCAAAGTAACCACTTTCAGTTGCTGTGTTTCATGCCAGGCGAGTGGGTGTGCCTATGCAAACAAGATCAGCCCCTGGAGTTCTTTTCCACACTCGCCATAATTCACCACCAGATGTCAGGGTAGAGCTCATCCTGACTCTGCTTACACCTAAATGGCAAACATTCATATTCATTTTTCTATTAGGAAATGAAGCAGAAAAAAACCTATACTTAAGTGTTCAGACTGCAGAAACTAGAATTAAGAACACTGGAGCTGTCCAGATTATAATACCACATTGGTGTCATTCGTCATCTTTTTTTCCCCCCATCAACACACAATGCCAGGAAAGGGACATCTGACATGCTTGTGTAACGCCGACAGACCCCGGTCGTTGTCGGTGGACAGGATTGAACAGGGTACCTCTGGAGCTTACTGCATGAGCCTCTACCACATGACCTAAAAGCCAACTGGCTGTTAGCTAAGGCTGTAAAGCAGACTCATTAATTGCTCTCTAAGTGGTCTTGGTGCCATTAGATGGGACAGAACACCACACCCAGAAGGGTTATGGGGTTACACTTGCAATAAAAATTAAAAAGTGGTCAGAAAATCCAGTTCAAACTGCAGAAATTACCACTGTTCTTATTTTTTCATTCCTTAAATTACACCAGGAGGATCCAAGCAGGAAGCGAGTGTCATTTCTCTTTCTAGTCTCTGTGGACCACACAATTTCTTTGAGAGAGAGTCTTCCCTTCTGCCATATGGACCTCGGATGCTTGAGTCTGGAGAACATCCTAGAGCTTGTCCTTTCTCCTGTGGACAGTAGTGCCTTGTTTTTCTCACCTCCTCCAAGCTTGAAGCCAATGCTGTCTTGTGGCTTGGCTAGACCTACCTACAGAACTGAAAAGAGAAAGAAGGCAGAGGTGGAGGCAAGTGTAGGGGATGAAAAATCAAAAGCCAGGTTCCTCCTGGCTTGTGCACAGGTGCACATGGGAGAAAATAGTCAAGAAGCCTTTTCTTCACTCCCTGTAAGAACCAAGCAGAACTGCAGCCTCAACCTTCTGAGGAAGGCAGGGACTGGTCTGCCCCTACTCACTGGGGATGCCTCCTACCTTAAAGAGGGTGAGGGTTGGGGTGGGATCAGTGCTTTAATTTCCTCCCTGCACTGGCTAGTTGCATAGGGGCTAGTATTGGGAGCAGGACTGGCTCTAGACACCAGCAAACCAAGCACGTGCTTAGGGCGGCACAATTCCAGGGGTGGCACTCCGCCCACTTTTTATTTATTTGGGGGGGGCGCTTCGGCAGATGCACTCTTGGAGGCAGGGTTTTTTGTTTTTGGCTTGGGGCAGCAAAAAACCTAGAGCTGGCCCTGATTGGGAGTGTAGCCTCTGTGTGCTCAATGCTCCAGGAGGCATTCTATCTTCTTAAGGCAGAACATGCCTTAGTGCTCCTTACAGCCCCTTATCTAGGCTGTTCCTAAACAGCACAATCTAGCCCTAATTTGGAAATAGCTTTAGAAATATCATTGCTTAGCAGTTCTCAAATTATGGTTTGTGGAACACTTGTTTGTAGTCCCTGGCCAACTTGCTGGTCACAGTATGCAAGCACTGGTCTTCGCTTTCAGCTACACAGTCACATTAAAAGAAGATTCAAATACCTTCCTAATATTGTTTTCCTATGGAAGGAATTGCTGCAGATGCCAGAGGGCTGTTATTCCATCCCTAATGGAAGATAGCTTGTGCAATAACAAACAGAACATACTCCATGACATGACCTCTACGCTAAGATGCGATATGCACTCTGAAAGAGTTTGCCCATCTTGCCACAGATAAATCAAGTGGCAGTTCAGTGGGTAAAAGCAGCACAATTCCAGCTGTAGTAAAGAGCACATATTACCTATGAAAAACAATTACCAGACTTCAACCCAAGATCTAACCCTCCAACCAAAATCATTTTCTGAAATATCCAGTGTACATATTAGTCAGGCTTGGACTTTAACATCTTATGCAATCACATCTAGCTCTCTGCACAGTATAATATTCTTGGCTGCCCGAAGGAACAAAGATGGCTTTGCTTTTTAAATTGTAGGTATGATCATACAAAGCATTGTTGTGAAACACTAACTGTTCAAAGCCAGCAGAGGTTTCTTTCCACTATATTAATAGTGAAAGTAATAACAGTATTGTACCATTCATTGAGCTATTTATTAATCATTCTTCACAACTTCCTAAAGGGTCAGGGAAAAAGAAAAAACATGTCACAAATGGAAGGGGCATTTTCCTTTCTATCGCCAGTAACAGCAAAGACAAAGTGAATGATGGGAGATGAGAAAATAGGTGCCATTGTGCTACAAGATAGATTTGTTCTCTGCAAATAAGCTTGTTTCTTTAAATGACAGATCAGCATGATTTGTATAAAACAAATTAAGAACAAAAGAAAAGAATCAAATTAGACTAGAGCTGTATGAATGTAGGGGGAGCTAGAAGCTAAAATAGGGAAAACACTGACAATCAGGGGAGGCGTTCTAATCTCAAAATGTACAGATGGCTGAGGGTGTGGCACAGAGTGACTCAAATTGATGTAGCTCTATTGACCTCCATGGGAAGTAAGCACATGAATTGTGCTTAAGTAAAGTTTCTATTAATAGAATCTGACAGCACTTTTTCTAAGAGATAAAACCTTTCACCCAGTTAAACTACTACTTAGTTCTCCAATTCTTTACTAGTAAAATGCCCAGGATCTTGTCAGCTATGCAGAGAGAACGAAGTGAACGAATGGAAATATGAGTGATGTAAGAGTCCATAGTAGTCACTAAACATTCAGAACATGTAGGACACTGGAGGAACATAACCCATCTGTACCTCTACACAGGAGTGGAGCCCAAGCCATATTCATGGAATCATCTCCCGTGAAGCCCATGTTTTTCATATTTTTGGAGCACATCTGTGTTTGCCATTGGCAATGTATGTTGTTACAGAACTGTCAGTAAGAGACTAGGCTTTCCAGAGTGACCAAAAGACTAGCTCACCTAACCTCAACTTGGAATGGACCACATTATCAGGATACGAGACTTGTGATCCCCTGATTCACGTGGAAGTTCTCTGGGGAAGTGCCATTGGGTGGAGCGAACTGGAATCACAACCTTAAAAATCCAGGTACACGTACAAGAAGGCATGATCTTTCTGGGCCACCACAACACCAAGAATGAGGAGACCAAGACAACTACAGGCTATGCCAGCCAAGTGACTGAGGAAGCCCACTGGCCAGAATAAGGTACCAAGACCAGAGACAATATCACATGGTCCCCAAACTGCAGGTTCTAATTCTGATGCTCTGAAGATCAGCAAGCTAAAGAGCCAACCTTTTCGCCAAGTAACTATTTGTTCCTCTTGTAATCTTCTTGCCACATGTATTATTGATTTTTTCAGCACTTTTGGGGTATGTATGTTACAGAAATAGAACTTACTTTAGAATTAGAATATGTATATGCTATTTTAAAATCACTTCGTGTCATCCTGGGCTATACGTGTTTGCAGAAACCACTCTGTCCTTAGAAGTTATTAATCACTCTCTATAGTGACTAGATTAGTCAGGAAGAGAGTCAACTGTAGAAATCATTCAGAAAATGGCAACCTTGAAGGAGTCTGGGTGCAGTTTCATAAGGTTTCCTGGGATAGTAATGTATAAGAATTGATCATGTGTTATGTTACCTTCTTGATTTAAGTCTTAGAATCATAGAATATCAGGGTTAGAAGGGACCTCAGGAGGTCATCTAGTCCAACCCCCTGCTCAAAGCAGGACCAATTCTCAACTAAATCATCCCAGCCAGGGCTTTGTCAACCCGGGCCTTAAAAACCTCCAAGGAAGGAGATTCCACCACCTCCCTAGGTAACGCATTCCAGTGCTTCACCAGCCTCCTAGTGAAATAGTGTTTCCTAATATCCAACCTAGACCTCCCCCACTGCAACTTGAGACCATTGCTCCTTGTTCTGTCATCTGCCACCACTGAGAACAGCCGAGCTCCATCCGCTTTGGAACCCCCCTTCAGGTAGTTGAAAGCAGCTATCAAACCCCCCCCCCATTCTTCTCTTCTGGAGACTGAACAATCCCAGTTCCCTCAGCCTCTCCTCATAAGTCATGTGCTCCAGCCCCCTAATCATTTTTGTTGCCCGCCGCTGGACTCTTTCCAATTTTTCCACATCCTTCTTGTAGTGTGGGGCCCAAAACTGGACACAGTACTCCAGATGAGGCCTCACCGATGTCGAATAAAGGGAACGATCACGTTCCTCGATCTGCTGGCAATGCCCCTACTTATACAGCCCAAAATGCCATTAGCCTTCTTGGCAACAAGAGCACACTGTTGACTCATATCCAGCTTCTCGTCCACTGTGACCCCTAGGTCCTTTTCTGCAGAACTGCTACCTAGCCACTCGGTCCCTAGTCTGTAGCAGTGCATGGGATTCTTCCGTCCAAAGTGCAGGACTCTGCACTTGTCCTTGTTGAACCTCATCAGGTTTTTTTTGGCCCAATCCTCTAATGTGTCTAGGTCCCTCTGTATCCGATCCCTACCCTCTAGTGCATCTACCACGCCTCCCAGTTTAGTGTCATCTGCAAACTTGCTGAGAGTGCAGTCCACACCATCCTCCAGATCATTAAAGATATTAAACAAAACCGGCCCCAGGACCGTCCCTTGGGGCACGCCGCTTGAAACCGGCTGCCAACTAGACATGGAGTCATTGATCACTGCCCGTTGAGCCCGACGATCTAACCAGCTTTCTAACCATCTTACAGTCCATTCATCCAGCTCATACTTCTTTAACTTGGTGGCAAGAATACTGTGGGAGACCGTATCAAAAGCTTTGCTAAAGTCAAGGAATAACACATCTACTGCTTTCCCCTCATCCACAGAGCCAGTTATCTCATCATAGAAGGCAATTAGGTTAGTCAGGCACGACTTCCCCTTGGTGAATCCATGCTGACTGTTCCTGATCACTTTCCTCTCCTCGAAGTGCTTCAGAATTGATTCCTTGAGGACCTGCTCCATGATTTTTCCAGGGACTGAGGTGAGGCTGACTGGCCTGTAGTTCCCCGGATCCTCCTCCTACCCTTTTTTAAAGATGGGCACTACATTAGCCTTTTTCCAGTCATCCAGGACCTCCCCCGATCGCCATGAGTTTTCAAAAATAATGGCGAATGGCTCTGCAATCTCATCCGCCAACTCCTTTAGCACCCTCGGATGCAGCGCATCCGGCCCCATGGACTTGTGCACGTCCAGTTTTTCTAAATAGTCCCGAACCACTTCTTTCTCCACAGAGGGCTGGTCACCTTCTCCCCATACTGTGCTGCCCAGTGCAGCAGTCTGGGAGCTGACCTTGTTCATGAAGACCGAGGCAAAAAAAATCATTGCGTACGTTAGCTTTTTCCATATCCTTGGTCACTAGGTTGCCTCCCTCATTCACTAAGGGGCCCACACTTTCCTTGACTTTCTTCTTGTTGCTAACATACCTGAAGAAACCCTTCTTGTTACTCTTAACATCTCTTGCTAGCTGCAACTCCAAGTGTTATTTGGCCTTCCTGATTTCACTCCTGCATGCCTGAGCAATATTTTTATACTCCTCCCTGGTCATTTGTCCAATCTTCCACTTCTTGTAAGCTTCTTGATTGTATTCAACCAATGATTGAGTCAACTGTCAATTTCATGCCCTATTGTCAGTTTAACTAAATTCCAATTTTAATTTTGATTTGACAATTGTACTGTTCTGTACTTTTAGTGAAATTTACAATAATTAGCTTCAGTTAGAACTCTGATTAATATTAAATTTGCCTTTTATGAATTTGTAATAAAATTCTTAAGGCTGGTTTTTCTTTCAAAATTGCAACACGGTGATATCCACACCTGGGGTTAAAAGGTTGTTTGATAAAGTATCTAGGAGCTATTTATCTCTGTTCCTAAATTAATAAAGTTATCCTTCACAAGGGACTTATGGGCAAGGTCCACAGACAGTAGGGTGCTAAAGTTGTTGAGGACAGAAGTGACTTTGTGATTAGAAGCCCCACATTTAAAATCAAAGCACAAGCTAACTACACTTATAACAGCTCTAGAAGGAGATATGTCTAGTAATCAAGCTGCAGCTGTGTGACAGCCCCCCCACCCCCGAGGGTGAAACCTGGAACTGGAGTACAACTGAGCCCTCTGTTTCACCAATCTGGGTTCCCTCTCACACCGACATTGTGACAAGCTGCAAAGCCCCCCAAGCTTGCACTCACACCAACATCCACAGGCAAGGGCCACACCAAGCTGGGTTCATGAATGCTCTGCCAGCCACTGCATGGACCAACAATAGAGAGGTTCCAGCCAAAAATATCCCCAAGCTCCCCAGCCTAGAACCCCTAGTACCATCCTGCCCTGGTCAAACGCCTGACCAGTATATATGAGTTATTACCCAGTCCACCCCCTCCCTCGATGTGGAGAGGAATATGCACAAAGCCTTTGTTAACTGAACTGAGATTTCCGCCCCCCACCCCTGCCCAGCACTTCACTTAACCCACACTATCCTAGGTAAAAAAAAAAATGTATTAACTACAGAAAGATAGATTAAGTAATTATAAGTGATAGCAAACAGATCAAAGTAGATTACCTAGCAAATAAACAAAACCACAATCTAGATCTTATACTCTACACAAGATTTGAATCAAAGAGTGCCTCACCCTGTTAGATATTACAAGCAGTTTGTAGATGTTTTATACACAGGCAGGAAGCCTCTCTTCCAGCCTGGGACCAGCACTCCCCACAGTTCAGTCTTTGTTTCTCAGGTGTTTCCAGGTATTGCATTGTAGAGGGAGTGAGGCCTCTTGGTGATGCCACTTCCCCCTTTTATAGTTTCTTCCATATGGCAGAAACACCTTTGTTCCAAGCCAATTTCCCAGCCCAGTTTGTGGAAAAATACAGGTATCAAGATGGAGTTTAGTATCATGTGGTTTAGTCAAATGCCCCTGCATGTGTGATGATCATGGCAGCCATTATCCACAGGCTGTCTGAAGGGTCCCCAGGTGAGGACAAGCCTTTTCCATGGCCTATTGTTTCCACTGGTGGGCCATTAGCACTGACTAGCTTCTTCATTGTTGTACCTCAAAGGGTAGTTGTGGGTGTTACCCAGAGCAAGCACATTTGAAATATAGATACATAGTCAATATTCATAACTTCATATACAAAAATGAGAAATGCATACTAATAGGATAATCATTTTCAACAAATCATAACTTTTCCATAGACACCGCACAACCTATCTTGTACAAGATGACACAATCAAGATGCAACATTATATCATAATCATATTACTATGGTGAATATAGGGCGCAAAGTGTGTCACAAGCTGTATCCAGCAACCTATAGTAGACTTAGGGAATCTTCACTGATGTAGAAGTTCTTCTGAAACTTCACGCACTAAGTCATTGCAGGCTGTCTTGTAACATCCATATTTTTAAGGCAGGCATTACTAACTGGCACTGTTAGTTTTACAAATTCTTTTTCTTACTGTGCAAGAATGGTCCAGACTTTTAAGACATGATGCATTGTTGTTAACTTTGTGATGCAAGCAGCAAGAGACTGCTTTCTGTCTTCATTTCTGTAACTAGAGTCAATTTTTGGGGTACAGTTGCTTCCCGAGAACCAGGTACTGGTGTTTTTGCTGAGATTTCTGAAAGAGTCTTGCATGCCAAATCTGTTCAAGGACTGGTGTATATGTAGGCTTGGGAGGATTAGCTTGTTATTGGTAAATGTGTATAAACATCAATTTCACATAGCCAAACCAACAACAACAACAAATGTTTCCATCAACAACAGAAAACTACAAACAGGCAAAGTTAGAAAAATGCTGCTTGCGAACATTAAATTCAAGTTTGATTTAAGGATATTTCCTTTGTATGTTTTGACAAGGTGTCTTAAAGGTTTATAACCATTAACTTTTTGAGTCTCGATGTCTACGGTCATTAAATAATTCCTGTCTGACCCCTCAACTTCCCTGCAACTGTGGAAATTTAAAAATTGATAAAAAACAGGAAAAAAATGCTTAAGACCTATAATTTTGTGCAACAGTGAAAATTTACATGTATAGATTTACATACGTGTGTAAACACACTAAATTACACTGAGAAAATGCCTGGCCAGACTCTGGCACTGATTTCTCCTATAACAGGAAACCATGTTTTAAGGCCCTGAGCACTGCTACCATTCAACAGTGGGTTGAAACTATGTCCTGCCTTGTGCAGAAAACACCTGGCTTCAGGATAGACACAACCAAACTCTCATAGCATGGACAATATCTTTATAGACAGTTTTGTGGAACTCTTCCATTCACATGGACTACCTCCTTTCCATTCATGATCATATAACTTCTCTGTGATAGCCACAGCACAGCACAATCCCTATGGCCCAGTCTGGGAATCTCTATCCTAGAACATGATGGTGGCGAGTGTTAATATACCAGAACAGGCAATATTCACATGAACTCCAATCAGTACATTGGAGAAACTAAGTCAAAATTTGCCAAAAAAAAAAAATATAAATATATATATATATGGGGGGGGAAGGGAGAAATCAATAAGGAAAAGTGTTTTCAAGGTGCCAAGAGAGTATTAAACATGGCTTAAAACTATTAATACAAAAAGTAGTGTACTCTCTATTTACAGGAAGTAGTATAGGGAAATATTAATGTCTCCATTACTGTGAGACATTCCTGATTGATGTTGTTCTGATAAGCATGCAGATAATATGTGCAAGCATGAAACCAGGATTCTCTTGATACAGCTTGTGCGGCAATAACTGCAAGCACAGAACCACCCAGAGACTATTCAATCCAAATCTTAATTCCTTTTTCTTGAGCACATGACGTTATATTACAAAAGAACAGCACAAGCACGTAGGAACAAAACCAGAAAAAGCTTAGACACCAAAAGAGTTACAGCTAGATCTATCATATTACAAATAAAAAAAAAAAGAATACATGACACACAGCATTCGATTTTACTGGAACAATCACATTTTATATTAAAAAAACAAACCACACAGAAGTATATGAAAGTAACCTTCAAAAATAGCTTTCTAGGAGCACTATGTGTATATATAAAGGTGACAAGGAGTGTGCAAGCAAATCTGATCCTAAGAGCTTATCATGATGAAGATCGCACTTAAAACCATGCTTTTGCATGCACACCCGTTCCCTGCCCATGTGCTGAACTTGCTGGTAAGGGAGTTTGCAAGCAGTGGGGCTCAATACTTACTTTTGCTCAGTGTAGAAGCTTGGGGGAGGGGTCGCGGTTAACGTTCTACTAACATACATGATATAATATCTTCTAATTTTTAGAGGGAAGGCAAGGAGAATATGAGAAAGATTTTGGATCTGAGACAGACTGTGTCACACCTTGGTCACATCTTCTGTGACATGTAACTGTGTCCTGGCCATAAAAATGTATTGCAATAATAATACTTTGTCACTATGTTCTGCTTTTCACCCATAGAACTCAAATGGCTTTATGAAGAGGATTAAGTATCATTATTCTTATTTTATAGATAGGAAAATTAAGGCACATATAGACAAAATGACTTGCCCAGAGTCATATCTAAGGTCAGTAATTGATCTGCTAATAGAAGCCAGGCCTTTTGACTCCCATTACAGTGCCAGCTACATTCAACAAGTTCTGAACTAAGAGCCCACTTTTAGAGAGGCGCAGTGTACAACAAAAGAAATAGTTACTTTTTTAATTAAATCTGTTACGTGCATACTTTACTGGGTTTTTTTACTATGAGATTTAAATAAAGTCAAATAAAACTAGCTTACCCAGATCAAGCCTCTTTACTATATTACTGCACAGAGTATGTCTGTTAAATAAGAGATCTAATTTTCCATTCAGGCACTTTTTGAAACAGAAAATTGAATATGCTCTTTCTAAACCAAGATTCCTGGAATACTCTACCTTCAAATATGCTGCTAAGCAACAAGCATCCAAATTCCTAAATACTGCCATCTACAACATAACCACATATTTCTACTGCTTTGCATTCTAGTACCAAACCTGCTCTGTTGTAATCTACCTTTAAGCAGTAGGAGGCCTGAAACAAAATTCCTCAAAACACTGAGTGCTAACATTTCTATACTTTATTGATTTGTGAGGCACATTAGTTGGGTATCAAGCAAGCTTTCTATTAAACTACACTGATTGAGCATGTATATTTGCACTGCCTCCCCAGAAAGAGCTCTTATGATCAGTATTTCCAGTGGAAAGTAATAATAAAATACCAGAGAACAATTACAGCCCGCATTTATGAGCGCATTCTGTTTCTCTCCATCATCATCTTGGTTTATAAAATTGGCAAAGTTGCAAAGTCTTGTATAACTGGCAATCCATTTAAGATGGGGGGAGTCTGTTTATATCTGGTATCCAACCACATTATATTCTTATTGCCCAGGATTAGCATTATCCCGCTCAAATTTCAATTTTCTGAGGCTGAAGAACTTACTTCTGTGATAAGTGTCTTAGCCACACTGAAAAGCCTGCACAGGTTCAAAAGCTTGCAAGAAAAGTACTGCATTTGGTTTATTGACATTTATTTGCTTAAAATCCAAGGATAATCACTGGCATCTTGCTCTAGTTCTATTTTTTCTTCTGAGTTGTACAAAAAGGATAAAAGATAAAAGAACAGCTCTCTCAGGCTTTAGGCCATCTTGATAAATATTTTAAAATTCAATTCTTATAAATCACAGCCCCACCGATTTCACCTCACCCCATATTCATGTGATGTTATTAACACAGCAGCCAAGACATCCAGTTTTAGGGGAAAATATGCTAACTACCACTTCCCTTTTCAATTCTCCCACCACCCGGAGGACCTTTTGCAGTTCCCTTTCTCCTGCTTTCTTTCCAGCTAGGCAATGAGGAGCTGGAGAGAGCTCACAGGGCATCATGCATGCCCAAGGTTAACAGAGCTGACCTCTGAGCCCCATGAAGAGAAATCTCAGCATTCGTTAAAACCCAGACAAAAAACCCCTGTATACCCAGCCTTCTTCCTTATGAAAGCAGCCTCAGGAATGTAAACCACTCACTAAGGTTAAAAGGAAGAAGTAGCTGGGGGCTGCCCTTCTGCATCAGGAGGCTGGGTGGGGAAGCTAGATACCCTCACTATCCTCTCTCTCACACACTACGCACACTTTATATAACATGTCTGTAAAGGTTGGGATGTCTCTCAAAGATGGATTTCACCAGCCCTCTCACGCTCCTCAGGCAGGCCCTGTTCATAATAGGGTGGTCATTGTCCACAGGGTTGATTACATTTGGGGCAGCAAACAAAAACTGTTTTGCAAACGGCTTAAAAATGCTAAGGCCAACTCTGCTTGTTAAAGTTTCCAGCCCCCTTTAGGAAATGGGAGCAGCAGCTGGCTTAGTCCCCTCAGGCAGTTGCCATGGCCAGGGTGTACCTACTAGTGCTGAAGCCACAACAGCTGCTGCAAGAGGCACTGCCTTCAAAAGCCCACCCTCACTGCTAGGAGTACAGGGAGAGGCATGATGTAGTCCTCACACTTTTTTCTGTCACTCCAGATGTGAGGCGGAGGAAGGAGGAAGCAGGCCAACCTGCCACTCCATTGACCAGGAGTCCCATCCACCTCAGGAACTAAAGAGAACATTTTCCAATAGACATTCAAACCCACCACCAAATGGGACCCACTCCTCACTGCATACCTGCCCGACAGGTGGGAGCTGTGACATGGCTGCCCTGCCTACCAGAGGCTACAGGACACTTCCACCACTGCTGTAAGGAAGAGAGATGCCAGGTCAGGTGAGCAACTTAGAACCTCCATGAGATATTGTGGTGGGCAAGAAGCATGATGAGTCTAGAGAGGTAGGGTGGAAGGATTGATGCATTTGGGGGTGGGAAAAGAATATTGAATTAATGGGATGTGGGTGGAGAGAGAATGGAATTGATTCGTGTGCTGTGGGGAGAACACAGAGAACAATTGGGGTAGGGGAGTCTTCTGCCCAGGGGATGTCACATGCATCACCAGCTGAGTTGGCAAATATTAAAGGAAACCCCTCTTTAAAATTCAGGCAACACCTCACTGTAGTTAGTGCCATTTTTCCTTGCTCTTATCCAGCTTGTGTTATGAAGGGGCTTTCTTGTTTCCTGTCTAGTACCTTCTTGTACCCCAAAAAATCTTTTGCATCAGTTGCCAAGATGCTTACATGGAAGTGCCACAGCAGCCTGTGCAAAAGGTTCTGGGGCATATGCAATGCCAGAAGACATCAAACTGCCCACAGCTGAACCAGAAACAAAGTCCCCTCAGAGAAGAAACCAAGAGAGGACTGTAGAGGTAGAAGGCTATGCACAAGCTATGTTAAAAGGTAGGAGAGAAGGGAAAGTAGGCTGCTCAGTTTAGGGAGAGGGACAGAAGGGATTCATGGAACAGTGTAATTTCAGGAGATTTAGGATTTTAGGATGGGAAGGTGAACTGGGTTGGAACAAAACAATAAGATTGGTGTTGCATGAGGGGAACTGTACGTGGCTAAGCAGGCCTGACCCTCTAGACACAAGTCCCTCTCCTCAGACTCCTCGATCTCTGAAAATATGCTTATTTCTGAAGCCAGACTATTTGGAAAATAGGTATTAAGCATTCTATGGTATTTTCAGCACTTAGTATTGCCTTTACTGAATGGGAGGTTCCCAGCATCAGCCCTATGCTTATTCAGACTGCAAGTAATGAAAGATAAAAAGCAGGCAGAGGCTCAAAGATTGGGAGAAGAAAGAGGTTTGTATTTCATGATGATGTTTATTATTTGAATAAACCTGCATCTCTTTCTAGTTTTATGTGGGCTCTTAGTAGTTAATATTTGCTTAAATTGAAAATAAGGATCTAATTATGTATTTTAATAATAATTTCTCCCATCCTCCCTCCCATTGTCTTGGCCCCAATCCCGCAAATACTTTTGTGCACTTAAATGAGATTACTTGTGTGCTTAAAGTTAAGTCAATGGTACTTCTCTAGTGCTTAAAGATAAGCATGGGATTAGGGATTTAGTTTGTAAGGACATTGGGGCACAGACTGTCTCTTACTGATGATGTACGTGTTCATACAGTGCCTAACAAAATGGAGTCCTGAGCTTAGCTGAGGCCACCAGGAACTACCACAATGCAAATAATTATTAATAAAAGGGCTTTTTGAAGTTTCATGAAAATTCACAAAGCCCATCAAAAGTCTGAATTTAATTCAGACTTTTTGCAAATAATAGTACATGCTGATTTGCAGATAGACTGAAGATGGTGGCCAACTCCCTTTCCCCTGCTACATTTTATATTAATATACATGGTGGGGCGGGAGAGAAAAGGGCTATGTATGTATTTCTTGACTTATTGCACATTTTACTGATTTATGTCACCCCACACCATGGCAACATAAAATGGCACAAAGAACTAGATTGTGTAGAAAGAAATTTTTGAAACAGGTGAAAAGTCATTTAATTTCCTGAAAGTTGTTAAATAATGGGGCATTTGTGACTGCTTGCAAATTTTTAGCATTTACCTTTCTTTCAGTCAGAATGCAGTCGTCGTCCCCCTCCCCCAGCAGTGCATGTTGATCTGATTAATCAGATTACTTTGAAAAATCCATTTATTTCAAAGTAAACAGCTATAGCAAGTAACTAACAAAGTAGTAGCAATGTTCTGAAAAACTGCAGAAGATAATATGACCAAAACCACTCAGTTTTCTGGCCAGTATTTAAGTGTCTTTAATTGAATCCCACTGTGCTAAAAGCATGGAGGTTCAGTTCTCTCTGCTGCTGATTAGACTGAAGTCTATAACTGCAGTAATGAGGGTTAAGAGTTAGGTCAGACAGAGAGGAGGGAGATCTCAGAATAAAAGATTTCCAGATATAAAAGTCCCATGAACCTTTAGCATGGGCCCTATTTGCATGTTAAAAAAAAATAAATCTTCCAGTGATGTTAACACCGTGGACACTGTCCTGAGGGAGAATGAGACACAAAAGATACAAGTGAGAAAACAGTGGAAAAATGTAACCTAAAAAGAAATGGATGAAACCTTGGGGCATCCCACACCTGTTTTCTGATTAATTAACTGCAATACATTTTATATTCTGGTTATGAAAAAGGTATCTGTGCACTAAGATCCAGACAAACTCAGGGCTAAAAATGAACCATGAACAGAACAAAACTAAGCAACATGAAGTGGCTTAATTTAATCTCCGTACCCAACATGCATTCACACTACTAATGGGCACAGTAAAAGGCCAGTTTGACAAGGACAATCTCTTCTGTGGCAGCAATGGCAGCAGGGGGATGCTACGAAGAGCTGCTGGCTGAAATATACTTTAGCAATACATATTATTGCGCTGACTTTTTAAACTGTCCCATGAACATAATCTTATTAATTAGAGAGAAAATATTTCACTGTGTAATTGACAAATTGGACAGTTTACACAAATCCTACAAAGCAGGAAAAGAATAAGTAATGCTGTCCTATCAAGCTCTTTGAAGAACAGGATCACCTAACATGGTATTTGAAAAGATATATTTAGGAAACAGGGATCCAAAATGAAACTACATTACACTGCAACCTCAATGTAGAGCATTAGAAAAGTCCAGGAGCTGAGCTATATAAATCCATTAATTTTGTTAATCAGCTTCTGTAATAGCAGCCTACAGAACATGCTTTTAGTTGAGAATTCCTGCTCCTCAGCAGGCACCAAACATGTAACTACAATGACATTTTACCCTTTTCTTTAAAAACTAAACAGAGGCCAAATTCCCCATTGTGTTACTCCAAGAAAATACATACAATCCTGTTCACAACCAACATTTTGCCTTCCTTTGGGGCACCTGTTAAATACAATTCTGGTAAGTATCAATGCGGCCTATATTTACTTCAGTAAATTTCATCCTTCCATTTCTCTGTCCACCCCCATTAAATCGTGTTTTCTAAACATGCCACTCTCAGTGAAATGATAATAAAACACCAGGGCGAGTAAGAGCCCTGCCCCACCACATGCTGAGATTCCACAACTCCCAAAAAAGCCAATGGGAGTTAGAAGGTGAGTGAAATTCATCCCTGTGCAGAAGGCCTTATGCTGGCCCCAGGGACCTTTTAAATCCTGCATAAGCCTTCAAAATATACTGGCTTTTTGCACAGTGGTGAATTTCATCCAGTGTAAATTATACTTTATATAATTGGACCCTGAGATAATTAAGAAATAAAATTAAATACTACCAGTAAGATTATTTATTAACAAATATTAACTAAAACTGTATAAATAAAAACCTAACAAAAATATCTTGGACCATATTATGCGATCAGTTTTTAAACAGAACTCCCCACTGACCGCAATCGAGATCTGTTTAAAAAACAGTGGCATGATCTGGCCTATTGTGTGCAACTCTCACGCACACTGGTAGTGTCACAAGACCAGGATTATAATTTCTCTATGTGGAGAAAGCTCGGAAAGAAGTGAACTGTGAATGAGAAAGCTCTAGTTTAAACAGGATTGTTTTATATAGTTTTAAACAAACATAGTGCTTTGCTTTTTAAAAGGTCTCTGTTAATATGTTGCTGTACTACATTTACTGCATCTATGGGGATGCATAGAAGTAGTGAAAGGAAAAGCAGAAATTAGAGTTGCAAGACTGTAAAATGGTGATCCCAGAAGAAATAGAACTGGAACCAGGACACATGAAGATGGGGAGAGAGATTTTTTCAAGGAGCTCTCAAGACACCCTCTACATTCTGGATCCTGTTACACAGCAATCCCTACAAAGCCTTGGAGAGAGATGCAATACCCCCGCCACCCCAGGGATGCTTTTAAACAAGGCAGACACGCATGTCATTAGTGACAAAAGCCCACAATTTACTTTGAGAACTGTTTAAGCTTTAAGTGGTAAATAAAATCTTTAATTATTCAACAAAATAGGCTTCATTCACCATCCCCCAAACACAGAAAATATGGATGTGCTTTGTATTGTGGCCAACAGGCTTTTATTTACCTTTAAAGTTCCAGTGAACAGATTAATAAAAGACAGACTAAAGTACAAATGATTTATTTGTGAAAGGAATAAAGGAAGCCATACAATGGTCTGGAAGCTGCAGAGCGAGGTAAGGAGCATGTTCTAATATATTTAGTACAGTATAGGATAATGCAGACCCCAGCAAATTATAGCGAGAAGGAAAGAAAAACAAAAAACACATTTCTTGTATAGAAAGGTCTTTAACACTGAGAAGAGAGGGAACAGAGTCAGTGCTTTAGGAAAGTCTTATTTCCCTGGCTTCCCCTCTCACATAAATCAACCCAAATCTCTCCAATTCTGTTTTAAACCAACCCAAATCTATTTCTACATTCAACCTGTAGTGTTGTGTTAAGAGGGCACGACGAGGGCCCTCTCCCCCAAGAAAAGGGAGAAACACAAACACACCAGAAATAACCTCCCCTAGCCCTCAGGTGCTCACTCAAAGTTGATTTACTTGCAGGGAGGGGGTTTGTTGGTTTGTTTGCAGGGGTGGGGACAGAGAGGCTGTATAATCTCTGTAGTCTAAGGAACATCCCTTATTCAAAAAGAGCCCCCAAGGCTGCGCTGCATGTCCCTGGGTCCAGGGGAATGAAGTTTCCCCCCTCTGGAGCCTGGACCTGCTGCACCAGGAGGGAAAAGTGAAGAGAGCAAAATACAAAGTGGCTCCCCAGAACAACCCCCAAAGCTCGCCTCCTGCGGACTCTGCTGCCCTCCCCGGGACTAACCTTGTGCCTGCTGCGCCTCCATTGTCCAGGAGACGGTAAGGCCGGGTCGAGGTTGAGAAGGAGCCGCTGCCTGGCACCCACCTGCACCGCACAGTATCCAGGGGGAAAGGCTCAGCACTACTGCGGTAGCCGCCGCAAGTGGCCTCTAGTTACCTCTTTCCCCGCTGCCCCCGCCTCCTCCCCTGGAGTCCGGCAGCCGCAGCCGCACGCCCCCTGGCGGCCAGAGCCGAGTAGAGACGGCAGCGAGCCGGCGTGCTACACTAATGCTGCTCACCTGGAACAGGCAGAGCGGCCTCGCCGCCATCCCCGCCCCACAGGTGCTTGCACCATGGGGGTATCACTCCGGCTGGGAAGCCCTGGAATCCCCAGGCTTGGGTTAAAAAAACCAACAAGATGAAAATAGTGTTACTGGACAGAAGTCTTCCATCTGGAAACCACCCCAATGTCCTCTTATAGAGCAAATCTGCCTCCAAGGGACCTGTGCAGGGAGTAGAGCTGGCATTTTACCTGCTTTCTCAATCTATTTTAAGCCACGTAAAGGACACATCTTTGTTTAATGACATACTGAACATGAATTCTAAGATTTTTTAATGAATGTGTTAAAGAGATATTATCAATTTATAAATCACTCCTGTAGGATTTTTATTTATTTATTATTGTTACAAGTAACACCTAAAATGACTGTAACTGAAAGAGATTAGAGAAATACATTGCTGTTCCTCCCACCCTCCTCCCCCAGGATTATACTCTGTACATAGTCAGTTTCTCCCAGTCTTTCACTCGGCAACAGGGAATAGATTTTCCTCTTTTAAAAAAATCTGATTAACTGGCAGGGCAGGGGATTCAGAGGCAGATGTACCTGGAACTATTTTAAAAAATTAGTCAGGGGTCAAATTTTCAAAAGTGCGTAAGGTACTTAAGAACATAAGTCCCATTTTTAAATGTCCCTGGGGACCTAACTTCCACAATGAAAATGGGCTTTTGATAATCGCACTAGACACATGTCTCTCTCTTTAGGCACCTTTAAAATGTGGCAGTATGGGTCTATGTCACTTTTGAAAATGGGACATACTTCTAAATCACTGAAGCACTTTCAGTAGGACTTAGGCGCATAAGGCCCAGATCCTCAAAGGTACTTAGGTGCCTAACTACTTTTGAGGATCTGCACCCTAAGTGACTTAGGAGCATAAGTTCCATTTTCATAAGTCACTTAGGTGTTTGATGGCAAAATTTTCAAAATCTCAAGGTGACAGTGTTCCTTAAAAAGTAATTTAATGTATGACACTTTACTGAGTGTCACTGTCAGCTTGGGTGGTTTTACATTCACAGGTTTTTTTAAGTTTTCTCCCTTATTGCTATGTGAAAGACTCACACAAACCATGGGGGGAATGACTGTGGTGAAAACAGTGGAAGTGATTATATGTAGTGCTATTAAATGCACAAAGTGAACAAAATGAAAAAAGAACATATATTTCTAAATTCTTTCAGTTACAGTCATCTTACGTGCTACAAGTAACAATAGTAAGAAAAAAAGTAACTTTTTTTTTTAAGTTGCCAGTGACTCTTTAAGACCAAATGATTCAAATTAAACATATAAAATATGCCAATAGGCATCCAGGCTGGAACACAGAAGTTAGTCAGCAATGACAGATTTAGGCCCCAATCCTGAAAATATTTATGCACATGAGCTGTCCCATGTAATCTATTCATAATGTTCAATCTTATGTTTTTGCAGTAGTGGGGCTTTCGAAAGCTCCTCATTTTTAGTACTGCTCACCAAGATAGAAGAACACATGTACAGTATAAAGTTTAAAAATAGGTATACAATAAAATTAAGCAACAGAAAATTTAGACTGAATACTAGGAAAACATTGCCTAAAAATAAAATGAAATAGGCCTTTTCACACAACAGAAGGAGTTCTATTTGAAAAATGTTAATAAAATGGGGTTACACATAATTTCCACTACATTGATCTTAAACACTGTTAGATGGCTGGTGTGTACAGGGTGTTCAAAACAATTTTTGAAGAAAACTGTAAGGCTAGGAGTCAAGTACTAGTCACAAGGATGGGAACTCTGATAGGCTCCATCCAGATCAGCTCCTCTAGGCTTGTTCAAGATGGGACTGAGGGAAATCTACATTTGTGAACTATTTTAAACACTGTTTTCAAATGTAGTTTATTTCTCATAGAAAATGGTGAAAGTCCCATCACTTGGGTACTTTAAAACTAAGGCAGAACAATGCATTCAAAAATAGAGTGTTGGTAAAATCCTGTAGTGGCAGGGGATGGCCTAGATTATCTTGGTCTTCAATTTCTATTCTACGTTTAGTAAACTATGTTTGGAAACACTATTCTCCCATCCCACCTTTCAATGGTTATGTATTGTGTACATCAAAAAAGTAACCCCTTTACATTGCATTTATTTCAGCTGTGATGGATAGCCAGTAAAATAGCTCAGAGAGTCAAGAGAAAGTCATTCTCCTTCCTGTGCTTGTTGACAAGGCCACTCTCCTAATTTAGTCCCCTCCTTAGTGGAGCTATTGCAATGTCTATAAAACACTATCCAATCACCACACCTATTTAACAAAACCACAGCTTCTTTACTCTGTGATGTTATGCTGTACACTAGCCTTTGCTGAGAACACAAATTTAGCATCTTAACTAAAAATGGAAAGTTTGTCAGGACACCACTCTGTATACCTATATGCTTTAGTGTAAAATGGTAGCTGGGGCCCATTTAAGTGTGAGTGTATTCAAGAATGGAGATTGTTAGTACATAGTTTGAGGCAGACTGCACATTTGATTCAGTTTATGCTAATACCAGAATATTTTCTGACTCCACTATCCAGGGTAATCTTGTTTCTTTTTTCTTCGTAATTAATATGACACTGGGAAATAATGAAATTAGGTGTTGCCTCTTTCTTATATATACATTTGTTAGATAGAGACTGTTCCTGATTGTGGACCTCACCTGAGCACAATGGGAGTTGAGGGCACTCAGAACTGCGCAATGAAAAAAAAAAAAGTAGATTTGGTGACACCGAAACACTTTGCAAATCGGTGCCAATTTTGCATATTGTTTTGATTTAAAAAAAAAAAAAACTTTTAAAAATTCCCCAAAAAATCAAAACAGTTTTGACATTTTCTAAACAAAATGTTTCCATTTTTTTATTTGAAACAACTTTTCATTTTGAAATTTCCTTCAGTTTTATTTTAACATGTTAAAATGTTTTAAAAATGCTCAAAATAAAAAACATAAACATCTAAACATATGCTTCAGGTCAAAGCGTTTTGTTTGACCTGAAATGAATTTTTTTACTTTTTGGTTTGCCAAAATATAAAATAAGGAATTGAAACAAAAATATTGTGTTTTGGGTCAACCTGAAACAAAATTTGTATGTGTTTTGGAATTGCCAGCAAACTGAAAAATCTGTTATTCAGCCAGCTCTAGCACTCAGCACATTGCAGGCTGGACTTGTTGGAGGCTAAAATGAGAGAGTAAAGATAACAGGGCAATAAGGTAACATGAGGTAAAGAACGTTTTGGACCCTTATTTGTGGACCTAACAACAACATGTAACATTTTAGTTTTAAGAAAAAATAATGGAACTAAATGAAAATGATTATAGATAGTAGTCTAAAATGAACATTTATAAGTAAGAAAAATGATTGTTTATTGGAAAATATTTTAGAACATTGCAAAGTACAAATTTCATATTACAGCTCAACTTTGTTTTTTGAAGACAAAACTTGAAAGTGCCAGATCTGCCCAAGGCAGCCTTAATTTATATACATTTGAAAAAAAAAGTTCCTTTTAATATGCATAGGCTGCTGCTTTTGAATTTGAATGATTGTAAAATATGAATAGTTTTTTTCCGGCAAGCCTGCCCCATTTGTGATTTGTACATCTCTTTTGACTGCACAGAAGAGTTTACTACTTATGCAAGGGTGACAGCAGTATGCTGAATGTGAGAAAAATTGATTGCAGTGTTTCATATCTTTTCAAATAAGAAGACATTCTTCCATAAGTAGATCTCTGCACAGAAGTACTATTTAAGTTAATATGCAGTGGTGGTGTAGCTGTGTCGATCCTAGGATATTAGAGAGAAGGTGGGTGAGGTAATATCTCAGGACCTGAAGAGGAGCTCTGTGTAGCTCAAAAGCTTGTCTCTCTCACCAACAGAAGTTGGTCCAATAAAAGATATTACCTCACCCACCTTGTCTCTCTAATTTATGTGAATAGATATTTTGGATTAAAAATTTCAAAACACACTAATGGCAGGATATAGTCAAAAATTTGTGAAACAGCAGAGCAACCCCTCTCTATATGTAACTGTTTCACTGAATAGAGCACAATTAGTACATTTGCTTTTTTAAAAATATAGGATGAGATTTTGAAAGCTAAGAGATATGGATTAAATTTAATGGGAATGATGCATCTAAATCCATTAAATCTGCTGAAAAATAGGTTATTTTATTCATATTTTTATGAAGCCCTATTATGGATGAAATCTTTTTCACTCACATATTACTCATTTTTTCACACAAGAACTCTTATTCATTACTGTGTAAAGAGAAACTGCGTAACATTTTACTCACCAAAATTACAATAATTGGCAATCACCAAAGCTAGATCTACACTTATTAGATTTCAAATACATTTAAGGAACCAAATCTATATTGTTTATTGGCTTCATGAAGACAATCTCATGTCTATGTGGTAGAGTGAAAAAGAAACTGCTCCATTACAAGTATTTTCATAGCATTTTAAATCTCTGAAATCAATTTTGTTAAAAACAAAAATGATCATAAAGATGACTAGCTCACTGAAATTAAAGTCAAGTTGTACTTAAAGGATTAATTTTCTATCTACAGCATAGCACCTCTAATTGGGTCACCCAACCTAATATTTCCCCATGCTATCCGCTACATCTGTCATTGATTTGGTAAGTTTCCTCATCGAGCTTGCCATTTTGGAGATTTCCTGCCATTTTTCTGACTGAAGAGACTGACGTAACACATGCTTTGTTTTCAGTGCTGAAATATCCTGATCAAGCTGCAGCATCTTAGTAGATGTTTGCGAGAGTTCACTGTCCCTTCCAACAAGCTGTAATGGGGAAAATATTGTCAGTTGAAAAAGGAAGCCAGATGGAACAAAACCAAAAGCAAGTGAGTTAAGATTTTTAAAGTCTTATGAGTTATTGGCTAGATATGTACACAGCTGAGATTGCTCTGTTTTTAAAACACAGAGTAATCAAAGACAATGATTCAATTTTGTTAGAGATATTTACTACATTTCACAGGCTATTTTTTTGTCATCTGATGATACATATACTAAAATGACACCATTCAGTTTAGTGAGAGCCTTAAGTGGTTCTCGGTTTGTTTGTCATTTGTGATCAACCTTAAATCCATTCTGCAGAGAGATTAAGGGCAAGATTCTACAGGATGCTGAGTACCCTTAAATCCCATTAACTTCCCACAGTTAATACTGAGGGATTGTGATGCATGGTTCACAACTCAGTCCTAAGGATGGCAATAAAATATCAGCACTGATTGTCAGTCCCCTGGGCTGAAAGATCACATACCAGGATGAAGCTGCAGCATAGGCATGAAGAGACTGCATGAGCAAAATGGCAGTCCACAATGAATGTAGATGATCCTTAACTCCTGTTAGGATCAGGGCCGGCTCCAGGGTTTTGGCCGCCCCAAGCAGCCAAAACCAAAACCAAAAAAAAAAAAAAAAAGCCGCGATCGCAATCTAAAAAAAGCCGCGATCGCGTTCTGCGGCGGCAATTCGGCGGGAGGTCCTTCACTCCCAGGCGGAGTGAGGGACCGTCCGCCGAATTGCCGCCGAATACCTGGAACTGCCGCCCCTGCTTGAGAAGCTGGTGCCTGGAGCCGGCCCTGGTTAGGATTGCCAAAAATTAGATCTACCACCAATAGGGGGGACAAGAGACTCCAAGGATATGTCTACACAGCAAAGAAAAACCCGCGGCTGGCCTGTGCAAGTCGACTCAGGCTCATGAAGCTTGGGCTGTGGGGCTGTTTCATTGCTGTCTAGGCCTCTGGGCTCGGGCTGGAGCCCAGGCTCTAAGACCCTGTAGGATGGGAATGTCCGAGAGCTCAGGCTCCAGCCCAAACCAGAAATCTATACAGCAATGAAACACCCCCACAGCCTGAGCCCGAGCCAGCTGGCACGGGCCAGCTGTGATTTTTCCTTTTTTCTTTTTTTTTTTTGCTATGTAGACATATCTTTAGTCACACACTTTGGCTGGAAATGCCAAGGTCATGCTTTGATTACTTTTTTTCCAATAGGAGATTGGGAAAATATTAAGTTATACTTGAGGGCACCACACTTATAATTTACTCCCTTACATTCAGATTCAGTGGAATATTCAAAATGAGAATAAAAAACTCAATGTAGTTTTCATTTTCACTTTTTCTAAGTTCATTGGCTGTTTATTTTTGTATCCAAAGTATACTTGGTGTTTAGCACAGTTCTGAAAAATAAAGAAACACAGGTTCCTAGGAAATGTCTATGTTACAAGTTACAACAGACAACAGTCACAGAGTAGTTCATGTAACGGATGCAATTATAATACTAAAGGATAGATTTATGGTCTTCTGTACTTAGGGGGGATTTCCCCCAGGGAAAGGGAAAGTAGGGCTTTCAACTTCATCCTAATTTGAAGTTTTAGTGAGGGGGAAAGTGTGAACCTCTGCCAGGGGCTTTCCAGAAGCCCTATCAGTGGGGTCCTACCAAATTCACTGTCCATTTTCATCGATTTCACGGGCATAGGATTTTAAAAATAGTAAATTTCATTATTTCAGCTATTTCAGTGTTGTAATTTGTAGGGGTTCTGACCCAAAAGGGAGTTGTGTGTGTGGGTGTGGGGGAGGTTGCAAGGTTATTGTAGGTGGGGGTTGCAGTACTGCTACCCTTACTTCTGCGCTGCTGATGGCGGCGGCGCTGCTTTCAGAGCTGGGCAACTGGGAAATGGTGGCTGGTGGCTGGGAGCCCAGCTCTGAAGGCTGAGCCGCCACCAGCAGCAATGCAGAAGTAAGGATGGCATGGTATGGGGTTGCCACCCTTCTGCACTGCCTCTGGAGCTGGGTCCTCAGTCAGCAGCCACCACTCTCCGGCCATCCAGCTCTGAAGGCAGCGCAGAAGTAAGGATAGTATGGTATTGCCACCCTTGCGTCTGCATTGCTGCTGCTGGTGGGGCGCTGCCTTTAGAGCTGGGTGTCCGACCAACAGCTGCCGCTCTCTGGCCACCCAGGTCTGAAGGCAGTGCAGAAGTAAGGGTGGCAATAGTGCAACCTCCCCAAAATAACCTTGTGACCCCCCTGGAACTCCCGTTTGGGTCAGGACCCCCAATTTGAGAAACTCAGGTCATCCCTGTGAAATCTGTATAATATAGGGTAAAAGCACACAAAAGACCAGATTTCACGGTCCTTGATGCGTTTTTCATGGCCATGAATTTGGTAGGACCTACCTATCGGGGCAGTGGGAATGCACTGAATCAGTTCATCCGTCTACCACTCACTTCAGTGAAAGTTAGATTGGGCCCTATGTTTATTTTAAGGTTCCTGATTTCATCATATAGATTAGATAAAGCAATTTACCTGGTTTTGTAAACTAGATACAAGATCTACCAACAAAGCTTTATCTCTTTGTAGTTCAATATTATCCTGTTCCTCTTTGTCCAGCATACCCTTCATTTCAGCTATTCGACTACTTATTGTTGCTACATTTAAGTCAAGAGATGTGCTTCTTTGTTCCAAAATATGAATCTGTGAGAAGAACAAGCCAGGGTCAAGATCATAAAAGACAAAAATGTATATGTATGCTAACTATGTACACACACAAGCAAACACAAACTGGAATATTTTTCAATTTCAAATACAAGTGACTGCTTACAGAAATGCTTCCTGTTATGTAAGCTTTTGGAACACTTGGGATTACACCACTCCCATAGTTTATCTAAAAAAAATCAATTTCCAATTTAAGTAGGGTTACCATATTTCCACAAGCAAAAAAGAGGACACGGGGGCGGGGGAGGAGCCCCACTCTAGCCCCGCCCCTGCCCTGCCCCACCCCCATCCACTCCCTCCCACTTCCCACCCCCTGACTGCCCCCCTCAGAACCCCGAACCCCCCCCACTCCTTGTCCCCTGACTGCCCCCTCCTGGGACCCCTGCCACTAACTGCCCACTAGGACCCCACCCCCTATCTAAGCCACCCTGCTTCTTGTCCCCTGACTGCCCCTTCCTGAGAACCCCCTAGGACTCTACCTGTCCCCTGACTGCCCCGACCCTTATCCATATCCCCACCCCATATTCACACCCCCACCCCCAGACAGACCCCCGGGACTCCCATGCCCTATCCAACTGCTCCCCGCCCCCTGACAGGACCCCCAGAACTCCCGACCCATCCAACCCCCTCTGCTCCCTGCCTGCCTCGACCCCTCTCCACACCCCTGCCCCCCTGACAGACCCCCCAGAACCCCAGACCATCTAACCCCCCCTGCTCCCTGTCCCTGACTGTCCCAACCCCTCTCCACACCCCTGCCCCCCTCTGGCCAGGGCCAGAGCCGCTGGGGCCGCCGGGCGCTGCTCGGCCCGGGCCGGAGGGAGCTGCTCGGCCAGGGCCGCGCCTCCCCAGAGCTCTCCTCCTCGCGTCCCCACCGCCCCAGCCCCAGCCCCAGCTTACCTGCTGCTGCCTCCCGCCTGCCCCTGCTTTTTTTCAGACTTCCCGCGAAGATCTGATTCGCGGGAAGCAGGGGAGGGGGAGGAGCAGGTGGGCGGAGGGTTCAGGGGAGGGGAGGAGGGGGAAAACAGCTGCGGGGCTGGACGGCGTGGTAAGGCTGCAGGGGCTGCAGGGGATGGGGGGAGCCGGGAAGTGAGAATCCAGAACTACTTTCCCATTCCACCTTGGTTTTATACATGACAATTACTTTGCAGTAGTGGGTTTATTTGCCAACTAATTACCAAACTCAGGGCCACTTTAGCCAGTTATCAGAGCTCTATTTTTGTGCTCAGACAGACTTGCTGCATGGTATCCAACTGGGACACTTAGGGTCTGCCTACACAGCTGCTGGGAGCAAATCTTGCAGTCTGAGTCTACAGGCTTGTGCTAGTGGGGCCACACTAGCATGCTAAAAATAGCAATGCAGACAGACGTTCCAGCTCATGCTGGAGCGCAGGCTCTGAAGCCTAGGGAGGGAGGTGGGCTTCAGAGCCTGAGCTCGAGCTGGAATGTCAAAGCAATAGCTATGCAGCTATTTTTAGCATGCTCGCTCAAGCCCCTCTAGCATGAGACTGTCAACCCAGGCTGCAAGACTTGCTCCCAGCAGCTGTGTAGACATACCCTTAGGATCCCCAGAGAGCTGCCATACCTCCTTTTTATTTTGTGTTTAAACAGTACTAGCACAACGGGGACTTGGTCCATGACTAGGTACTATGATAATAATAATAATATATCAGAAGGACTAAAGACTTGTTAAGTGATATTCAAAGCTTCCTTAGAAGTGGTATTTGCTGTTACCCTTATTATAGCAGGGAGCAGTTCTCATAATGCCATTAGCTGCACCAATAATAAATCAACACTGATTTTCTTCAAGAGCTATAATTAAGGCTGCATCTGTCACAGAAGTCATGGATCCCGTGACCTCCATGACTTCTGCAGCAGCCGGTGCTGGTCCAGGGGCTTCCCGAGTCGGGCAGCTCCTGGGCCAGCAGCAGCAATTTGGGTGTGTGGGAGGGGGCTCAGGGCTGGGGGAGGGGGTTAGGGTACAGGGCGGGGCTTACTTGGGGGGGGTCTCCCACCAGTATGTCCTTGCAGTTCCTAGGTGGAAGGGTCAGGGGGCTTCATGCGCTGCCCACTCCTGCAGGCGCCACCCCTGCAGCTCCCATTGGCGGTTCCCTGCCAATGGGAGCTGCAGAGTCGGTGATTGTGGCAGGAGCAGTGCGTAGAGCCCCCCGGACGCCCCTCCACCAGGAACTGCAGGGACATGCCGGTTCGAGCCGAGTAGGGAGCCTGACAGCCCCGCCAACCCTCCCTCCCTAGCACCAGTGGGGGTCCCAGGCTGTGCCCCCCAGCCCGCCTCCCCAGAGCACCCACAGCCCCCCGGCCCCAGTTTAGTTAGGAGTATATAGTAAAAGTCATGGACAGGTCACGGGCTGTGATTTTTTGTTTACTGAGCATGACCCATCCATGACTTTTACTAAAAATACCCATGACTAAAATGTAGCCTTAGCTATA
The DNA here is from genome assembly GCF_002925995.2 of Terrapene triunguis. NCBI lineage: Eukaryota > Metazoa > Chordata > Testudines > Emydidae > Terrapene > Terrapene triunguis. The sequence goes on from NW_020664436.1 coordinate 58,058,558, forward strand.
AGCAATGAAAATTCAGAGCTAGAAAGAGGATTCAATCCAGGGACTTGGTTATTTGGTGTTAATTACTTATTATGTGATCACATTAGAATACCACGGTCTGAGGGGAAAAAAAAAAGGGTGCTATTACTTCAAGGCAAACCCCAAACCCCCCCCCCCCCAACTGGCTGAACAAAAAGCCAGTGACAGCGTCACTGGAGATGTCTGCATATTCTGTCTTTCTGAAAAGTGGGAAAGTGTTGTGATGGTAGCTGCATTTAGCAGGAGTCACAGGAAAACTGGGATAAAACACAGTGACTCCAGAATGGCAAAGTCAGCCATGAAGAAATGACTCCAACTTCAGATCATGAGAGAGAGTCTGGAGTCATGGCTTCTGGAGGCCCGTGACCTCTGAATAATAAATAAAATGGCTGCAAACAGAAAGAACCAGTACACTTTTGATTCATGGTGCTGGGTCAGCAGTACCATAAATGGAAAAAATAAATCTTACCACTAGGCCTTCCTTCAATTAGTAAGGCAGAGCACTATGGATCTGTTCCATTTCCCATTGAAATAAATGAAGAGACTCCTGTTGACTTCAATGGGAGCTGGATCATGTCCTGTAAGCACAAAGTGGAGTATACCTCTTCTTAACAAATGAATCTAATAGAAAAGAATATGATTCCTTATCTTTAGGTGAACAATGAAGATGCATTTAGAAAGTCGGTGTAGTCACAGACAACCTTTTCCATAAGTTCTTGCAAGTTTTTCTTTTCCTGCTGCAAGAGCTCTTGGTGCATCTCGATCTCATGTTTCAGATGCTCTTCTTGGTCTTTCACTTTGAGAAGTTGAGTAAAGCTGGAAGACTGAGATGCATAACTCTCTTCCCTGAGGGCTCTCTCCTGAAATACATCATTAAAGCACAACTGGATCAAAATATATTAAAACGAAGTAAGATTGTTGTGATGCTTCCCAGGAGCCCCCAGGGTTATGAAGGAATTCACTACCACCTGTTCTTAGCATGAGGAAGCCTTGCCTGTGCCTGCCATGCATCAGCTCCCTGACTCCACTGGCCACAGGTAATGCAAGCACTCCCTTCTTAGCCTATGCAGGCTCTGCTATAACCTCTGCAGGTTAGTGACAGGCACTCTCCAAAACCGGAGCCCTCTGAGCATCTCCCTGGACTGTCCAGCCCCTAGTCCAATAGACACGCACAGAATTCAGAGATTTGCTGTTCCCAAAAGGAACAGAACCACCAGCTACACTAGTTACATCTCCTCTTAACACACAGCACTTAGATATGTTTTTAGTGAAAACAAATATGAGTATTTAACAAAAAATAGATTTGAGAAGGTCACAAGTAAAAGTATTGGAAACAACTGGTTACTTGTAAAAAAAATCATACCTCACATTCTACAGACTAGGATTAATTAACAAGATATTTTTCTGTCTAATGAAGTTTAGCTCACACAAAGTCATCTCAGCGTTTTCCAGCCAGGTTGGCTATAACCCTCCTTTCATAAGACAGAAGACACTGACAGTTCATTCCTCGGTGAAGAATCCAGGGTGTACCTCAGTAAGCCCCAGTTATTCCCCAAAAGTCTTTACTCATAATCAGGATACCCCTTTGTTGATTCTTTTTTTCCACACAGATTTTCTCTCATGATTTCACAGTCTCTTCATTAGCATCAGGCTCAATACAAGTAGGCTTTCATTGTGAAGCGGACAATACACAGAAAGAAAAATTTCTATTACTCCTTGCCTGACAGAACCTGTCCAAGGCATGTCACCTCCTGGTGGCCTGGCTTACCTTAAGAACATAATTTTCAATATAGATACATAACTTTTTAAATATTACACTTACATACATTTTAGAAAAAAAGATTTTGAAGACTAACTAGCAAAAATCTTAAAAACCAACAGCAATTTTTTTTAAATACATCAGAAGCAGGAAGCCTGCCAAACAATCAGTGGAGCCACTGGACGATGAAGGTGCTAAAGGACCACTCAAGGAAGACAAGGATGTTGAGGGGAGAAACTAAATGAATTCTTTGCATTCCTTTACACACCTGAACCATTTTTTTAGGTAACAAATCTGAGGAACTGTCTGAAGATTTAGGTGTCAACAGAAGTGGCTTTGGAACAAATGGATAAATTAAACAGTAATAAGTCACAAGGACTAGATGGTATTCACCCAAGAGTTCTGAAGGAACTCCAATATGAAACTGCAAAACTACTAACTGTGGTATGTAACCCATCACTTAAATCAGCCTCTACCAGATGACTGGAAGGTAGCTAAGGTAATGCTGATTTTACAAAAAGGCTCCAAGGTGATCCTGGCAATTAAGGTTGAGGGAAGAGGTTACTATACCCTTGAGGAATCTCTTAGTGATTGGGTGTGACAGCACAGAGTACCCTTCTACAGGTTGGTGGAAAGCTGTTATAGCCTCTAGGCTGACCCTAAGAGAGCTTAGAGATAGACCCGACTTTTTTAGGGTCAAAAAATAATGTGGAAGATTCACAGATGTTGGGGAGATTTATTGGGACATGCACCAAATCTGTAACCTGGAGCATTACTGCAGGTAAGTTACGTCATATTGAGGACTTTCTACTGTGTAATAGAACCTCTTCTACCTCTTGAACAGGAGCTTTCTAGGTGTTGGAACCAAGCAGTAGCCCAGGGATCGGCAACCTTTGGTACGCAGACCGCCAGGGTAAGCACCCTGGCGGGCTGGGCCAGTTTGTTTACCTGCCGCGTCCACAGGTTCGGCCGATCGCGGCTCCCACTGGCCACGGTTTGCCGCTCTAGGCCAATGGGGGCTGTGGGAAGCAGCGCAGGCCAAGGAATGTGCTGGCTGCTGCTTCCCGCAGCCCCCATTGGCCTGGAACGGTGAACCACAGCCAGTGGGAGCCGCAATCGGACGAACCTGCGGACGCGGCAGGTAATTTGTCACTGCCATCAAATGGAATTTAAAGGCAGAGGGAAGTCTTCAAGCAACAGCTCAGGTGAAAATTAGGCCAAAGCATTACAGATAGAAATAGCAAGTGCAAGCTTCAGGAAACTGCTGATTTAATAAGAACATGCATATTTAAATAAAAATGCTAATTTCTCAGTTTGAATTGCATGCTGATGTGTTCATATTTAAAAACCACTAGCAGTTTACCACTCTAGAGAGGGAGGAAAAAAGAGAATTTAATTGCCTACTTTTATCATGTGCCTTCAGAAATTTAAAGATGTTCCTAATTTGGATCAGATTTCCTTTGTAGTCTCAACTGTTTATTTTACTAAGAAAAGTGAACCGAGTATAGTCTGAACATTACTGAAGTGTAAAAATATAGAATCTTAGATGTTTTAATGTAAGGCAGTGGAAAAGGAACATCATGTTAATCTATGCTGTCTTCATTGCACTAACTGTTTTTTAGTGGGGTTTTGTTTGTTTGTTTTTTATATGTAAGACCAATTGGTCATTCCCTATCCCATTCTTACTATGTTCAGTTGCTTGTTAAGTTCCAAGAGCTGGGAACGCAGCACAGCATTCTCTGTGGTCAGGGATGCATAATCATCCATCATTTTGCTTCTTAAGAAACGATCCTGCTCTGCCAGTAGATCTTTCTCTCTCAATTGCTGATGAAGAAAACTTATCTCACTTCTGATCAGAAAAAATGCACAGAGAAAATAATATTTATTGTTAAAATTGTTCCATCTGAAAATGACAAGCCATATTTTTAAAAGATATATATGACATTATTCAGAAAGTTGTATAAAATGTCCTAACATTAAGATCCAATTATAAGGTTTGTATAATAGAATCTTAATGTTAGGACATTTTATACAGCTTTCTGAATTATCTCATTAAAATCAGCCCTTTCCATAAACTTTGTATCCTAAATCTGCCAAAAAGCAACCTAACATTGTTAGTTATATTATACAATCTATCTAGCTCTGTTTATTAAGAATTAATTCTAAAAACAAGGATGAATCACTAGCAAGGCACATCTTGCTTGTAGGAGGGCATACTGTTGTAACAATGGAGAATTAATGTAATGCTTGTGCACACACAGATATTCTCTTTTTCTCTCAAAACAAGGAAATCAAGGAAATTAGCGCTACTCAAGTAAAATATATTACACAATTTAAAAGCCCTCAGGACACTCAAGTAAAAATGATAAAATCAGTTACAATTATTAAAAATTTCATACCTGAACACTAACAAGAATCCCCCCGAGAATGCTACCATGTGACATTTCTAAAGATCTGAAAGTATGTACTACCAGTCTTAAATCATTTTTATGTTATATTTTGAGGTCAGATTTGATCTGACTGATTTTGGCCATCTCAAGCACTGCATAGCAGCAAGAGAATACTGGTCAGTTAAGCTGGGTTTACAGCTGTTTTGCATTGCCAGAGCAGCACAAAATAGCTGAAGTGCACACCCTAGTTTTCCCCTACCACATGTACTCCTCTTTCCCCTGCCCACACACATCCCCCTTAGTTTCCCCCTTCCTCCTACACCTCACATTCCCCTACACACACAGCTCCAGTCTCCCTCTTCCTCCTGTACCTGTTTCCCCTCACACGCAGAAGTTTCCCTCCCTTATGTTTCCCATGTTTCCCTGCTCTCACACACCCCAGTTTCTACATCCTATCCCTCGTATTCCCACAGCTCACACCCTTAGTTTACCACGTCTCTACTGAGCCAATCAGGTGCAGTGATTAATTTTTATAATAATTATTTAGGATTAATGTTCATTTTTTCATTATTTTTCATAGCTGAGAAGGAAAAATAAAATACTATCTTTTAGAGAAACTCAAGAAGAATTCCCCCAGCCTCACCTCTGCTTCTCCTATTCCTGGGGCTCTTCATCCCACTCTCCCAAGCCAGAGGCAGAGGGCTTTCCCTTCCTGGCTGAGTGAGCTGGCAGACCCAGGAATTCTTCAGCCCCTCTGCCCCTTCCCAGGCCAGATGTTAGAGGGAAGGAGGGAAGGTGTGCAGAGAAGAGCTGTCTCTTTGCTCACAGAAACGGAGAGGGGATGGATTGAAGCTGCCCTGAGCTGCTGGGATCTTTTTGTTCCCTCCTCCCTTCCTGTGAGAATCGTGTCTCCTGAGGGGAGAGGGAGAAAGCTCCACTTGCTTCCTGCAGTAGTTCCAATTGGCTGCTCTTCCCCAGAAGGAAACCTCTAATTTTAAATTAAGCAAATTTCGGAAGGGTGCTAAATTGTTAACTACGGGGACTATAACTAACCATTTATCCCTTAAAACACTACAAGTGGAGCTACTGTGCAACCTCTCTTACACTTTATGTTAGTCAATCCTGAACTGGAAGGACTACCTCTGTGGATGAGAGAGTACCTTTTGTTTCAACATGTCCATTTTCTCTGTTGTCTCTCTGCTGAAAAGCCAATAGAGTGTAACATCTTTTGGTAGATGGGGATGAACTGAAAGCAGTACATCATGACTCCCTGCAATGTGTCAGAAAATGGGTGCCAGCTTAAAGTGACCCCATCCGTAGTGAAGACAGAAACCAGTAACCTAGAGTTTAATAGGTTAGTAAATCCCAAATCATCAATACCTGACCATCCCTCGAAAAACTGCCAAATACTTTGGCTAATACCTGATGTCATGTGTGATCTGGTCTTGCAGCATTGCAGTTTTTTTAAATATTTTGTCTTCCATTTCATGCACAGCAAACTGCACTTTCATAAGTTCCTTTCTCTTTTCAGAAAGCTGCAAATCTACTGCCGTCTGCTGCTCTGACCGTTGCTTCAACTTGGTGTCCACATATATAAAAGGAGACAAAGTTAGAGCAGAATGAAGACTGGGGCTCATTTTATGTTTATTTCTAAAATAACTGTAAAACATACATCACTCATTAAGTAGTTCCAATAAATAATCTGGTTTTAGTTTGACTACTGTAAAACTGTCCAGTAGTCTGATTCCTTTATTGTTTTACCAGATTTATATGATGACTCTTGACCAGGTACATAAAGCTCAAGTGGTAGGGGCTTGTGCTTTTGGTGCTGAAAGTTCTAAATTCAGTCCCAGCTGATGAATGTGGTGTCTGCATGTATGTGGTTAGGGTTTATTATATGGATGCTTGAGAAAATTTATTTACAGTGAGAGGATGGAATACATATTTTACATGTCTATTATTTTAACATTTCCTGATCAACAAAAACTTTTTTTTTCTCAATTCAAGTAAGTGTCTCCATCAAATTTCACCACACATACAAATAGTTGATCAATGAACTACTGTTTATTTGAAGTATCCATTTACCAGAATACTGAAAAAACAGATGGGGGGAATGAAGATAAGAAAGGGGTTACTGGCATCCTGCAAACCCTTATACATGCCACCAATTTTATGCACGAGTAATCCTATTGAACTCAAGTGGACTGTTTGTGTGTGTACACATTTGCTGGACTGGGGTTTATATAATAATTGTATAGTATATTTGAAATTGCCTTGGCATTATATATAAACTATTAGCAGTTCTTGAAGAAAAAATTGTGCTGGGTCATTCTTCCTATTTTCTATACAGTCATTTACAATATGCAAGTAGTGAACTTCAGACTAGCTGGAGAAACAAAATTTAGACAAAACATTAGTACCTTTTAAACTCTGCTAATACTATTTTGCATTTTTGTTGCTTTTTTCTTGTTTATTTGACATCACAAAAGTATCCTAAAATATTTAAATTTTTTGTATTGCCTTATATAAATGCACAGATTGAATTCAAGAAATATATTCCTAGCCAAATATTGTCATTTATTATTATTTAGAATGTGGCAGCACCCAGAAGCTTCAACCAAGACTAGTTCCCCATTGTGCTAAGAAATTTACAAACATGTAGGAAGTCAGAGACCCTACCTCAAGGAATTTACACTCTACAGGCTCTATCCTGTGCCAGCTGAAGTCAATGCAAAATTCCCCCTATTTTCAGTGGTGCAGGATTAGGCCTTTAAGGCCCCAGGTGGATGCAAAGGTCATTGCAGGATCAAGGTCTAAAACTCAATCCACTCATTTGAACCATATAGCAGTCACCATTACCTCTACAAGTAATTCATGTTACTGTGATATTCACAGTATCCCTTTGAATACTAAGTACAGGGAATACTATGAACATTGTGGTATAAATCTACTTGGAAAAGCCGCATAAAACACGTTGTACTGGAAATGTTGAGGGGGCAAGGTGTGGTAAGCTGGACTCTCTGCTGATTGTGGGATGACTGCTAATGAAATAAGAAGTATGTGCTGGGTGTGAATTCATTTCTAGGGCAGGGGGGGATGGCTGGATTCACAGGTGATGTGCAAGGTGGTACAAATCAGTTCCCGTGAGGCTCATCTAGACTCCCTTGTTCATAGCCTCTGTACCATTTTCAGAAAAATGTCAGTGGAGTTTGAGGACACTCACTACAATGCAGGATCAGACCCCTAGTCATAGTTAATAGATTCCACACAAAGCTCATTGCATGATTTTTCAGTGTATTATGAAAAGATTTTATTATAATAGCTGTAGATTTAACAATGAGAATCTAAATTGCAAATGGACAATAATAAAAATGTTTTTCTGACCAACTGAATTCCATCTGATATGTTAATAGTAATAAATATATAACTGATTCCTATTAAAAACCGCTCCCTTGACATAACACACAAGAAATCAAATCTCATAAATGATGCTGACTGATGTAATAAAACAATGATACCAGGCAGTGTACCTTTGACTGTATCACAAGGATTTTCTGTTCACAATTACTCAGATTGGTTTGTTGCTGTTCTAATTCCTGTCTGGCACGCAATAGCGCCATTTCCTTTTCAGAGGCCTGTCTGTCTGTCTGTTCCTTCCTTCTTTTCAGTTGTATGATCTCCTCTACTAAAGCCTGCTTCTCTCTAGAATGAAGTTCTAAAGAAAGGAAAGAGTGATTTTAATGGTTTCAAGTTTTTTTCAGCATAGATTGCTTACAAATAAAAATGTCAACCTAACATTGCTCAAATTACAAATATTTGCAGGTTAACTACATATTATTTTACCCAGTGTGGGTCAATTATTTCTTTAATCAAGTTAACACATAACTGCTACATGTATCCAGATTGGTGCTAACTGAAATGATGCAGGATTACTGCATTTATTACTCTCCTCTAAATGAGGAATTGGAAATGAGGAGTAACAAAAAGGTATTTTTAAAAAATCTCACAAATAAAATAGCTTTATATGTTCAGCAACATACTCTCTATTATATTTCCACTTTCCCAGGCTCCTCATAATTGTCTCTTTTGCAGTCTGCCTTCACCCTCAGTCATCCACTTTCAAACACTATTCCTGTGACCAACAGGGAAAAGCTTAGCATTGCCAACAATACAGATTACGTCATGTTCCCACTTTACAAGATGAAGATACTGTATATTTTTGAGGCAGCCCCGGCCAAAAAAAAAAAAAAAAAAAAACACGGGGTGGCCAGCGCAGCAAAGCAAAAAAAAACCAAAAAAAACCCCCAGTGATCTGTGCGCCGGAGCGTGGGTGCAGGGGGACCGGCTAGTGGGGGGGAGGGAGAGGGAGCGGGCAGGAGAGAGAGAGAAGGGGGGCAGCCAGGGCTACAGCGGGGCGCTGCCACGCGGCCCCTCCCGCCGCGCCACCTGCCACCTGCCGGGAGGGCTCCGCTCTGGTCGGCGGGGAGGGAAGGACGAGGACTGCCCTGCCGGGCTTGCTGCAGGGTGCTCCTGTCCTCCACGCCGCTGCCCCCTACAGGGCGGCCGGAGTGGAACAAAAAATAAAAGGCGTCCGTGCCGCCCTAGGATTGGAGTGCCACCTCGTTCAATCTGCTGCCCCAAGCACCAGCTTGCTCGGCTGGTGCCTGGAGCCGGCCCTGTTTTGAAGTGTCACATGAGAGGGAGAAGCAGTGAAAAATACCCAGTCTTTTTCATTTGTTAGCAGCATCTGTCTTCAAGTCTGAGTTACTATAATGAATTACTTTTGTGATGTTCCTTTCTAAATAAACTAAACAATAAAGATTTTAGACTGATATATACATATATTGAATTCTTTCATCAGGCCAGACAGATCAAAGATCCATCAGAGTTTGATAGAAAAGACATTAAGAGGCAAGAATGTAAAATTTGTGGGTTTTCCAATAAAGCCACAATGTCAATATTGGATATGATTTTTGTTAAAATGGCTGCAAGAAGGTCTCAGGGCACAGAAATCTCCCTCTTTGCTGTGCAAAAAAAATCACAAACAAAAGGCAAATTATATTATTCTGACTTCCATTAAATCTGTTTGTGAACAACAACAAAAAATTGTTACAAGCTACAGAGAGACCAAATGAGATCTGACATGAAGATTAGCATAGAGAACTTGGGGAGGAAAGGAGAGATACGAGAGGACTGGACAAGGGCAAATATAGTACCTATCTATAAAAAGGGGAATAAGGACAACCCAGGGCATTATAGATAAGTAATCTTAACTTTGGTACCCAGAAAGATAATGGAGCAAATAATCAATTTGTAAGCACCTAGAAGATAATAAGTAACAGTCAACATGGATTTGTCAAGAACAAATCATGTCAAACCAATCTAATATCCTTCTTTGAAAGGGTAACAAGCCTTGTGCATGGGGGGAGAGGGAGGCAGTACATGTGCTGTATCTTGACTTTAGTAAGATACTTTAGTAAGATACTGTCTCACGTGACCTCTTATTAGCTAACTAGGGAAATATAGCATAGACAAACCTAGTATAAGGTGGGTCTACAACTGGTTGCAAAAATGCACTCAGAGAATAGTTATCAATGGTTCATAGTCAAAGTGGAAGGGCGTATTGAGTGCAGTCCCACTGGGATCTGTCCTGGGTCCAGTTCTATTCAATATCTTCATAAATAATTTGGATAATGGCATAGAGTGTACACTTATAACGTCTGCTGACTATACCAAGCTGAGAGGGGTTGCAAGTGCTTTGGAAGGGATTAGAATTCAAAACAATCTTAAACTGGAGAAATGGTCTGAAATAAACAGGATGAATTTCAATAAGGACAAATGCAAAGTACTAGTCATAGGAAGAAATAATCAAACAAATATAAAATGGGAAATGATTGCCTAGGAAGTAGTACTGCAGAAAAGGATCTGTGGGTTATAGTGGATCACAAACTAAACATGAGTCAACAAAAAAACAAACAAAAAAAAAAAGCAAACATCATTCTAGGATGTATTAGCAAGAGTGTTGTAAGCAAGACCCAAGAAGTAATTCTTCTATTTTACTCAGCACCGGCAAGGCCTCAACTGGAGTACTGTATCCAGTTCAGGGCACCACATTTTGGGAAAGATGTGGACAAATTCGGGAAAGTCCAAAGGAGAGCAACAAAAATGATTAAAGGTCTAGAAAATATGACTTATGAGGAAAGATTGAAAAAATTGGGTTTGTTTAGTCTGGAGAAGAGAAGGCTGGGGGAGGGGACATAACAGTCTTCAAGTACGTAAAAGGTAGATATAAAGAGAAGGGTGATAAATTGTTCTCCAGTCCTTATCAAATGAGGACAGGACAAGATGTAATGGCCTTAAATTGTAGCAAAGGAAATTTAGGTTAGACATTAGGAAAAACTTCCTAACTGTACAGGTAGTTGAGCACTGGAACATGTTACCTATGAAAGTTGTGAAATCTCTGTCATTGGCGGTTTTTAAGAAAAGATTAGACAAACAGCTCTCAGTGATGGTCTAGTTAATACTTAGTTCTGCCTCAGTGCAGGGGACTGGACTAGATGACCTGTAGAGGACCCTTCCAGTCCTATATATGATTCTTTTATCTGTTTTCTTGTTCAAAGAGAAGAGGGGAACTTGGGGGATATTAAATGCATGTAACAACATGTATAAGAATTACAAACTAATAATGACCAGGGGCACTTGGGAATTGGTTATAAGTTTAATAAAATAAAACAATAGGAAAAATGTATAATGTTTCCCTTTCTCCCACCTTTCAATATATTTATTTTGTCTTTTTAGAACATAAGCTCTTTGAGGCAGGGACAATGCATCTTAAGTGTGTCTATAGTGCCTACCACATTCAGGGCACTATTGCAATTCAAACACATTATGAATAATTTGAAAAATCTGGCTCAATTACAGCATGTAGCTAAGGTCTTCAGAATCTAACTGGGACCAGAGAACAGGTGGGCGTAGGGTCACAGGATCCTCAAGTGATAAGGCCACAGGTTCTGCTTCATTCTCAAGGCTGCAACAGCTAGAACAGCCCATGGCCTACGGAGAGATAGAATATCATCCACAGGTTGAAAACTCGATTGAAGCTGCAGGATGGGGGGCCAACTCTGTGAAAAAAAAGGTGGTGGGGGTGCCTACTGGAGGAACACAGGTGTAGACACTCCTGCCTCATGAGCTCTGTGCTTCCCATTAACAGCCAGAGGGAGATGGGAGCTGATCAGCTTCCTCCTCTCCCTTCTCATTAATTTAAACCCTGGCCAACCATTTTACCATTTTTGGAAACTCTTATTCCAATTTTAGCTTCTCCACCCTGCTCTCTGTTAGGATACTGTGTTTTTTACTGATCATCTGTTTTGGGGTTTCCATTTGAGCCAAACTGTCAAACACATGGTGAATTTTTCACTTTCCTCACAGCATCAAGAACAGCACAGTTAGATTAAATAGAAATAGGACTTAGAATTTAATATCAGTACTTTATGTGATTGCTTAACTTGTTTGAACTTGTACAGTGTGTCCAGTGCAGATAAAAGGCCAAAATGGCCAGCTACCAGAAGTAAAACAGATCTGGAATTTGGCTAGTGGACCTTAAGAAAAGGCAAAAACAACGAGGAGTCCTTGCGGCACCTTAGAGAGTAACAAATGTATTTGGGCATAACCTTCGTGGGCTAGAACCCATTTCATCAGATGCATGGAGTGGAAAATACAGTAACAGGTATAAATACAGGAAAAGATGGGAGTTGCCTTACCAAGTGTGAGGTCAGTCTAACGAGACAATTCAATTAACAGTAAGATACCAAGGGAGGAAAAATAACTTTTGTAGTGGTAATGAGAGTGGCCCATTTCAAACAGTTGACAAGAAGGTGTGAATAACAGTAGGGGGAAATTAGTATGGGGGAAATTAGGTTTAGGTATCCCCTTAAGAAAAGGGGATACCTAAAGTCTTCACAAATCAAGGTGCCTCTTTTAGTACCCTCTGTCTTCCTTCTGAGGGGTGTGTATGAGATGATTCAGCAGAGTGAACTGAGTCTTAGGGGTAGAGAATTATGAGGAGAATTATGGGGCCACTTCCCGCAGCTCCCATTGGCTGGGAACGGCAAACCGTGGCCACTGGGAGCTGAGGGGCTCTGTGCCTGTGAACGCTCCAGGTAAACAAAACATCCCAACCCGCCAGCGGCTTACCCTGACGGGCCGGGAGCCAAAGTTTTCCAACCCCGAAATATAGGGTCAGCTTATGAAAGGGTCATACAGTTTTTGCCATTTTTACCTAACCATCTTGGGGGGTCGGGTTATAAATGAACAGGCTAATGAAAGAGTATATACGGTACATTTTACAACAGGCAATTTTTCTGTTTGATTTAATAAGAAAGCCCAGAAAATACAGCTGAACAAAACAAAACAAAAAGCCCTCCATGCATCTATAGTTATGTTGCATATTACTACCGGTATGAGTAGGGCCCTACCAAATTCATGGCCCATTTTGGTTAATTTCATGGTCATAGTATTAAAAAAATAGTAAATTTCATGATTTCAGCTATTTAAATCTGAAATTCCACAGTGTTGTAACTGTAGGGGTTCTGATCCAAAAAGGAGTTGGGGGGGGGTCACAAGGTTATTGTAGGGGTGGTTGTGTTACTGCTACCCTTACTTCTGCGCTGCTGCTGGCGGTGGCCCTGCCTTCAGAGCTGGGCAGTTGGAGAGTGGTAGCTCCTGGCCGGGAATCCAACTCTGAAGACAGAGCTGCTGCCGGCAGCAGTGCAAGAAGTAAGGATGGCATTGTATGGTATTGCCACCCTTCCTTCTACACTGCTGCCTGCACAGCTGGGCACCTGGCCAACAGCTGCTGCTCTCCAGCTGCCCAGTGGCAATACCGTAACCCCCCTAAAATAACCTTGCGACCCCCCTGCAACTTCCTTTTAGGTCAGGACTCTCCATTTGAGAAACGCCGGTCTCCCCTATGAAATCTGTATAGTACTGTATAGGGTAAAAGCACACAGAAGACCAGATTTCACAGGGGGATACCAGATTTCACGGTCTGTGACATGTTTTTCATAGCCGTGAATTTGGTAGGGCCCTAACTATGAGGTTTGATCTGGCTTTTTCTCTGCTTATCACAATGAGCTGTTGATCTGAAGTGGCAATACACAATTTTACCACTTGATGGTGCCAAATATATTTTTAAAAAGCCTTTTTAAAAAAAAATCACATTTTGCAATGCTGTTTAAGCTGCATGTGAACCTCCGTGGTTCCATGGAAAAAACATAGAGTTATAGTTCACTATAACAGATATTTATAGATTAAACTTGCTTCAATTTCACCAACCCACTTTTTTTCTTTACATCTCTATGATCATCTTTCTTCCTTTTTCACATGACTAGAGTTGGATGCAACTAAGAATGCATTAAAACTGCAGTATTCACATCTGTTGTGCAAAACATATCCATATTCACTAAATTGCATACTGTATCTGTGAATGTTTAATTTGATTGCCCTCTTGATTATTACATGAAAAAAATTGTTCAACAACAATATTCTTGGAACACTTGAGATACAGAACCCATCTAAATACTTCATATATATAGTATAGAAAATTAAAATTATACTCTAGTGATCATGCACAGAAAAGTGACATTAATCTGTATGGCTTCTGCAATATTTACAAATGTTCATGTGCAAACCCAGTAACCTTCATACTTATATACTACCTTTTCATGTCTAAAATCCTTCACAGACATCTAATTAATCACATTACCATTAAGAATTAACACCACGGGCCTAGGGCCACTGCTTATCTCTTTGCATTTGGAATCATCATTCCTTTAAGCAGCCAGGGTTGAAAACATAAACCAAAAAACAAACAACAGCCCTGCCTGTTCCTTCCTCCCAGTGTTTGGGACTGTTGCAGGTGGCATTTAAGGTCTCAAAATTTCTTTTATGGCTAAGAGACCTAACTAAAGACAGTGAATTATACTAGAGAGGTTCCCCTATCAGCAGGGCCGGCTTTAAGCCGATTCGGCCGATTTCCCTTAACGGGGCCCCGCGCCTCCTGCTCAGCCCAGTCAATGGATTTGACCCCTTCCCGGTTCAGCTAAGTATGGCCTTTTTTGTACATATATTTGGGGTATCTATTACCATCACGATTACATACAAAGTACAATACAGTAACACTCAGCATTGCTCAAAACTAGACTTAAGAATTAGTGTAACCTAATGTCAACCTAGTGTAGTCAGATGAACACGGCTAAAAATGGTTGAAGAATTAACAGGATTCAGTTAGAAGATAAATAATATATTTCCATGGAGTACTATAAGTTAAGCAATCATACCTTTAATTATTTAGTATATGGCAAGTACTGTGCATTTTTCACACTGGAATACAATACACTTAACCAAGATAGACGTAGATTTATATTTTATCCTAGAGGGAAAATATAAATCCACATCTTACAAGAAACACTCTTTCTTATGTAATAATTCTGACATCATCCCTTTCAAACCAGACCAATTGCGTTAGCCTGAGGGACTTCCTAGACAGGTGTCTACATTGGCTTGCCAATTGGTAGGTAAAAATGCTCATTCTACTGTGGTTTCGGTCCCCAGTGTGGATGATGGGGATGACTACTAGTACCAAATGAGGACAGGGGCTCTCCTTCCAGGGCAAAGGAGAGGGAGGAACTGCCTTTAGAAGTCAGGCTGGGGGCAGGGGTTGGGGGCGGGGGGGGGAAATCCAGGGATCATAACAGTCAAAAGAAGAAAATATTAAACTGATAAAATGAAACGCTTTTCATATAATGTGTAATTAGCTTTTTGAATTCATTGCCACAGGATATCCCAAGGGCAAGAGTTTAGCAGGATTCTATTCTAGTTGCAATAGTAAATACACCTCTACCCCGATAGAACGCGACCCGATATAACACAAATTTGGATATAACGCGGTAAAGCAGCGGGGAGCCCTGGGCCCTTTAAAGCGCCCCCCGAGCCCCGCTGCTTTACCGCGTTATATCCGAATTCATGTGGCGCCCCGGGCCCTTTAAATCCCCGCCGGGGCTCCGGCAGCCGGGCTCGGGAGGTGATTTAAAGGGCCAGAGGCTCCAGCCGCTGCGGGGAGCCCTGGGCCCTTTAAATCCCCGCCCGAGCCCTGCTGCCGGAGCTCTGGTGGTGATTTAAAGGGACCAGGGCTCCCCACAGCGGCTGGCGCACCGGGCCCTTTAAATCACCGCCGGGGAAGCCGGTCCAGTCCGGCACGGCGTACCGGACCGAACCCGATATAATGTGGTCTCACCTATAAGGCGGTCAGATTTTTTGGCTCCCGAGGACCGCGTTATATCGGGGTAAAGGTGTATTAAAAAAAATAAGCAAACAAGAATTTTGGTAGGGACATAAACCCTCATCCTTTAGGATATAAGCCAATCCTCTAATTCTTGGGGTTGATTTTCCCTGTGGGCAGGTTATTCCATAACTGCTTACTGCAGGGCTTCTTGCACTTTCCTCTGAAGTAACTGGTCCCGGCCACTGTTGGAGACAGGATACTGGACTAGGTTGACCAATGATCTGATCCCCTATGGCAACTTCTGTTGGAAAGGGAAACCCAGAGGAGCGGCTTATTCAGGGAGAAAGAGACCTAGGTTCCACAGATGAGAAAGCCTAGTCTTAAGTCTAGTTTTGAGCAGTGCTGACAGTTACTATATTGTACTTTATATGTAATTGTAATGGGGTTTATATACCCTATATATATATATATATATACACACAAAAAAAGTCCATCCCCAGATGAACCAGGAAGGGGTCAAAGACGTATGTCTCAAAGGCCCTAAGTCTTGCCCTGTGAACTGAATTTCTGCTTCTCCCTCAGGAGGGATGGGGGGGGGGAGTAGTTTGTAGTAAGAATCAGAGAGAATCTCCTACCATTTCTGCCTTTTCACTGTCCTGAGCCTCCTGCCCATATCTGGATTTAGTGAGGGAGCTTTGAAGGGCAGCGAGGTCACCCAATCCTGGCGGATGGCTGCACAGGGAAACCACAAAGTCATTGATTGGCTGGACATTTCAGGTGTACCAGCCCTCTGACAGAGGAGCAGACAGAACTGCTTTAGTCAGGGGGGTTATTTGCACTTTCATACAATCATAGAAGATTAGGGTTGGAAGAAACCTCAGGAGGTCATCTAGTCCAACCCCCTGCTCAAAGCAGGACCAGCCAGGGCTTTGTCAAGCCAGGCCTTAAAAAGCTCTAAGGATGGAGATTCCACCACCTCCCTAGATAACTCATTCCAGTGCTTCACTACCTCCTAGTGAAATAGTTTTTCCTAATATCCAACCTAGACCTCCCCCACTGCAACTTGAGACCTTTGCTCCTTATTCTGTCAACTGCCGCTGAGAACAGTCCAGCTCCATCCTCTTGGAATCCCCCTTCAGGTAGTTGAAAGCTGCTATCAAATCCCCCCCTCACTCTTCTCTTCTGCAGACTAAATAAGCCCAATTCCCTCAGTCTCATGTGCCCCAGCCCTCTAATAATTTTCATTGCCCTCCGCTGGACTCTCTCCAATTTGTCCACATCTTTTCTGGTGTGTGTTGGGGGGGGGGGGAGCTCAAAACTGGACACAATACGCCAGATATGGCCTCACCACTGCTGAATAGAGGGGAATAATCAGTTCCCTCAATCTGCTGGCAATGCTCCTACTAATGCAGCCCAATATGCCGTTAGCCTTCTTGGCAACAAGGGCACACTGTTGACTCATATCCAGCTTCTCATCCACTGTAATCCCCAGGTCCTTTTCTGCAAAACTGCTGCCTAGCCAGTCGGTCCCCAGCCTGTAGCAGCGCATGGGATTCTTCCTTCCTAAGTGCAGGACTCTGCACTTGTCCTTGTTGAACCTCATCAGATTTCTTTTAGCCCAATCCTCCACTTTGTCTAGGTCACTCTGGACCCTATCCCTACCCTCCAGCATATCTACCTCTTCCCCCAGCCTAGTGTCATCCGCGAACTTGCTGAGGGTGCAATCCACGGCATCCTCCAGATCATTAATGAAGATATTGAACAAAACCAGCCCCAGGACCGACCCTTGGGGCACTCCGCTTGATACCGGCTGCCAACTAGACATGAAGCCATTGATCACTACCCATTGAGCCCAACGATCTAGACAGCTTTCTATCCACCTTACAGTCCATTCATCCAATCCATACTTTTTTAACTTGCTGGCAAGAATACTGTGGGAGACCGTATCAAAAGCTTTGCTAAAGTCAAGGTATATCACATCCACCGCTTTCCCCATATCCACAGAGCCAGTTATCTCATCATAGAAGGCAGTCAGGTTGGTCAGGCATGACTTGCCCTTGGTGAATCCATGTAGACTGTTCCTTATTGCCTTCCTCTCCTCGAAGTGCTTCAAAATGGATTCCTTGAGGACCTGCTCCATGATTTTTCCAGGGACTGAGGTGAGACTGACCAGCCTGTAGTTCCCTGGGTTCTCCTTCTTCCTTTTTTTAAAGATGGGCACTATATTTCCCTTTTTCCAATCATCCGGGACCTCCCCTGATCACCACGAGTTTTAAAAGAAAATGGCCAATGGCTCTGCAATAACATCAGCCAACTCCCTCAGTACCCTATTCTGCCTGTGCTGCCTTCTATGGTTCACTTTGTTCTGCCTGTGCTGTCTTCTATGGTTCTTTGAGACTATGATCTAAAGATCATTTCTCAGTATGAAGCATTTGCCAGCTTATTCAATGAGAGTGTTTTTGTAGCTGTGTTGATCCCAGGATATTTGAAAGACAAGGTAGGTGAGGTAATATTTTTTTATTGGACCAACTTCTTTTGGTGAGAGAGACAAGCTTTCGAGCTATATAGAGCTCTTCTTTAGGTCCATTGACTGGGCTGAGTGGGAAAGACTACTGGAGGTGCCAGGCCTGGATAGAGGAGCTGATATGTGTGGTCCATTAACCTTTTAGGAGAAGGAGTTGACAGCTGTATCTTCTGGTCAGGAAAGCCATAAACCCTGAAGTTTCTAGTGAAGTAGAGAGTAACTTTCTCCCAGAGAAGTGGAGCCTGAGAAAATCATGGTCTTAATAAAGCCACTGGATTTATGGCTTATTACAACAATCTGTAACCCACTGTGGCGCATGGCCAGAAAGGGTTAAACATCCTGCAAAATAAATGACTGAAATTCAACCCTTAAAGTCTTGTGGGGAGATAATGTTTGTGTTTTTGTGTATTTACATATATATGGGTAGTGGTCAACAATGTAATCAACAGTCCCTGTCTATGCTGTATTCTGATAATTCAGAGATCAAAAGAACATCCTAGCATTTCAATGAATTGTAAGCATGGGGTATCACTGTATTCATCTCTTTGAAATGCAAAGCAAATCATCTGTGAATGGTGGAAAAACAGGCAGTTGCCTTATGTTAATTCATGTAGCTAAGTACTGATGATAGACTGCTTGCCAGTCTACTGGAGTACTGTCATGGATGGATATAAACTGGCAAGCAGTCTATCATTCACAATGTGACGGAGAGACTGCCGAGACCCATCAAGCCCTCGGATCGCTACCCCTTCCTGCTTCTTCATGTGGGCACTAATAATTCTGCCAAGAATGACCTTGAGCGGATCACTGCAGACTACATGGCTCTGGGAAGATGGATAAAGGAGTTTGAGGTGCAAGTGGTGCCCTCATCCATCCTCCCCGTGGAAGGAAAAGGCCCGGGTAGAGACCGTCGAATCGTGGAAGTCAACGAATGGCTACGCAGGTGGTGTCAGAGAGAAGGCTTTGGATTCTTTGACCATGGGATGGTGTTCCAAGAAGAAGGAGTGCTAGGCAGAGATGGGCTCCACCTAATGAAGAGAGGGAGGAGCATCTTCGCAAGCAGGCTGGCTAACCTAGTGAGGAGGGCTTTAAACTAGGTTCACCAGGGGAAGGAGACCAAAACCCTGAGGTAAGTGGGAAAGTGGGATACCAGGAGGAAGCACGAGCAGGAGAGCACAAGGACTCCTGTCTCATACTGAGAAAGAGAGACGATTGATGAGTTATCTTAAGTGCCTATACACAAATGCAAGAAGCCTGGGAAACAAGCAGAGAGAACTGGAAGTCCTGGCACAGTCAAGGAATTATGATGTGATTGGAATAACAGAGACTTGGTGGGATAATTCACATGACTGGAGTACTGTCATGGATGGATATAAACTGTTCAGGAAGGACAGGCAGGGCAGAAAAGGTGGGGAAGTTGCATTGTATGTAAGAGAGCAGTATGACTGCTCAGAGCTCCTGTATGAAACTGTAGAAAAACCTGAAAGTCTCTGGATTAAGTTTAGAAGTGTGAGCAACAAGGGTGGTGTCATGATGGGAATCTGCTATAGACCACCAGACCAGGGGAATGAGGTAGATGAGGTTTTCTTCAGGCAACTAACAGAAGTTACTAGATCACAGGCCCTGGTTCTCATGGGGGACTTCAATCACCCTGATATCTGCTGGGAGAGCAATACAGCAGTGCACAGACAATCCAGGAAGTTTTTGGAAAGTGTAGGGAACAATTTCCTGGTGCAAGTGCTGGAGGAACCAACTAGGGGCAGAGTTCTTCTCGACATGTTGCTCACAAACAGGGAAGAATTAGTAGGGGAAGCAAAAGTGGATGGGAACCTGGGAGGCAGTGACCATGAGATAGGAAGAAAGGGGAGCAGCAGAATACGGACCCTGGATTTCAGAAAAGCAGACTTTGACTCCCTCAGGGAACTAATGGGCAGAATCCCCTAGGAGAATAACATGAGGGGGAAAGGAGTCCAGGAGAGCTGGCTGTATTTTAAAGAATCCTTATTGAGGTTGCAGGAAAAAAACAACCTGATGTGTAGAAAGAATAGTAAATATGGCAGGTGACCAGCTTGGCTTAACAGTGAAATCCTTGCTGATCTTAAACACAAAAAAGAAGCTTACAAGAAGTGGAAGCTTGGACAAATGACCAGGGAGGAGTATAAAAATATTACTCAGGCATGCAGGAGTGAAATCAGGAAGGCCAAATCACACTTGGAGTTGCAGCTAGCAAGGGATGTTAAGAATAACAAGAAGGGTTTCTACAGGTAGGTTAGCAACAAGAAGAAGGTCAGGGAAAGTGTGGGCCCATTACTGAATGGGGGAGGCAACCTAGTGACAGAGGATGTGGAAAAAGCTAATGTACTCAATGCTTTTTTCACCTCTGTCTTCACGAACAAGGTCAGCTCCCAGACTACTGCACTGGGCAGCACAGTATGGGGAGGAGGGGACTAACCCTCTATGGAGAAAGAAGTGGGCTAGCACAAGTCCATGGGGCCGGATGCGCTGCATCCGAGGGTACTAAAGGAGTTGGCGGATGTGATTGCAGAGCCATTGGCCATTATCTTTGAAAACTCATGGCGATCAGGCGAGGTCCCGGATGACTGGAAAAAGGCAAATGTAATGCCCATTTAAAAAAGGGAAGAAGGAGGATCCGGGGAAGTACAGGCCAGTCAGCCTCACCTCAGTCCCTGGAAAAATCATGGAGCAGGTCCTCAAGGAAACAATTTTGAAGCACTTCGAGGAGAGGAAAGCGATCAGGAACAGTCAGCATGGATTCATCACGAGCAAGTCACGCCTGACTAACCTAACCTTCTACGATGAGATAACTGGCTCTGTTGATGAGGGGAAAACAGTGGACGTGTTATTCCTTGACTTTAGCAAAGCTTTTGATATGGTCTCCCACAGTATTCTTGCTAGCAAGTTAAAGAAGTATGGGCTGGATGGACTATAAGGTGGATAGAAAGCTGTCTAGATCGTTGGGCTCAATGGGTAGTGATCAATGGCTTCATGTCTAGTTGGCAGCCGGTATCAAGCGGAGTGCCCCAAGGGTCAGTCCTGGGGCTGGTTTTGTTCAATATCTTCATTAATGATCTGGAAGATGGCGTGGATTGCACCCTCAGCAAGTTTGCAGATGACACTAAACTGGGAGGAGTGGTAGATACGCTGGAGGGTAGGGATAGGACACAGAGGGACCTAGACAAATTAGAGGATTGGACCAAAAGAAATCTGATGAGGTTCAATAAGGACAAGTGCAGAGTCCTGCACTTAGGAAGGAAGAATCCCATGCACTGCTACAGACTAGTGACCAAGTGGCTAGTCAGCAGTTCTGCAGAAAAGGACCTAGGGGTTACACTGGGCGAGAAGCTGGATATGAGTCAACAGTGTGCCCTCGTTACCAAGAAGGCTAACGGCATTTTGGGCTGTATAAATAGGAGCACTTCTAGCAGATTGAGGGACATGATCATTCCCCTC
Organism: Terrapene triunguis; assembly: GCF_002925995.2. Lineage (NCBI taxonomy): Eukaryota > Metazoa > Chordata > Testudines > Emydidae > Terrapene > Terrapene triunguis. The sequence goes on from NW_020664436.1 coordinate 58,080,001, forward strand.
TATTCAGCATTGGTGAGGCCTCATCTGTGTCCAGTTTTGGGCCCCACACTACAAGAAAGATGTGGAAAAATTGGAAAGAGTCCAGCGGATGGCAACAAAAATGATTAGGGGGCTGTAGCACATGACTTATGAGGAGAGGCTGAGGGAACTGGGATTATTTAGTCTCCAGAAGAGAAGAATGAGGGGGGATTTGATAGCTGCTTTCAACTACCTGAAAGGGGATTCCAAAGAAGATGGATCTAGACTGTTCTCAGTGGTACCAGATGATAGAACAAGGAGTAATAGTCTCAAATTGCAGTGGGGGAGGTTTAGGTTGGATATTAGGAAACTTTTTCACTAGGAGGGTAGTGAAGCACTGGAATGGGTTACCTAGGGAGGTGGTGGTATCTCCTTCCTTAGAGGTTTTTAAGGTCAGGCTTGACAAAGCCCTGGCTGGGATGATTTAGTTGGGGAATAGGTCCTACTTTGAGAGCAGAGGGTTGGACTAGATGACCTCCTGAGGTCCCTTCCAACCCTGATATTCTTTGATTCTAATGGATAAATTGCCTTATGTTAATCTGTGTGAATAAATAATGACGATGCTTAGGAAATGAGGGCCTATTGTTCCCCAAGGGTCTCCAACTTGTCAAAGAAGGCCTGAAATTGTAAAAAGATCCTAGGGTCCCAGCCCTTTGTACCTCAGATCTGCTCAAGCTTCATCAGGGGAAATTTGAATCGCCAGATTGAGATCCCACTTATGCTGGTACTCCCTGAATATGATATTGAACATTGGACTATAACCTATGGACTAAATTGTAAAAGAACTCTTTGCAATTACAAAGTTCACCATCTCTGTTATGTATCTAAACCTTAAGAATTGAACTCATGTTTGTATGTATATTGATCTTTTAACCATACTCTCTCTCTTTTCTTTTTTAATAAATTTTAGTTTAGTTAATAAGAATTGGCTGTAGCGTGTATTTGGGTAAGATCTGGAATATTCATTAATCTGGGAGGTAATATCTCCTATCTTTTGGGATTAGTAGAACCTTTTCTTTTATATGATGAAATAAGATTTTCAGAAATCTTCATAATATTTGACTTGGGTACCTGGATGGAGACCTGAGGCTGAGTTACTTTAAGGGAACTGTGTTGTTGGTTTCTGGGTAACCAGTAAGGTATAACAGAAGCTGTTTAGTTCTGGCTTGGTAAATCTAAGTATTGACACATCCACCAGCTTTGGGATTTGTCTGCCCCATTCTTTGCAGTTCACCCTAATTGAGTGACCTCAGCTGACCCCCACTGGGACCCCGGTCACACCCACTGAGACCACTATTTGTCCTATGACTACAGGTGTGTTAAAAGGCCACTTCACCTTTACCCTCAGAATATGGCTAACTACTTATGCTAAACCATCTAATCAATCTTATATTTAGCTGTGACACTCTGAGTACCTTTTCCAGACGTGAAGAAGGGCTTTGTGTAGCTCAAAGGCTTGTCTCTCTCACCAACAGAAGTTGGTCCAATAAAAGATATTACCTCACACATCTTCTCTCTCTAATTATTCACTGAGAGGCAGAAAGGAACTGGACAACCAGGATAGAGAGTGCCTGTAAAGAGCAAGGGATTGGCACCAACTCTCGATTGATCCATTTCTACCTGACATCAAAGAAAAGGACGCACCCGTTGTCCACACTAGTGCCACAGCCACAGAACTTCGGCTGCTTTTCTGGAACCTGAAACTCTGCAGTTTATGCCACTCAAAGTATTAAGAAAAAAAAAGAGACTACACATATTCAGATGTTGACATTTGATTGCTGAAAAACAATTACCAGCTGCAACATTGATCTGGTTATTAATTCGTTCTCTGTCTGTTTTCAGCATATTTAAACTGGCTTCCTTTCGCTTGAGTTCCAAATGGAGGCCATCAGCTTGGGACTGTAATTCCTGTAAAAAAATAAATATTTTTGTGGTGAAAGTTTATTTAATTATTACTAAATATTTCCACAAGTGTCAAATGCTCATTTATTCTGGTCGGCTGCATCTCAATTCAAACCAATAAAATTTTAAAAAGAAACTAAACACAGATAGATGCATTCAGATACAAATTGCATATTTACAGTGTCAGCATTCCACACCACCTGCTTCAAATGTCTATTATACTCACACTGAATGCAGTTAAGTTCAGACATGTTAAAATTCTGAATTATGAATGTAAAATGGTGGTCTCATTTGCTATAGTACTTGCAATAATATTGTTTCAAATTTAAGCAGTTTTAACCATTTAAATGAATAATAAGCCTTAACATTAAACATAGATGTCCATTTACCAGTTTCATCAGTTTTTTTTTTAAAAACACCATTTTTAAACATAACATTTTAAGAGATCAGTTTAAAAAATACTGGAGAAACAGCCAATTGCTTACAATGTAAACAACCAAACAGTATGTGTTTTTCCTTCCATTTTAAAAACTCTGTCATTCACCATGGCTTAAAATTAAAATTTCTTTAAAAAGAAAATAATCTTTTTCCATGCACTATATCAAGCATGAGCAAGGCAATGAAGGCTTCTCAGAGTGGACGATTTAGACTGTAACTCTCCTGCTAAGGGACGGATTAAAATGAGAGACCATAAGGGACGTGGTCTTTATCAGAGCCAGAGTTGTGAGGGCCTGATTCAGGAAGGGAGAAGTCCAGTGCCTTTGTGATGAGGCATCAGCACATCAAGGCTCTGGATGGCACTGTTGCCTTAGCTCCTTAATGATGTGCCAACACCTTGGCACAGAAACATGGAATTCAGCCACTCTAGGCCAACACCACTGCACACGATCCTCTTTCTAACAGAACACCCCACTTGCTGGCAAACCCCCCTTCTCATTGAAGGCCCACTCACTCTGTCTTCCTTCCCTCAACGTCTACCTCCAAGCCTTTGACTGTGTAAATGGCTCCCTACTGACCAGGAACATGCTGGTGTCGGGCTGGCAGCACCAGAAAAAGGAAGCAACTCTCAGATCTGACCAGTCCCTTTGGCTAATCTTGGCATAGTTCAATGCTTTTATTCTGAATAAGTGGAATAACAGTTTGTGTTTAATTTTAAAAATGCCTGGGTCTGGGATGTTATCAAAACACATGTGGGTGTGAAGTTTGGAATATATGGGAATTATTGAACTAGTTGAACAGTTAGAGGGACCCTAAGAAATGCAAGAAAAACAAAGCAAAATTTAAAAGAGGAAACATTTTAAAATTTTACTCTGCCAAAATTATCAAATATTTAACTAAAATTATTACGTGGAAAATGTGACAGTCCTCTGAAGTTACCATGTCACATTCGAAGGATTTTTGTCTGGCTTTGATTTGCTTTGAGAGGTCTCAGTGCAGCTTTATGAAGTAATTACTGATGCCTTCATTATATATCTTTATAATTGCACGACAAACCTGCATCCTCAATACACAAAAAGGCACTTTTCCTCAGCAGGTCCAGCACATATTAGAATTATGATGAGAAAAGAAAAACAGTTAGGAACATTTTCAAATAGTCTACGGCGGAGAAATTTTTCACACACACCTTAACTCAGACGTGGGCAAACTATGGCCCGCGGGCCACATCCGGCCCGCAGGACCGTCCTGCCCGGCCCCTGAGCTCCTGGCCGGGAAGCTTAGTCCCTGGCCCCTCCCCCACAGCCACGCCCCGCTCCGCTGGGCAGCATGGGGAGCGCAGCTGGCTCTGGCCGGGTGTCACGGCTGCGAGCTCCTGCTGCTGGTAAGGGGGCGGGGAGTGGGGGGGTTGGGTAAGGGAGCGGGGGTCCTGGGGGACAGTCAGGGAGGAGGGGGAGGTTGGATGGGGCGGAGGTTTGGGGGGGGTGGTCAGGGGATGGGGAACAGGGAGGGTTGGGAGTGGGAGTCCCGGGGGGGCTGTCAGGAGGCAGGGATGTGGATAGGGGTCAGGAGGGCAGTCAGGGGACAGGGAGCTGGGGGGGTTGGATAAGGGGGTGGGATCCTGGGGGGCAATTAGAGGTGGGAGGGTCCCGGGAAGGGGTGGTCAGGGGACGAGGAGCAGAGGACGGTTGGATAGGGAGTGGGAGTCCCAGGGGGGCTGTCAGGGGGCGGGGCAGTCAGGGGACAGGGAGCAGGGGGGGTTGGATGGGTTGGGAGTTCTGAGGGGGCAGTCAGGGGGCGGGAAGTGGGAGGGGGCGGATAGGGGGCAGGGGCCAGGCTGTTTGGGGAGGCACAGCCTTCCCTACCCAGCCCTTCATACCGTTGTGCAACCCCGATGTGGCCCTCGATCCAAAAAGTTTGCCCACCCCTGCCTTAACTCCTTTTCTGATTCCCCCCCCCCAAAAAATTTCCCAGAAAATGTCTACTGTAAGATGAAATATGACATGAGAATTTAGGGAGATTGTTTTCTTTTTTGATTATGGCTATGACATGGGCTTCAAGTTTTGGTACGCCCTAAAGCAAAAAAAGTGGAAAGACTCTCGATGGCAAACATATGCAGAAGGCCCCTAAAGAAACTGACATATCTTATATCATGTATACATATTTTATTATTTATTACCAACATGCTTGGTGATGCACAACGTACAAAAACAGAGACACTCCCAGCCCCAAAGACCTTGCAGCTGATGTACAACAAGGCACATAGTATAGCTAAAATCAACTTCAAATATACTATTGATGAACCTTTATGGTCCACAGTTCTGGAAAAATCTTGAAAAGGATGTAAATTTGTAAGTCATTAGAAAACTTCACCTCTTTTAAAATGTGGTTTTAGGCTAGCGTTTAAAAAAAAAAAGAGCCTAAAATCAGGCTCCTAAATAGGTGGTCAGGCTTTCAAAAGTGCTTAGCATCCATTCCAGCTCCCATTGCAGACCCATGGAGGTCCCACTTCAATATATTTCTGAACTGAGCTCTGTAGCTTATGTCTACTAGTGATTTTACTTTCCAATTCATAAGCAAAGAACACAATATCCTTATTCAGTCAAATGGCTGCATTTTTTCCCTTTTGCTTATACACAGAATTGTCTCATAAAAATTCCTTCATTTGATTTATAACAACCTATATCTGATGTGCTGTTCCTTTATTAGTTTGTTATTAACTAAAGTTAACTCCTCCACAAATTCACTAAGAGCATGATAACAAACCAGCATGTCATACAAAATTACTTAAACATGATGTAAACCACCAACACACAATAAATCAAATGTCAACTCCTTTAACCCACTTGATCATTTCCTTTTTCTGTCATGGTGGACTATCAATAAAATATTTATGCATGAACATGACAGACTTAGCAAAGTTGTGAAGCCCTAGGAGACAAAATACCTCATTTTGCTGACATAAGCTAAGTGAACAAAAATGCTTTTTCCATATTTATTTACATAGAAATATATTGAAGCTTTTGAAAAATGATCTGTTTTCCTCACTAAATACATTCCCTCACCTAGATTAGTACATGGATTTAGGTGGGCTGTATGGCTCCTTTCTGCATCAAGACTTTTTTTATTCCGCTATAGCTATGCCAATATAGCTCCCTGTGTGGACACTGAATTCTGGAATATTAATCTATTGTGGAGTAACTATTCTAGAATAAAGTCACTTTTTCTCCTAAACAGAGTAGCCCATAAAAAGTTATATTTACAATAACTATAGCAGAATAATTATTCCATTATAGCTATGCCGGTCAACTTCCCCATATAGACAAACCCTTGGTTACTAACTTTAGCTTTGTTCTCCTTGTAAGATCAGGGCCGTATATAGGTAGATATGGCCAGTTTAGGCAACAAACTTTTTAAAAGGACACAGTCAACTTAAAAAATAAAAAAACACTGAAATTCTTTATTGTTGTTACAAGTAATACTTAAATTTACTATAATTAAAAGATTTGAGAAAGTATTTATTGTATTTTTTCCTGTTTATACATTTGACAGCATTTTTGTAGTCAGCCCTCAAACCTTTATACACATGCTTAATTTTAAGCTCATGAGCAGTCCAACTGGGTATGTGACATGTCGTTGTAGAATGAGTCTTAATCATTCAGTTTCCCATTTTGTTGAGTCTTTCATTCAACAACACGAGTAAGGATTTTTTTTTAATTATTGTAAAATCATAACACTAGGCAGGAGGACTTAGAACAGGTGCAGTAGCTGAAACTATTTTAACTCATTCTTTGATACTATGTTTCAAGTTGACACAATATTTCACTTTATTTACAAAAAAACCCCAAAAGACAAAAAAACCCAAAGTGCAAAAAAGCTACAGTACTTGATAGAAACAGAATAGACCACAGAGTTATTCACATGAAAATAAAGTTGTATAACTGGAAAAATTTACCACTAGCTTTTGAAGCAAGTGTTCAGTTTCAGAGGTAATGCGGGGTTGAAGATCAGTGGCTTTTTTAGTCTGTTCACGCGTAATAATGGAAAGTTAAGGTCAAAAAGTGATTTTAAATTAATTACATAAAGTGCAGAAAAAGTTTTTATTTAATCAAAATCATAACACTAAACAGTTAAAATGTTTTACTCAGCTTGAGTGCTCTTAATGTATTTCCAAGATAAGTTTTTCTTGGGTACGGTATATTTATCTAATTTTTTAGCAAGCTATATTGAAGGATATAGAAAATTGGCTTCCAGTTCAAGAAAGTAGATTTGTTGCTGGAGGTTCTTGATGTATTCAGATTCTATACTTGAAGTTGTATTCTCCATTGCTAGAAAAGATTAATTCAAAACTATATGTACATTGTAATTATCAAGCAACAAAATATTATTGTACTCATAATATATTCTCCCTATGCTAAAATGTCTCTATTAAGCCTATATCTTCTACTCATCCTAGTATATTTTCACACTTACTGATGATAGTGGTGTGCAGTACACTGTAATGCACACTTTCCTAAAGGAGATTCAGTTACTACTGCTATGTAGTAATATCAATGCTAAGAACAAGATGACTTCCAATTCAAATACACCTCTACCTTGATAGTATGCTGTTCTCGGGAGCCAAAAAATCTTACCGTGTTATGGGTGAAACCGCGTTATATCAAACTTGCTTTGATCCACCGGAGTGCACAGCCCCGCCCCCCCAGAGCGCTGCTTTACCGCATTATATCCGAATTCGTGTTATATCGGGTCACGTTATATCGGGATAGAGGTGTATAGGAAAACCTTGTATAAGTTTACCCAAGGACCAAAACCTGTTTTTTTCTGAAGAACTTATGCCTAATTTGTAAAATTTATAAACAATGCAGACAGAATTACGAGATTCCGCTTCTCAACAATTAATGAAGCTAAGATTTAAAGATGCACACATCTCCTAACACGGTAAGTATTTAACATACACGAGTGCATGCCCCCTATGAAAGGTGCCAATGACAAGGGCTCTCTTCCTTTCATCCTTCTCAGATCTGCTACTAGTTAAATTTTTTTCCCAGTGAGCTGACCTTTTCACCACTCTTCTGCCCTCGAATCATAAGACTGGTAGGGACCTCAAAAGGTCTTCTAGTCCAGTCCGCTACATTCAAGGCAGGACTAAGCATTATCTACACTATTCCTGACAGGTTTCGTCTAACCCGCTCTTAAAAATACCCAACAACGGTAATTCCGAAACCTCCCTTGGCAATTTATTCTGGTGTTTAACTAACCTGACAGTTAGGATTTTTTCCCTAATGTCCAACCTAAACCTCCCTTGCTGCAATTTAAAACCATTGCTTCTTGTTCTATTCTCAGAGGTTAACAAGAACAATTTTTTCTCCTTCCTCCTTGTAACAACATCTTACGTACTTGAAAACTGTTATCTTGTCCCCCCTCAGCCTTCTCTTCTCCAGACTAAACAAACCCCAATTTTTTCAATCTTTCCTCATAGGTCATGTTTTCTAGACCTTTAGTCATTTTTGTTGCTCTCCTCTGGATTTTTTCCAATTTGTCCACATCTTTTCTGAAATGTGACACCCAAAAAGGACACACTATTCCAGTTGAGGCCTTATCAGCACAGACTAAAGCGGAAGAATTACTCCTTGTGTCTTGCTTACAACGCTCCTGCTAATACATCCCAGAATGATTTTTGCTTAAAAAAAAAAAAAAAAAACCACCCACAGTGTTACACTGTTGACTTATATCTAGCTTGTGATCCACTATGACCCCCAGCCTACTCCCTTCCTAGGCAGTCATTTCCCATTTTGTATGTGTGCAACTGATTTTACCATCCCAAGTTAAGCACTTTGCATTTGTCCTTATTGAATTTCATCCTATTTACCCCCATTTCTCCAGTTTATCCAGATCATTTTTAATTTCAATCCTATCCTCAAAGCACTTGCAACCTATTTCAATCCTTTCATTAATTCTTGTTTCATCCTAAAAACAAACAAACAACCCCCCCGCCCCAAAATTCCTTGTCCTCACCTTAAAGGCACTTTATATATATATAAATTTATATATATATATATCTATAAATTTCACCCCATACCTATAACTCTGCTCTTATCTATCCAACCCCCAAATCACTTCTATGTTCCTTCCAATCCTTTCTCCCTCTCCTTTCTTTCATATTGCTTTCTAAGAAAGCAAGTCTCTCCCTCTCAGTTTGCATTGCTCACTCACTCTGTCATATGCCTCCATAAAACTCACCTTCATCAAGGAATGCTTTCTTACTTCTCACCATATCCTCCCTTACTTGAAATGCTATGCCATATTTAGTTGTCCGTCCATCTTGCCTACCTAAAGACTAAGTCCTTTGGGTCTTGGACCACATCTTATTCTGTTTGTAAAAGTACCATATAAACATACATTATTATATACATTGTTTTTACTAATAATAAATGCTCACACAGTATCTATTTCCAAAATAGGAAGAAAATAAAGAGGTATACATGTATTTGAAAGTGCATTCCTTCATACAAAGTATGCGCTTATGTTTATCAAATTTAATACAATGTTCAATTTCTAGCATTCAGATCAAATAATTACAGGTGTGTGCAACTGAATATGCAATTATACTAAAAACTCACAGGTGCCTTTTGTTGGATTCATATTTAGCCACCTATGGTCATCTGGAAATGATTCAATGCTTATTTTTTCCATTTTTAACCATTCCTATAGTGCAATGCCTATCAGTATAAATAAATTCAGGAACCATGCAACAGAACCTTACTTTCAATGACATTAAAAATGGCAAATTCAAAACTGATAAAAAGAAACACTTCTTCAAACTATGTGTAATTAGACCGTGGAACCCCTTGCCATATTATGTCACAGAGAACGAGAACTTTACAAGAATCAAAAAGTTACTGGACATTTATACTGATAACAAGATTATCCAGTTACATACTAAATGCTAACAAACATTTTAGAAAGGATATAAAACCTCATGCTTCAGGTTTTAAACTAATCTGTATTAGGGATTAAGATGAGACCTTTGGGGGTGAGGGGACAGATTACCCCATACCTGCCTACCGCATGGGTTGTTGCACCTTCTTCTGCAGCATCGAGTGCTGGTCACTGTTAGAGACACGATACTAGAAGAGATGGACCATGGATCTGAGCTAAATGACAATTCTTATGTTCCTACTGTTTTTAATGATTCCATACATTTACTCCTCGGAGAATTCTGCACCACTGCACATGTGCAGAATTTATGTCTCCCGTAGATTTCTTTGTTTCCCCGCAGAAAAATGACTCTGACGGGGAAGCAAAGGGAAGCCACAAGAGTGGTCATGCGACCCTCGCCAGCAGTATGTTTCAGGTGCCCAGGGCAGCTGGCAGAGAGGTAAATCACTGTGGGGCAAGGGGCGGGACTGGGGAAGACCTGGCTGGTGGCTCCTACCCTGTGCTGGGCTCAACTGCTAGTCCCGGCTGGGCTAGGGAAGACAGGACTTCCTCTTCCCCTGCACAGCATCCAAGGTTGGGTCAGACCCACCCCCAGATTTCTCCCCCAGCTTCAGGAAGCTCTGCAAGCCCCCCTCTCTCCTGCCCCGCCGCTTCTTGCACCCATTGCTCCTCAGCTGCAGGGGGAGGGATCCCTGTTCAGGGAGCTGCTCCCCCATCTGCCCAACCCCCATGAATCCAGATGCCATCATACCCAGACCTTCCCACCGAACCTCACACCCCAGCACTCAGAACCCCCCAATGAGCCCCACTCTCCCTGTACCTGGACCACCTTGACGAGCCACCCACACCCAGACCCTCCTGCCAAGCTCTATATTCCCCACACCCAGACCTCACCCTGCTGAGCCCCAACCACCTTCACCTAGACTCCCCTGCAGAGTCCCATTACTGTTGCACCCAGAACCCCCCAACAAGCCCCTGTCCATCGAGATCCCCACACACCCGGATCCCCCACTGAGCCACCCGCAACCAGATTGTCCCACACAGAACCCTCTCAACCCACACCTGGATCCCCCCATACTAAGTCCCTCCACCCTTGGATCCTGCCTTGCTGAGCCTTCCTGCCCACACCTAGTGCACCTGGCATGGAGGGGTGGGGCTCTGGGTGTTTCTGGGGCAGGCCCGGTCCTTGCGCTGTGTCAGGGTTGGATGCAGCCTCACCACTGAGTCCGTGTCCCATGGGCAAGCAGCACAGTGATCTCCCACCTCTATGCAGCCAGTGGCCTGTGCTCCCCAATGCCATGCTGGAGCCTCCACTTTTATCTGACAAATAAAATTTGCAGAATTTTAAAATAATGTTCGCTGAATTTTTATTTTTTTGGTGCAGAATTTTTTCAGGAGTAATACATTGTAAAGTACATCTGCCATGGCTCCAAGGGATGGAGTAGTGCTGGTTTTATCATTAAAATATTAATTAAAGAAAAAAAGGCACCATAGTGTTATATCATGATATAAGAATACCTTGGCCAAATTACTTCAACATAGTTGTTTCACATCATAATGTGAGATTGCTTTAGCTACAAGAAAACAGCAAAATTATTTTTAATGAAGAAACTTTTGGTGCAATATTCTGCTCATCCTACTCATATAAGCTAATAGGCTATGCATAAAATTGTATCTTTAGAAATCTGGTCTCAAGAGATCAATGGGTGTTAGTATGAAGAAGTGTTTCTAAGGGCTGGTCTACACTGCCGCGCTAGTTCGGCGGCTGGGGATCGAAGTTCCGAGTTCGATTTATCGCGTCTGATCTGGACGCGATAAATCGAACCAGGAAGTGATCCCTGTCGACTGCGGTACTCCAGCTCAATGAGAGGAGTACCGCGGAGTCGACGGGGAGCCTGCCTGCCGCGTGTGGACCGCGTCTGAACCGCGGTAAGTTCGAAGTAAGGTATGTCGAATTCAGCTACGTTATTCACGTAGCTGAATTTGCGTACCTTACTTCGACTTGGGGGGTAAGTGTAGACCAAGCCTCAGACTCAATTTAAGGATACATTTGGTAACAGTGGATATGGGGTCTCTATCCTAGCACAGTCCTCGTGCAAATGAAGATTGCATACTGTGCTTTCTTGAATGTACCCCGTACTGACATGTGGCCTGATATAGTCTTGCACTATGATCATAAGTGCTAGAACTAGGGGTGCTGGAGGTGCTGCTGCACCCCCTGGCTTGAAGTATGGTTTCCATTATAGACAGGATTTACAGTTTGGTTCAATGGCTCTCATCACCCACACTATACAAATTGTTCCAGTACTCTTGACTCTGATATACATTACATAGGGGATATGTGAAATCCAGCATAAGAGTTTTCAGTTCTAAAAACATGAGGATTGAGTCCTTATAGTGCAAGATCATAATGACAGAATTATTTCAACCTAGAAAGACTATTTTGTGACAAAAGGAAATCAATTTTTTAGCACTCTATACCTTTTACCCTTCTGTTACAGCTAAAGAATAGATGGCATTGTTAGATTATACAAATGTTAAAAGATCATTTAGCAATTCTAGAATTGCTAAACTGCTCATGAAACAGCTGAATGTTATGAGTCAATTCAGAATGAAGTAATAAGTACGAGTTTAAAAAATGGTACAGCTTACCTACCTTCTATGAAATGTGATTTTTAGAAGCAAAATAACCAGGGCTGTGGTATTAGGTACTTGTAAAGGTTATTAAGGAATTTGAGGGAAAGGCAACAGCAGATTTATTTGAAAATACAAAACAGCTGAAGGCCTTATTGGAAAGCTGTACTGAATTAATGCTTGTTTAGTTTGGCAAAGGGTTGCCACCTGGGCAGTTTATTACTAGCTCAGGCTGGTGCCTCACCTCATAAAAGCCAGATGAAATTAAGATGAAGCCAACTTTTTAAAAATGATGTTTAATAAATAAAAATAAAGCCATTGTATAGCAGAAAGTGTAAGATTCCCTTCCCTTGCGTTTCTGTTTGGAAAAAAACCCAAGCAACCCCCAAAAATCTGAAGCAAGCAGGGATTTCTCCAGACTCCCCCCTATGGGGGGTGTACCGCCCTGAATTTCCCCAACACCCTCCCGCAGTTACATGCAGTGTTGGAAACTTGGTCATTGATTGGAAATTTGAATTGAAATTGAAACATTAATACACACTTTAAAAGCATATACAGTATATGAGAAAATACTTGTACCTGAGAAAGCATAATGGGTTTGAAAAATAGGAACAAAGACTAGCTTCCTCATACAGCTGTTATTTATGACAATGTCAGCACATTTGTTTTAGCTATATTGGCCTACCTAATAATTTCAAATGATTATTTATAAGCAAGGTCTGAATGAGCTCTCCCCTGACAGCTAGTGATGAGCCAGGGATGGGTGGAAAGGCTTCAGGACCAGACTGTATTTACATGAACACACCTACTCTGCCTAGGTATCCAGCAGACATAGCTGTGCTGCCCAAGTGATCAATTTTGGCTGGTGTTGGGTTACAAATCACTTAAGTATTAAATGTGGGGGTCATGAAATGTTGTTATCCTTATTGTATGAGTAAAGGGCAGCAGAACTGTACTTAGCCTGACTGAATGAGGGGGTCTCCCTCAGTGCTTAATTTGTGCTAGGGCTTGCCAGGGCTGAGCTGCAACACCTCCAGGCTTGGAAGTTCATAGCCCTGGGACCTCTGGGCTTATCACATCAGTTATGAAAGTAACAAACTTGCTTGAGCCCCGGCACCTCTTTCATTACAAATTAAGTACTAGTCATCCTCAACTGAACTGCGCTCCCTAAGCAGGAGGTTTGGAGGCCATATCCTAGTGAAGAGAGAGAGTGGGGCACAAGTGTTTTGCTTAGTGATGTGGGCTTTGTCTAAGAGTCACAGGCACTATTTCACCTGCCCCTCTCTCCTGTTTAGAGACAGAGCTGATTAGGCTCCATAGAGTCTTTTGGTTTGGTAAGTGACCACTAGAGCTGAAATCCCTGATAATCGGGTTTAAGTGCTTAGACCTGCTTTGGGACAGTGTTTCTGTGGAAGAGAAAGCCCAGCCTGCACTTACTGTGAGGTTCCCCCACTGAGAGCTGAAATCACTGAGAGCTGGGTGGAAACTTGAGAGACCAACTCGTAGAGGTCACAGTGGCAGGTGGCAGCAGAAGGTGACAGTGCAGGGCCATTGGGAACAGAGTGGTAGAGCGAACGGTGGCACGACAAACAACAGTGGCCAGAGCATTGGACTATGTTTTAGTGACTTCGCTCCAGAATGCTAAATTTGGGACTGGGAATCTTAAATCTTAATCTTAAATAAATATACAAGATTTTTTAAAATGCATTATTTGCCAAGGTCATTATCTCACAACATCGCTATCTCCAAGAGGTCATTATCTTGGGGAGTTTCTGTACTAAACTTTTTTTTATTATTATATTTATTTTTTTTATGTAAGAACAGTCATATTGGGTCAGACCAATGGTCCATCTATCCCAGTATCCTGTCTTCCAACAGTGACTATTCCAGGTGCTTCAGAGGAAATGAACAGAACAGGGAATCATTGAGTGATCCATCCCCTGTCGTCCACTCCCAGTTTCTAGCAAACAGAGACTAGGGACACTCAGTGCATGGTGTTGCATCCCTGCCCATCCTGGCTAATAGCCATTCATGGGCCTAACCTCCATGAACTTATCTAGTTCTTTTTTGAACCCTGTTATAGTTTTGGCCTTCACAACATCCCTGGCAAAAAGTTCCACGGGTGACTGTGCATTGTGTGAAGAAATACTTTCTTTTGTTTGTTTTAAACTTGCTGCCTATTAATTTCATTGGCTGACCCCTGGTTCTTGTGTTAAGTGAAGGGGTAAATACCATTTCCTTATTCATTTTCTCCACACCGGTCAAGATTTTATAAGCCTCTATCATATCCCCTCTTAGTCGTCTCTTTTCCAAGCTGAAAAGTCCCAGTCTTTTTAATTTCTCCTCATATGGAATCTGTTCCATACCCCTAATCATTTTTGTTGCCCTTCTCTATACCTTTTCCAATTCCAATATATCTTTTTTGAGATGGGGTGACCAGAACTGCATGCAGTATTCAAGACCGTGGGCATATCATGGATTTATATAGTGAAAGTGGAGGAGCTTGGTTTGCCAGACTGATCAGCTAAGTCAACACTGACAACCTATATGAAAAGGCTGCAAAACACCATGCCTCTGGACTGCATCAACATGCAGAAAGCCTTATAAGCCAGTCACTGTCAAAGCCGATTTTAGAAGAACTTAATGAGGCTGTTAAGAATGCTGGAGACGCAACTCAGTTTATATGAATCAACATGGCTGTTGCATCATACCACACACTACAAACTGGAGGCCAATGTTAAGTGCATTGTCATTTGTTAATCCTGAAGTTGGACACTGGTTTCAAACAAGACTGACAAATCCTCACTATCTTTCTGAAAAAACTTGGCTGACTCTCTAGAAGCATGCGGTGTAACAGTGAAAAACTCAGCAGTTGAAAAAGTGAAGAACTCTCTCACCATATTGAAAATATGTGCATACATGGCTGATGAATGCACCAATGCAAATAGGCATCAAGTATTAAGATATTGTGTATGTTATCTTGGGGTATGTCTACACTACTCGACGGATCGGCGGGCAGCAATCGATCCAGCAGGGATCGATTTATCACATCTAGTCTAGACGCAATAAATCAACCCCTGAGCGCTCTCCCATCGACTCCTACTCCAGCACCACGAGAGGTGCAGGCAGAGTCGACGGGAGAGCAGCAGCAGTCAACTCACCGCGATGAAGACACCATGGTAAGTCGATCTAAGTACATTGACTTCAGCTACGTTATTCACATAGCTGAAGTTGCGTGACTTAGATCGATCCCCCCTCCCCCCAGTGTAGTCTAGGGCTAAATGTCTGTCATAGGCCAGTAGATGCATTCTAGATGTTCAGGTTATAGAAGACACATCAGCTGCATCTGTGACATCTTAGAAGAGTTAAATGCTTGTAAATTGAACCCCAAATTTACATTTGATGGAGCTACAAACTTCTCTGGAAGACATAGTGGAGTACAAGCCTTTGCTCAGAGAAAAGTGTAACCCTAATCTCTCCTATACACACTGCAGAGGCCATCTACTCTAGCTAGCACAAGTATGAGCTGCAGACTCTTCAAAAGACATTAAAAAGCCATACATTTAATGGCTTTTTATACTCTTTTTTCAGTAAGAGTCCAAAAGGACTGAACGTCTTGGAAACAAATAGAAGATACACTGGGATTGAAGTTCAAATTAGTTCAATCTGGGAAAACCTATTGGCTTTCTCATGAGCAATTCTTGGCTGTTGTCTTAAAATTACTGCAACTGTTATTACTGGCTTTCGAAAGTATCTACCGAGATGGACTACTTTTGTTACTAAGGTCAGAGAAGACAATCGCCATTCTCTCTCTTTTAAGTCTACTGTTGAAACCACTTGGGTCATTAAACAATGTCATCCAGACATCTGCTACAACAGTAGTAGTTCTGTGTCCAGCAATAGAAGCTACCCTTAGATCAATCAGAGATATCCTTTGAAAATGTACTTGAAGAAGCAAAGACTTCAGTCCAGAAGTTGACTAATGAAGGTACTTATATTGACTCCTTAAGTGAAGAGGACAAGATGTGTTTGTTATCCAGTTTAAAAAGTACACAGACTTGATTCTTACAAATCTACAATAGCGATTTCTGGATTCTACTCAACCTCCACATAGCTTTTACAGGTGCCTGTCCTATAAAACACCAACAGTTAAGTGGAGTGAGGCGCTACCAGCAATGGGGTGCCATGTGATCAGGACAGAATAAAGAATTTTGAACACAGAGTGGAATATCATACGACGAATGAATGACAATTTGACTTCAACTTCTTCTTTATCATCACTAATGGTTCAAAACGATCTTTGTGTTACTTTTCCTGGGATGAAAGAAATAGGAATTCATCTCTTGCTACTCCCAGTCACAACAGCTACAGCTGAGCATTCTTTTTCCTCATTGAATAGAATGTTGTGTTCTGAAACAAGTTGCCTTCTACTTGATCAGGAGCATAACACGAAGGACTGGAAGTAACGGACACACAAGAAGACACCAAAGAGTTGTGCAAAATTACAACAAGAAACCAAGAAGGATGTAGACGTAGTGCTTCATAGTAGGCTTGAGTAACCAATTTTAATTTTTATATATATATATATATATTATTGTGATGATTTTAAAACTTGAGTTACATTTTAATAAAATGGTCATGAAACATTTTTCAGTTTTTACTATGGTGCCATACAGCCCCACCTTTGCCTTCACGGTCTCAATCCTCGTTGGCCCTCACCACCCCCAAATATTCCAACACCCCCCTTATTTCAATTCCTGGGGAAAACACTGGAAGGCTGTCCTAATAAAGCTCCCTGCAAAGTACTGCTACACAGGGGGATTGCAGGCAGTTCAGTAGAAACAGCTCCCCGCCTCCTGGCATCCCCACAAGCGTTACTACAGCTTCTGCGTTTCAGCGCTGGGAGCCCTCTTCGGTGCGCTTCATAGAAGGTCACGGCTTGAATCCCGCTTAGGGTGACCAAATGTCCTGATTTTATAGGGACAGTCCTGATTTTTGGGTCTTTTTCCTATATAGGCTCTTATTACCCCCGTCCCGATTTTTCACATTTGCTGTCTGGTCGCCCTAATCCCGCTGTACCTTAGTATGCCCTAGGGTTCAACGGGGCCAATCGCCACCAGCTAGGTGGATTTCAGAAGTAACAAACCGGGGTTTAAGCACATAGAAAGGAGCAAGAGCCCCGCTCCTGCCAGCCCCCGCGCTGCAGCCGGCTGGCCAGGGGGGAGCGCGGCTCGGACAAGGGAGGAGGAAGGCGACAGCGCCGGCACAGCGCGCCCCGACGCGCGCAGGACGGGCTCAGGCGGGGGCCAGGCACGGCTCTGCCCGCCCCGCCCCCTGCCACGCCCCGGCCAGGCGAAGCCCGCGAGGGTTTCCCTGCAGTCTCGGCTGTGACTCCTCGGCCCGATCGTCTCCCCTCCGGCAGCAGCCTCAGCCCCCTCCCGCGGCCCAGGCACCTCAGGCCGGTTCCCAGGGCCCACCTGTGGCGTCTCCCGGGGGAGGCTCAGGGCAGCGCTAGCGCCGCCTGGGCCCCGCCCCTCCCCCGAACAGCCCGGGCCCCGAACGCGCCAGGGTCAGGGACCCGCACCCGGACCTTCGCGCGGAGCCCGGCTCCCCCCGCCAGCGCTGACGTCACGGCGGGAGCTGCTAACGATGGGAAGCATCCACGCGTCGGCGGCCGCCCGGAGCCGGGTCACGCGCTCTGCCTCACCTCGCTCGCGGCAGGTCCCTTCACTGGGGGGGGGCACCACGGCCGGCGGGGGGGACAGGCTGGGCGCCACTGGGCAAGCTGGAGGCGCCGCCGCACGCGGTGTTGGTTGCCAGGGTAACCAGCCCGGCCTATGGAGCCAGCTGTCCTCCGTTGCCCGGGGGGGTGCGGCCACACGCTGCTGCCGGCGGTCTGTGGGGTCCCCGCCCCCGCGCAAGGCGGGGCCGAGCTGGTTCTGTCCCGCAGGTGCGGAACCGGTGACAGCTGAAGGCGCTGCCCGCTAGGCACAGGGGGCAGGGGAAGGCGGCAGAATCTGTGCAGGGGCAAACCGAATGCATGAGGAGGCAGGGGCCGGAAAGGGTCCGAGGGCGACAGCCCCTGAGGTTAAGGAAGGAAGGAAGGAGCTGCGCTGCCGCCGGTGGCAGAGGGGAAACCCTGGGAGAGGGCGTAGCAGGGACAGACGCTAACCCACATTAGGTGAGCTATCTGCAGTGGTTGCAAAAACAGGGTGTGGGTGGCAGAAGTGCTCCCCCGCAGGAAGATACATCTCTGCACCTGCTGCTCCCCAGGGCTGTGTGCTGAAAGGCCCAGGTGAGGCCCAATGCCTAGAGATGGCTATATTGCTAAAGGAGATTGGATTCAGTGAAATATTTTACATACCTATCCCTAAAACACAAGAATTGTCATATACGATTTTTTAGTGTTGTTAACATTCCCTTACCCATTAATGTCTGCCTAAAACTTCTGAGTAGTATACAAATTTGCCTTAGGCCTTGGCTACACTTGCGAGCTACAGCGCTGTAAAGGCTCCCCCCAGCGCTGTAACTCACTCCCCTTCCACACTGGCAAGGCAGTTGCAGCGCTGTATGTACTCCACCTCTCCGAGAGGAATAGCAAGTAGTGCGCTGCCGCTGCAGCGCCAGTGTGGCCGCCTAATGCGCTGTGAATTGCCTCCAGCATTATTCGGCAGTATCCCACAATGCCTGTTCTAGCCAGTCTGGTCATCAGTTCAAACTTTACTCCCCTGGCCTTAGGTAACCACCCATCTGACCCACCCTTTACATTCCCTGGGAATTTTAAAAATCCCCTTCCTGTTTGCTCAGCCCGGCGTGGTGTGGAGTGCTATCAGCGAATCTTTCCAAGTGACCATGCCTCCACGCGCCAAGCGAGCCCCAGCATGGAGCAATGGCGAGTTGCTGGACCTCATCAGTTTTTGGGGGGAGGAAGCTGTACAGTCCCAGCTGCGCTCCAGCCGTAGGAATTACGATACCTTCGGGAAGGTATCAAAGGACATGATAGAAAGGGGCCATGACCGGGACGCCCTGCAGTGCAGGATTAAAGTGAAGGAGATGCGGAGTGCCTACCGCAAAGCCCGCGATGCAAACGGCCGCTCGGGTGCTCCCCCCGTGACCTGCCGATTCTACGAAGAGCTGGATGCAATACTTGGGGTTAACCCCACCTCCACTCCAAGCACCATCATGGACACTTCAGAGCCGGTGGGGGGGGGAGAGGAAGAAGAGGAAAACGGGAGTGATGGTGGTGGGCCGGATGGAGACATCCCGGAATCCCTGGAGCCATGCAGCCAGGAGCTCTTCTCGAGCCAGG
>NW_020664436.1:58099340-58267637 GCF_002925995.2 Terrapene triunguis
TTTTTTCCGGGAAGGAATTTTTTCGGTGCGGGCTCTTTGGGAGAGGAAGGTTAGGCATGCATGCCTAGATGCGGAATAGTGCATGGATGTGGTTTATCACATCACGGTAATCGGCCTCAGTAATCTCCTCGAATGTCTCATCCAGAACATGTGCAATGCGCTTGCGCAGGTTTATCGGGAGAGCCACCGTGGTCCTTGTCCCAGCCAGGCTAACGTGTCCGTGCCACTGTGCTGCGAGAGGACCATTGCTGCACACAGGCAAGCTGCATATGGGCCAGGGCGGAAGCCGCATTGCAGTAGAAGACCCTCCCTTGCTTCCCAGGTCACCCTCAGCAGCGAGATATCGTCCAGGACGAACTCCTGTGGAAAATGTTGGGACAGTGTTTAGTGTAGGTGCTCCCTGAAGCTGTTGGCTCTCGCCAAGGCACAGAAACCCAGAGGACGGTGCAGCCCTGAAACAATCAGTCCCCCTTACTCACCATTTTGAGGCTCCCGTGGTATGTGTGCGCTGTGTTTCGGATGGGAAAATTATGCTATTATGTAGACCCTGTGTGTTTTCTGCTCCTTAAGTGCAGGGGGAATCATTACTGTCTGGTATAAACAATGCTGCCTCTGTTAAATGTTGCATTTTACTTATACAGCTGCATCAACCTTGAGACCTCAGCCGTCCCTCTTATCGCCTGCTCAGAGACTGCAAAGACTCAGGAAGAGACCGCGAAAAAGCAAAGAAGACATGCTGCAAGAAGTGATGTGGCAATCTATTAAAGAGAATGAGAAAGCACAGAACTGGAGGGAGAGAGAAAGCAGGATCCGCCAGGAAAACGCAGCGCACCGGCGGCAAAGCACCGCCCACTGGCAGCAAAGCACTGATAGGCTCATAAGCATCCTGGAGCGCCAAGCAGACACTATCCAGGAGCTTGTAGCCATGCAGAAAGAGGAGCAGTACCGCAAACGCCACCCCCCCCCACAGCCCTTGTCCCAAAACTCTTTCCGTTGTGCCCCACTGTCACCTCCAACCCACTTTCCCCAACTTCCGTGTTCTTCATGCCACCCGCTGCCTCCAACACCAGTATCTTCACCACCCAGCCCTGAAAACCACGACCCCTTACCCTCTGCACTCAACCCCCATCACCATGCAGTATAGCTATCCTGAAGTGCAGTACTCACTACACAGCACACCACACCAGACAGGATATACGTGAATCTGTATTGTACTTATTCCCCACTCCACCCCCTTGTTTCTTTTCAATAAATGGATTTTTTGGCTTTGAAAACATTCTTTATTATTGCATAAAGTAAAAGACTCCTTAGCCCAGGAAATCAACAGGCACTGCAAGTCTGCTTAGCAAACACTGATTCCTAAAGATTGGAACTACTGCACTTCACTCCCGTGCAGGGCACCAGATATCACTGCTGGTTTTCAACCTCAAATTGCTTCCTCAAGGCATCCCTAAACCTTGCAGCGCCACGCTGGGCCCCTGTAATAACCCTGCTTTCTGGCTGTGCAAATTCAGCCTGCAGGTGTTGAACCTCAGAGGTCCATGCCTGAGTGAAGCTTTCACCCTTCCCTTCACAAATATTATAGAGGGCACAGCACACAGATATAACCGCGGGGATGCTGTTTTCGGCCAAGTCCAGCTTCCCATACAGAGATCGCCAGCGGGCCTTTAAATAGCCAAAGGCACACTCCACAGTCATTTGGCACCGGCTCAGCCTGTAGTTGAACCGTTCCTTGCTGCTGTCAAGGCTCCCTGTGTAGGGTTTCATGAGCCATGGCATTAACGGGTAAGCGAGATCTCCAAGGATCACAATGGGCATTTCAACTTCCCCTACCGTGATCTTCCGCTCTGGGAAAAGAGTCCTGGCCTGCATCTTCCTGAACAACCAAGTGTTCCGAAAGACGCGTGCGTCATGCACCTTTCCGGGCCAGCCTGTGTTAATGTCAATGAAATGCCCACGGTGATCCACAAGCGCCTGGAGAACCATAGAGAAATACCCCTTCCAATTAACGTACTCGGATCCTAGGTGGGGTGGTGCCAGAATAGGAATGTGCGTCCCATCTATCGCCCCTCCACAGTTAGTGGATGGCTTTGCACAAAAGGGGTTCCCTATTTCCTGCAAGTTACCCAGAGTCACGGTTCTTCTGAGTAGGATGCGATTAATGGCCTTGCAAACTTGCATCAATACGATTCCAACGGTCGACTTTCCCACTCCAAACTGGTTTGCGACCAACCGGTAGCTGTCTGGAGTTGCCAGCTTCCAGATTGCAATAGCCACCCGCTACTCCACTGGCAGGGCAGCTCTCAATCTCGTGTCCTTGTGCCGCAGGATGGGGGCAAGCTCCTCACACAGTCCCATGAAAGTGGCTTTTCTCATCCGAAAGTTCTGCAGCCACTGCTCATCATCCCAGACTTCCATGACGATGTGATCCCACCACTCGGTGCTTGTTTCCCGAGCCCAAAAGCAGCGTTCCACGGTGCTGAGCATGTCCGTGAATGCCACAAGCAATTTCGTGTCGTACGCGTTACGCGGCTCGATAGCATCGTCGGACTCCTCACCCTCACTCTCACTGTTACTTTGGATCTTAAGGAATAGTTCGACAGCCAAACGTGACGTGCTGGTGAGACTCGTCAGCATACGCATCAGCAGTTCAGACTCCATTTCCCGCAGACAGATCGCGCTGCACAGAAACCGTTGAAAGATGGCGCCAAAGGTGGACGGAAACAAAGGGATTTCTGGGATGCGAAGCGATGCATCACGGGGCATTGGGACAGGACCCAGAATCCCCCGCACCCACGCCCCCTTCCCACAACCCACGGCACCAGAATGGGAAAAGGTGCTCTGTGGGATAGCTGCCCATAATGCACCGCTCCCAATAGCGCTGCAATTGCCGCAAATGTGGCCACGACAGTGCGCTGGGCAGCTGTCGGTGTGGACAGACTGCAGCGCTTTCCCTACTCAGCTGCACGAAGTCAGGTTTAACTCACAGCGCTGTACATCTGCAAGTGTAGCCAAGGCCTCAGCTGATGCGGTTTGCCTGAAGCACACACTTGTATTTCTCCACTAAGTATCGTTTCTCTCCTTTAAATTATTTACTTTTTAAAATGTTTTATTAGTTTTAGCACTGCATCATTTACCTTCATTACCTTTGTGCAGGTGGATGTCATTAATTTACATTTTAATAATCAGTGAAAATATTAATAGGTAGTAGTAGCTTCAGCAATCACAGCTGCAGCATTTCTAGTAATATTTCCTGTTTTTTAATTATGATTTTGTAATCTAATTTTTATTCCTAAATTAGTGTTCATTTTCCTTTTTTATAACACAAGTCTGTTCTTTAAGCTCATATGACTTCAAGGCTGCTTGAGTTCTTGGGTTGGTGCCAAAATGTCTTTGGTTTCCTTTGATCTATCATTGGCCTTTGGCAACTGTTATTTTGCATCTGTACCCAGGATTTGAGTGCATTTCACCACTTCAGTGTAGAACTCCTTTCCCAAATATTCAGCAAAGGCCAAATTTTTAAAGGTTGAAAACACCCAGCTGTTCTGAAAAATCTCACTAGTGACCTAAATATCTTTAGAAATCTGATCCTAGGGACACTATGCTATCTTGTATGAAATCTTTCTGAACGGCAAATTTCTACTGTAATTTTTACTCAACATAAATACACAACTACAAGATTGGCAACCACAAGAATTAAAAATCATGAGTTATGCAGCCAAAAGTCAGGGAAGCACAGAGGCAGGAAGCAGAGCCATCCTTACAGCAGAGCCCCCTACAGGAAGCGGGACAGAACAGCTGACGGCTGGTAGGCCAAATGAAGGCCCTTGTGGTCATGTTGACCCATGGGGTTGCCATCTGAAGAATACAGCTAGTGAGATTCCATTTTGATTTTAGCCTCTATCTGCTCATTAGCCACCTGTGATTAAAATCTTATCTTTTACTTTGTGCTCTCAGGAGAATTTAACTTACAAACTCCCCAAGTCCCCATCATCTTACACTGATAGTAGTGTTCTTCACACTGATAGTAGTGTTAATGAGTCCATGATTGCTCTAATCACTGTGCAAAAAGTTGTAAGATGGGCACCACCACATCCCTCAGCCATTTTGTGTGGAGTGAGGCAGACATCTGCCTAGCTCATTCTCCCAAGCAACAGTTTAGATGCCTATGCTGCCTGACTTGAAGAGAGGGGTTACTGGTTGTGAATCATCAACACAGCTAGGCACCTCCCTGCAGCCCAGACAAACTCTGTGAGAGGGCAGGGTTTAGAACCCGTGCCTCTCCTCACCATCTCCCGGCTTCGGGAGCTCCCTATCTAGCATAACATGTCTTACATATGACACTCTTGTTAATACACCATAGAATGATATTAGCCTTTACTGTAACTGCATCACAGTCTTGACTCATACTCAGTTTGTGATTCACGATCACCCTCAGATCCTTTTCAGCAATACTGCCATGTAGCCAGTTATTCCCCATTTTGTAGTTAGGAAGAAAAAAAAAAACAATCAAATTTACAAGTGTAGTACTTTGCACTTATCTTTATAGATTTTCATCTTGATTTCAGACCAATTCTCTAATTTGTCAAGGTTATTTTGAATTCTAATCCTGTCCTCCAAATCACCTCCAACTCCTCCATGCGTGGTGTCATCTGCAAATTTTATAAACATACTCTCCACTCCATTGTCCAGGTCATTAATGAAAATATTGAGTAGTATTTCAGATGCTGGAATGACCCCCGAAGGACCCACTTTTATATGCCCTCCCAGTTTGACAACGAAGTATTGATAACTGCTTTTCAGTATGGTCTTTCAAACAGCTGGACACCCACTTTATAGTAATTTCAGCTAGCCCACATTTCCCTAGTTTGCTTATGAGAATGTCCTGACAGCATAAAAAGCCATACTAAAAATCAACTGCTTTCCCCCTATTCATTAGGCTAGTAACCTGTCAAAGAAGGAAGTTAGGTTGGTTTAGCATGATTTGGTCTCGACAAATCCATGCTGGCCCTGCCTTGTAACCCCATTATCCTCCATTATTAAAAATTTGTTCCAGTATCTTTCCAGGTATCAAAGTTAGGCTGATTGGTCTATAATTCCCCATCAATTATAATTAATTATACCAGTTATAATTAACTCAGAAATGGGCTTCAGCAACGATTATGGACCAAATATTTAGGCCCGAACACAGATTTATCATAATTATACAATCACAAGAACTGTACAAATAGCCATCTAGATGTCCTGCTAACTATTTGTATAAGAAACGGAGTGCACATTCATTAGAAAAGGAAGCCCTTTCAGTTAATCATAGAATTTTGGTTTAAATGTTGATTTTATTTAGTTAACTTTTCCCTTTTCCTGCCCCCACCAAAATATTTGGGATGTTGTACAACATTCTTAAATGCAATAAACAAAATAGAAATCACCCTTTAAAAAGTAAAACAAATTGAAGTAGTATTAGATGGATAACTTAAGTAAGTCAAAAGAAAGCAGGTGCTTTAAACTGCAACTAATTTATTAGGTACACAGGAATTAGTACTATTCAGGTACAAACTGGCTTACAGACAGATACATCTCATCCAGCTCAAATCTTGGAGCTGAGTTACTGGCAAGTTTTTCCTCCTGCTTCTTTTCATAGGGTCTGTCACCTAGAAGCTCCACGCAAATTTTCTTATTTTCTGTCACTAGCTTTCTGATGAAGTAACTGGCTCAATGAGAGAACATTTTGTCCATTAATTGAATTAGTGGCCTAGGACTTCATTATCTCATAGTTTCTCTCTCAGCCTAGGATCAAGTTCTTAGATCTTCAGCTCACCCTCTGTAAGGTCCTTTCTGGCAAATCTAAAACAAAGCTATCTATATAATGTTGTAGGAAGGTGGCAGCTCAGCATTTATCTGTCAAGAGCAATTGCACACATAGCCATGATTACACTCATGCATTTAGACACTTTAGGGTCAATTATTAGAGATATACAACACTTTGCATTTAGATAGAGTTTTTGATCCATAGAAGCCAATATGCTTTAGTGAGGTGAGTAGGCATTATTATTCCATTTTTACAGACAGAGAAAACTGAAGCACAAACAGATTAAGAAATGTGCCCAAAGTCACACAGTGACTCAGTGGCAAAACTGGGGCTAGAATGCAAGTCTCCTGATTCCCCTCTGATAGTCTGTTCATTGGATCAGACTTTATGCTTAGAGACACCCTATCATGTGAATTAAAATCACTGAACCCTATTGATACATTTTATCTTACAAAATGTAGACAAGGCATAGTTCCTTTTTTTAAACCACAAGTTTCAATCCCTGAGAAATAGGTATTCTTGATGATGGGCACAGTACTTGCTAAGCCTAGTTAACACTAGAGAGCATCCTTTTCAAGATTACTGAAATTTTTGATATCCTTATAGTTACCGTGATTAGAAGAATGGTTCTGGAGAATAACTTTATTTTCCTGTTTCAAAAAGTTATCTAAAGTACCTGTAGACCTTTTGCCAATCAGACAAAGCACCATTCTGTCAATATTATCAATTCAGTATTGTGAAAGTCAGTACCTCTTTCTCAGAGAAGGCACCTTGTTTAATTAAAGAGCCAATATGTTTCCATTTGCAGTCACTGCTGATGTTTCAAATGCAGTAGAGCAGACTTCTATGCAATTTGCTTTTAAAATTTCATCATTGCAAAGGAACAGATCTTTGGAAAGTTGTTCTACAAAAGAAATTAACATTTAAATGCATGTAAGATTATTTTAATCCTAATCATTTTACCATTCCACAGTAGGATATAGTTTAGCCTTATATGGAATGTGCTAATATTTTTTAAAATAAAGAAAGAAGTTTTGAGCTATTAACATGGGGAGAGATTAACTAATAAAAGTTAAATATAGGGAAGTGAAAATTCAATTTAGTATAGCAAAGATGTTAAAAGTAACAGATTGAAGTGACATTGTATTTTCACAGAATACTTTTGTTAAAGAATTATAACATTTTAAATATCCTTCAAAGAGATTAAGTTGTATAATGATCATATCTAACATGACCACTGTTAATCAGAGCTGTTTGCCTAATTTGTACAGCTACAGAAGTTTAGTCCTTTGCTTGCAAAAAAGGATTCAGAAACGTCAGTAGCTTTTTCTTCTCCAAAACTTTATTAGGTAGACATTACTAGATGACACTGTATGACCCTCAGCATGCAAGTAAAGAAAAACTCCACTGTGTATACCTTCACACAATCCATATGTTAACACACTCAGAACACGGTTTCCCAAGATTAGGTCTAGAACAGGTGAAGTGCATTCAGATTCTTTTTATAACATCCTCCAATTTCATCATGAGAAAATTTCCTTTTAATTCCTCATAAATAAGGGACATTAGAATATTGATGAAAGTCAAAGGGATGCATTTAAAAGCACTGAAGCACCATAAGCTTCTGACTTATGAACTTCACCCACAGGATATACACCAGATTCACTGGACACTCTTTACTGAAAATGCCTACAGTAAGTGTGATTGGATTTAGCAAAGTGGAACAGTACAATGACATACCTATACATGAATATTAGTGAGGTACCATTTTGAAAATAAACTGTTAAAAATTTCACTTAATTTCAAAAGGTCCTGTCCAGCAGGACAACGCTTTTCCTTGTTTCCATGTTTTTGTACATGTGCATATACAGCCTGTGTTTAAATGTTTCTGAAAAACAGGATTCATTTTAATTATTAGTTATACATTCATTAGAACAAGTTTAGTCAGACACTACTATGGCAGATTGTACAGAGGATGATAGAGGACAAACATTGTCTATAGGCCACCTAAAACAAAAGGCACTCAAAAGGAGAGCAAAAAATATTCATTACAAAACACTGACACAAACTGAAGCAATCGTGGAGGGAGCATATTCAGTAATAGCCATTGATATAATTCTAAAGTATCAGTCTGGAAGGTAGATTAGTAAAAAAAAAAAAAAAAATACTGGCTAAAATCATCTATTGAGATTTTTTTTTGTCAAATTACTGTAGCATAGAGATGTTTAGATCAACATTCACAAATTTAGTATAGACACAATCACTCTTGCTAAAATGTTATCTTAAATAATTTTGCTGTATAATGTAATTTTCAAATAGAAAGACAAGGTAAGAATTGTCCATTATCTTTCAGTATTTTGCATGGAAACAGAGAGGAATGTGCTTTTGAGGGAATAATTTGTTACACAAATACTGCATGTTTCTCTTATGATAGCTGAAGTCTTATGATACATGATCTCTCATTCAGTAGGCTGTAGAGTACTTAATTCTGATAAATTCAAGATAATACAGGAATAAAGCTATTGGTATGAGAGGGTATCAACAAGGGTTATGGCAATTCAATAAGTCTCACTGAAATGAGACTCTCAATCAAATTCCCTGTTCTTAGTAACTTCAGAATTGTAGTGTGTCTGACTGAATCCTAGTGAAGTACTTGTATGTTTCTTTATAAAAAAAGTCGAACTACAGGTGGGAATAATAATTTCTTCAAAGATTTTCCTTACTGTAATTTAAGATAACTGACTAGATGAAACATTCCAGAATTCTATAATTCAGAAATTTCAGTAACAGGAAAGGCTCTACAAAACAAAATCCCCACAACCATATTTTTGGTCAAACTAAACAGAGTGTAGAAAACAGTTTATAAAGGAAGCCTATTTATGACCATAGTTTCATGAAGAAATAATTTTCCAAAACAAGCATCAGTTTTCATCTAAAAATCACTTTGCCTACAGTAATTCTTTTGACAATTGACATTTTATTGGTCTTTAATTTTTTTTAGATTTTCAACAGTTCAGAAGACTCTACAAAAATTCAGAAACAGAATATATTCCTTATTCTGACACCAGATTTGAGGACAGAAACAAAATAAGGGATTAGTAACTTTTTATAGTACATATGTAAGTACTTCACGTGATCTAGAATATAGTGGGTAAATCCTGGCCCTCAATGAAGTCAGTAAGGGCCAGGACTTCACCCAATATTTTCACAGAAGGGAGAAAAGAAGTTGCAATCACATCCTCCTTTTTGAGACAGAGGGACAACTAATGCTGCTTACTCAGTAAGGCCGGTATCCGTTTCAAATTAACTCAAGTCTCTTCACACAAAAATAAGTCTCTTTAGTCCAAGATTATAACCTTTTAATGTATCATCATTAGCAGAACTAATAGAGGGGTAGGGGGCAACTGCCCCTCCCTCCCCCAGGGGCCTTTAGGTGTATGTGTGGTGTCTTTTCAAGCATATTATGTAACTGAGAAAAGGAGGTGTATGACAACATTTTCAGAGGGAAAGTTTCAGTCCATCATCATGGAGGGTCAAATATTAGCCAGGATGTCTCTTCAAGCATCCTTGGATGCCACAGACACTGCAAGCCCACCCCAAACTCACCCAGCAGCGTCTGCTCCTGTCCCATGTGGCTGGGCCTGGTTGGCCATTTCAGGAGTTGCAACATGGCGCACAGGTTCAAGTGGTATAGCAACCCCGTGAGCCACATCACAATGCCACTCATTCAAATTTGGCCTGGCTGCCCGTCTGTCGTGATGAAAAGGTGACCAGGCCAAACCTAAATAGTGCTCTGATGACCTGTGTGCTAGGTTGTAATACCCAGAGTAGAGAGCTAGGCCCAGCCCTGTGGGTCAGGAGCCACCACTGCCACGTGAGTGCGAGGCAGGCTTGCTTTCCAGCCCGCCCCCATCCCCAAGGCCTCCTTCCTGCACTGCACCAGGATTAGGGTTGTGGTGCCGGGATGGAGGGTGCAGCTGCAGGAGGTAGGTACTCCCTCGGCAGGGCAAAGAGGATGCAGCTGCAGAGAAGGAGTACACCCATCGAACAGGGAATCTCCACAAACGATCCAGTGCCCTCCAAGGTTGTAAAACCTGGCTCCACCACTCTCTCTCTCTCTCTCATCTAAAATTTGGCCTGAAAGGTTGTGTCAAAACCCACAGGTACTTTTATTAGAAGACAAAATGAACACTGACAACACATATTTAGATGCATTTCTGGAAAAGGAGGGGGCGTGAATAGTAGTTTAAAAAACAGAAAGGATTAAGATCAACCAAAATTAAACAGATGATATTACCTTTCTTGTTCCTAAAATGTATTATGTTGAAATATCCCTGTTTCAGAATAAGAGACTTTTGGCCTAAAGATGTCTATATATAGCAATCAACTTGTCAATATTTCCTATATGGCTTTTTTATAAAGGAAAACTCAACTGATTCAAGCAATAAGGCACTAACATAGGTTAATAAAAACATGCTGTCAATACATAATATACTAAATCAAAACTGAAAAGCAAGTGTTAATATTATACCCACTTTTCCAATTTGTAATGGCCTTTACATTTCTCTCTCTTTGTTCACTAGCTAAGAGACGTACTAGAGTCCTATTCATGAGTGCAACTTTTCATTTTAAAATAAATTTGGAGAAACTATTTGATGAATCCAAATTCCCTCTTGCCCCAGCATTCCTATCTACTTCATATAAGGGGAGAAAGATTTGTCACTGATTTTGCTGGAAGTAGGATCAGCACCTATGTTCTGAACCATGTTAGGAGCAGGAGTAATGTTTTTATTTTCTCACCATATAGTGTACTTATCTAGATCACATACAAAAAATAACCTATTTTATTTCAATGATTTAATTGCCACTAAAGATAAGAAATTTGGCCCTGAACATTTCAAGATTGGACAAAAAAAGATTTTGGGCTGTCTAATTTTGGAATTTTTTTAGAAAAATCCCAAAGGAGACATTAGGAGTTTGTTTGTAAATTTTCCCATAGAAAATATAATAGGTCAGATCCTCAGCTTTTATAGATCTGCCTAGCTTCACTAAAGTCTATTGAGTTACATCCATTTATACTAGCCTAAGATCATTCTCTTTTTAGGAGCCATTGCTATTAAACTGAACAATATTATGTAATGATAAAATTCTTATCATACTGTAACCCCAAATGTACCTCCTTGTACTTGCAATTTCTGGGTATGAAGCAGGAGAATGTAGACTGACATGAAAAATTCTTAACTGCAATTTCCATGTTAAAAAAAAAAAAAAAAAAAAGGGACATGGCTCAAGATTGAACCTGCTTGGCTTCCCCTGGAACTTGAATCAGATATGAGCACATTTCTTGACTGCATCAGCAATTTACAAGCAGCAGTGTTCGTATTTAACAGCTTGTTTTGACTGTATGTTTTTCATTTCACCTTTTTTCCTTTGTAAAATGAGGCAGTCGAGGGATCACAGTAACTTTATGCTGACCTTAGCAACAATAAATAAAAAAAAAACAACCTGCTAACAAAGTATCATTTTTCTCTCACTGTTTTCCACGAATTTCCTAATTGCTCATGCCAGGTCTTCTGTAACATTATAGCTGGAAATGCATGGGGCTGGCATGCACTGATGTTTAAAAGGATCTTGCACGTACTTTTTGTTCAATTTTTTTTGTAGTGTAAAGTGGGTATTTCTCTAATAATTTAGAAAGAAACCTCTGCCATTTTGACTTTGATCCTCACAATAATTTCAGATTTACTGTTCAGTTTTTCATATGAGCCAAACAGAAAATGAAAGGTTTTCTGCTGCACTGTATGCAGTATTTTTTTTCCTAATGACCATTGAGAACAGGGCCTTTTAATTTTATATAATAAGACTTGCAATAATTTTTAAGGGGAAAGATGAGACGTATTTAGACATTCAATTTTACTTTTCTAGGAAATAAGTAACTGTACCTTACTTACACACACTCATATCTCAAATACATCATGCATTCTATGATCAAGTTCCTAATCTACCGTAGGTATTGGCAAGTATTTTACTGCCATATTAAAAAGAGCATTAATGATTAAATGCCTTTCACTGCTAATGTTTCCACTTTTTATAGGAAGAGAATATAGATAGCTCTAAATCCTTTACTATCACTTGGAATGACATGGAAGAAGCTAGACCAGGAAAATTACAGTCCTGCGAACAGAAAGTAATTTTGTTGTAGGTGCTGTTTTTAAGGAATCACAATGTGTTATGGGGACAATTTTGCTAAGATCAACTCAATGTATGAAAACTTACAAATACAGTCACATTTTAAACTCACATTCATTCTTTTTATGTATTTTGATTTTTCTTGCCTCTTAACAAGCCAATTACTCCTATGTAAGTGTAGTCAAAATGTTGAATCATGACATCACTGTTTTCCATGTCAGGCTGATTTCTGAATCACAAGACTACTTCACTGCAAAAATATAACAAATGATGAAGCTGGGTTCTGAAAGCGTTTCCTTGATGTAAATATCTCTACTAACAATAGGTAAAATGCCAAAAAATATTAGCAACTCAAACTGCTAATTGTATAGGAGTACTCTTTTTCAAGTTTGTCCCAGTGTGAAAGTCCCTCTTTAAAAACTCTGGATGTTGGCTGATGGCAGTTCCTAAAACTTACTGATGTGGGTCTGCTGAATAAG
Organism: Terrapene triunguis; assembly: GCF_002925995.2. Taxonomy (NCBI): domain Eukaryota; kingdom Metazoa; phylum Chordata; order Testudines; family Emydidae; genus Terrapene; species Terrapene triunguis. The sequence goes on from NW_020664436.1 coordinate 58,111,818, forward strand.
GCAGGCTTTAAAAAAATGCCTAAATTAACACTATAAACTAAGTGGTTTACTAGTATCCCAAAGAGGAAAAATGGCTAGGTACTATTACAAGTCAACATTCCCTTAGCATGGGACCTTCCAGAGAAAGCAATTTGAGACCAGATCAACTGTTCTTCTACCAGAAAAAAGTCTAGCCTCACTTCCCCGCAAAAAAACCCAACCAAACAAAAACTGGTGCTGTGAAGAAACTGCTAAGAGGTTTTGATAGAAAAAAGATGGGATGCCTTACAAGGGTGGAGAGGAGAGCACCTTTCTGAAAAATTCTGCTCTTACAGAAGATGTAAAATCCTTAAACATAACTTCATGTAACTTGGTCAAAACATTGTGGGCCAAATTTACCATTGGCATAAAAATGGATGCAACTTCAGTGACTCCAATGGAGTTGTGCCTGCAGCAAACACCACGAGCAAATTTGGCCCACTGCAACTAAACGGCTACTGATGAAGAAATCATGAAATTCTCTTTCAAAGTGCTCCTTTAGGATGCTTCCCATCAGCAACATTCAAAGTGATCTAATATAGATTTAAGTTATAATGGCCCATGGTTCACATCCACAACTTAGAACTATACAGCCATAACCATGACCAAGAATTATAAATGGTATAAGATCCACTCCAGAAAGAAATGCCACAAGATTTAAAAGTTCAAAGTCTGTAAAAGTAATCCGTTTGGCCACTGAATTTGAACCAATTTCCCCAGATACACTTGGCAAGAGAAACTATTAAACTCTCTAAGAATCATTTCATCACTACAGATGTAAGCAGAGAATTATCAGTCCTCTACAATAGACAGATATACTGTCCTGCACTTTTTTTTTAATGTCACACCGACTGCTGTGACTCTTTGGAAAAACAGACAGCTCACTGACTAAACAAAATTCATAGTGGCAATGCAAATACTTTCAAGTATTATTGGCAATATTCACCTCACATTAATATTATAGAAAAATTAAAACGTCATGTTGTCCAACCTTCCAAAGGCAAGGTGAACAGATGCAATCAAAAAAACCATCATGTCATCAAGAGCTGTGAAATAAACACCTATTTATATAGTATCTCAAAAAATGAACTATGGGTAGATCCTCAGCCCCTGCTGTCCTAAAGGGAGATCACAGAGGTGATTTGAAAGTGCCTTTTTAATTATTTTAAAGATATGACTATACTGTGCTATAAATAAGTGATAAAAATTGGAAACATTGTAAATATAATTTGTGATACTGAAAAGGAAGTGTTATAGTCAACTGGAGGACAGGATTGCTGTACAGTTATTGACTCATAACTGTAGTCCCACCTGTCAGTTGTGTAATTCATTGCACTCTTATTGGGTAAGGTAATAGGATTTGCACAATAACTAGTTATTTTCCAATCTTACAATATGCAATTCCCTGCATAATCACTGCAGTTACACAAATACCTCCACTGTGAAAGGCTACCACACCTAGAACTCCATAACATGCCTGCCATAAATATGGTTGTCTCCGCTTCTGGTCCCCTTCCCACCCTGTAACCTCACCTAGTTGTATTAAACACAATTTAATTACACTTAGTGAAAGAAGGGAGGGGACTAAGCCTTCCTCAAGGGGCAAAGAGCAGCATGGGAGAGAGAAATATTGGGAAAACTAGAGTTAGATAGATTGGCAGATGGCAGTGTTTGTTGTGAACATATGGATGGAGAGTTCTAGGGCACTAGCCATTCAGAACAGATATATTCAGAATAGCCAGTCAGAGTGCAAGATTAAGAGGATACTTTTCAATATAATATTAATAATTTCAGGGGGCTCTGATAACTCTGTAATAACTATATACTGGGCTAACAACTCCTGAGTTTTTGCCCTCAAATGTTATTTCACACAGGAGGGCTACTACCTTGAAGATAAGTACCTTAAAGTTACAATTTAAGTACACAGGGCCAGATTTCCTCCTCTGATAGGACAATCTGCGAGGGGACAAAGAATGAGGAAGTCTTTGAGATGTCTTGTGGGTGGTAGGTTGTTCCTCTCCATGGAAAAGCAACAAAACTGGCATCCAAAAATCACAGATTCAAGAAGATCAACAGGAGGCCAGAGCCCTCTACACTGAAGTCCTAGACCTCTGCCCAACTTGGTTTTACCAGGTTACACAGTTGGAGCCACTATTATAGGGCTTATACAGATGGCAGCAGATGTTGGGGCCTACTTTTAAGGGAGGCTTCCAATTGCAGAGAGGTGGCTGTAGAAAAGTAATTCAGACTAAGGCTGTATTATCTTTGTACAGGAATCTCTACAGTGGGCAGCAATCATGTCCTCAACTGGCCTGCCCCTCCCCAATTACCCTATAGAATCTCAATCTGAATGTGTCTTTTGGTGTGAAAGAGCTCCTCAAATGAAAAACAACCTTTTACTGTCTACTGTAGCTACTTCCTAGTGCCTACTGAATCCGTGGGTCCAGCATACAGTAACGTGAAACCTGTCTTAAGAATCATTCAAATGGCAAACAACTTAGTGTTTTAATGGAAGTGGTTTACTGATAAAGGTGGAGCAGAACTGTTGTCTAGTAAAGAGTGGTGTAATGTAGGTTTTATTCTATATAAATTTACAAATAGAAATATTTTGTAAGAGGATGAATGAAAAACCATTGATCAATTTCCAAATCATAGTAGCTAAATAAATTCTATTCCAGAAATTTTGGTGTAGTTTGTGTGTATCAGAAATAATTTAGAAAATACTGACTTTTACTTTCAAATCAAATATTAAATTTATTTCCCAGGAAATTAAAAGACTGTTTAGAAGTCAAAATTTTATCAACAAAAATAGTTAAACTTAAGTATTCACATTTGAATAGGTGTCAATTTATGTGTTTACATATTTAAACAACTGGAATATAAAATAGTCTTTTTTAATATAGTGTTCAAATTTTTAAGGTATTTTTATTTAAGAAAAGTGAAGAAAAGAACTACAAAGTAAGCAAGCAATCCAGGACTGAATCTCTCTCCTTTCATACAAGAAAGCACAATCAATTGTTCCTATCATTCTTTTGGAGAGAGAGCATACAAAAGATAAGCATACTCTCATCTTTATAAATTCATTAGGTCAAACTTGCCTAATTTTGTTATATGTACAAACAAAATGGAAAATAATTTCCATTTGATTTTGTCTACCTTGATTAAATTAACGCCCCAGATGACACAGTATTGTAGGAATTGAGAGATGCTATTTTGTATTTTTTTAACCTTAATGGCATGCTTTTTGTGTTTACAAATATTTTTTGGATTATAATAAAAAGTGACTGGATCTATTACCCTACCCACACTGATGGCACTAATGTGGAAATGCATCCTATTCATTCCATTCTCTTATCTTAAGATCTTACTTGCATTCCCATAAGAAAATCTGAGGTTATTACCTCAAACCTCCCATACTGAAAAAGCTACAAAAATAGGTTACACATTGTAAGACTATTTCAAACATTTATAAAGAACCAGGAAGAATAATTGAATCATTCCACTGTGTAACCAACTACAGAAAATCTCAAGTACTAAGATATTCTTAAATGAAATAGTTGATTTGACACTGTTTTATAGACTGCACTGCAAACACCAAAACTCTCTATACATCTCTAAGGTCTGAAACTTTTCTAAATAATACAAATGTATCCCCAGAAAGTTATTTGACTTTCAAAAAAAAAAAAAAAAAAAAAAAAAAAAAAAAAAAAAAAAAAAAAAAGGAATAAAAATCCCTGAGTAATCCAAAAACAACTGATATGTATGACCTCAAAAAACGGACTGTCTTAAAACAGACTAGTTTCAAGGCAGCTGACAACTTTCAGGTACAACCAAAATAAGGGACAGATGTATCATAGCAGATACGGTTTTAAAGCTATATAATATATGTATTTTAATTGGAAATACTATACTTTGAAATTAGGTAATTGCCTCAGTTTTTAATATGAAACTCTTAGAAAAGGTCCTATTTCCACAATTGCAGGGTCAGCATACCTTTAAACTGAAATGGAAGATGAACTGAGAGGTGCTGTTGTAACTATCTTGGCTACTATTATATACTTGTACACAGTGTTTTGGTAAGAAAAAAAGCAAGCTGGCTAATGCCTGTAATAAGCAAACACTAGCCAACTATTGTAAGCTGACATTTGTATTGCCAGGTAAACAAAATCCACTACAATTTCTTCCACTGAGGCTTTGAAGTTGAAGTACACTCTACTGCTACTGTTATATTTATGTTTCAGGTTTTGTTTTGATTTTTTTTAGGATATCAGTGCAAAATATATACTCACAATTGTATGCTGTATTTGGGTGCAATTTACAATACCTTACAGGCTTTCAAGGAGACTAAATAAAATCACAGCATATATAAATACCTGGTTAGATGTGATCAGTTAATATGGCCATTTTAAGCAAACTTATTCCTTTTGTTTCTTAAAGGCCAACTGACACTTTATGGAAAAAAACTGATCTTTTAATTTCCTCCTCCTCCTTTAATGTTTCGATATTCTAGTTACATATACATTTTCATTTCTTCTTCTTCTTCCTAACATTTTTAAAATAAAAACTTTAGTGATATTTGCATGATAGCAAGATAGTGGGATTTTTTTCTTTTTTATTTCTAGTAACTTATTCCTAACTTTTAATTACATTGTTCTGATTGCAATGGACTGTGAAAAAGAAGTCAGTCAGAATAATATGATTTTAAGTTAGGAATAAACAGCAGGACTAGCCGAGCTCTTAAAACAGGGGCGGGCAAACTTTTTGGCCTGAGGGCCGCATCAGGTTTCCAAAATTGTATGGAGGGCCAGTTAGTGGAGGCTGTGCCTCCCCAAACAGCCAGGCATGGCCTGGCCCCACCCCCTATCCGACCCCTCCTGCTTCTTGCCCCCTGATGCCTCCCCCCCGGGACGCTGCCCCTATTCCCTGTCCCCTGACAGCACCCAGAACCCCTGCCCCGACTGCCCCCCGCCACCTCATCCAACCCCCCCTCATTCCTGACTGCCCCCCGGTACCCTTGCCCCCATTCCCCGCCCTCTGACTGCCCCGACTCCTATCCACACCCCTGCCCCCTGACCACCACTCCGAACTCCCCTGCCCTCTATCCAACCCCCCTCCGGCTCCCTGCCCCCTTACCACGCTGCCTGGAGCACCAGTGGCTGGCGGCACTACAACTGCACTGCCCAGAATGCCAGGACAGGAGAGTCGCGCCACCTGGCTGGAGCCAGCTACGCAACCACGCAGCACAGAGCACTGGGTCAGGCCGGGCTTTGCAGCTGTGCTGCGCTGCCCCAGGAGCTCGCAGCGCCGCCTAGAGCATTGCGCCAGAGCAAGCTGAGGCTGCGGGTGAGGGGGAACCGCAGGGGAGGGGCCGGGAGGCTAGCCTCCCGGGGCAGGAGCTGAGGGGCCAGGCAGGTGGGGCCCGCGGGCCGTAGTTTGCCCACCTCTGTCTTAAAATAAAAATACTGTTGTCACCGTACATCACCAAAACCAAGGAAGAGAAAACAAAGTATGGAATACTTGTAGGATTGTTTCTAACTCCTTGCCTCCACTCTGTGCCTGCCCCCACCCATGAGACATTGAGTCTTTTAGGAATTGAGCAGTCTACTTAACAACATAAACGTGTGCTGTTTGGGTAAATAATATTTCATAGATTGAATCTTCATACTGTAGGTAGTTTGTAGTGTATGTGCCAAAATACAACTGAAGATACAAGTTAGTTCTAGCTCCACCATGAAAACAGACTCTCCTACCCATTTCCCCATCTCACTTTCAGTGAGTGCCTGAAGACAGAAAGGGCCAGTAATATTTGTTTCATTAGCTAAGACAAATATTTCTTTTTTGCTGGGAGGGACTGAAATGCTCTACTGTCCTACAGAATTAGTCTCCCCAAAATCATTGCTTATATTCCTAACAATTTAAATACTACAACAAATATCGACTTGGTTCCAATAATTTTACTCCTTACTTCCCTTTGAGGCACTGATATTTTGGCAGTGGCAACCTCTGCCACATAGGTGATTAAACTCCCTAATCCGCTGGTAAAATCGGCAGACAATATAACCAGCCATCATCTTCCAGCATCTGATTTTAGATATTGGTATGTTAGACAGAACACTGTGTGATGAAAAATATTTACAGAATTAGACTCTAAAACCAGACTAGGCTATTCAGTGTACAGTAAAAGTTCAAACACCTTTAGGCATTTCCTCTGAAAGGCCTATACAGAAGCTAAATGGAAAACATGTTACCAATTAAATGCTTTCTTCACAGGACAATCAGTAGAGTTGTGGCTACAATACAGACTTTGATTGTCTACGAAAGAAACTTAGACCTAAACCGTTAAAATTAAAATAAAAAACACATTTAAAAAGCAGCAGTTAGGGGGCCCATCTTGTTTGGAGTGCACCAGAGTAGGAGGCATTCTGGTCAGCAGTAGTGTACTGTGTGGAGGGAATATGGCAGAAAGTTCCCATTCTTTTTCCAAGACTGTGGCTTCAAAGCTGTTAACCAGTACTATATTGCTCTGTCGCACAATTTTTGTGTAGCCCTTACATGACCAGCTCAGTTCAGATGAGTAAGGTCCATTCTTACCAGGGCATACCTGTCCGTGACCTTTTCCTCTGCTTTTTACAAAGGCAATAGATAGGAAACACAAATAAACCTGTCAAAAAACAACACACAAAATTAAAAGAAAATAGTATATCGTTATAAATAGTAAATTGTAATTCCTCAATGTGTGCGCATCTACTGACACACACACACACACACACACACAACCCAGTATCCAAATATTGCTCCACAAATTCCTGTGAAACTTTAAATGGTTAAGACATTTAGACTAGCACGGCAAATACTGAACTGAAATAGTCTCTTTTTGGTAACTACACTAACCTTTCTCTATCTTTCATTAATTTTGGGTTTAAAACTTATATTATACTTCAGAAATTGCATAGTTTAAACTTTCACAATACCTCAAAGGACACAAATAGTACAGAACTGTTGAGCCCTGGCAATCTTAACTCCACATTAATTTTTTTTGCTGTGAAATTATAAATTATCAGGAAGGTTTCTAAAATACTTTCAGATTTATTCAAAGAAACCTTAACCCTCTGATTTTATCTGGCATAAAGATCCTGTGGGTATAAAAGAAGGATGCCATTCAATTTATGGTTTACTTTTAATTTACTTGCATAACTACTGGCTTTATGATAAAACACAGTGTTTATTTTGTAATTTACATGATACAATTCCTGCTAATGCCCCTGTCTCTCAGGAACAAAAATAAATGTCTATTCCGTAGTGTCGATTATACAAGACATGAGAATTCCATCAGAGATTTAAAGAGAATATTTTAAACTTACACACTTTTAAATTCACAACTAAGTTAATAAATCAGTTTTCATACAAATGTAAATCTAAAACCCCCGACACTAAGTTACACTCGTTACTTACTTTCAGTTCAATTTTCTTTTCTATTTGCTCACTTTCCAGAATCCCAATTTCTGACTATAGAAAACCTTGCATGGGTGATATAACCTGAACTACCATGTAACATGAAAGTAATGTCTTGGGCCACAAGGATATTGTGATTTATGTTATACTAAGTGGTTGTATGCAGTGTTCCTATAGCCGTGTTGGTCCTAGGATATTAGAGAGACAAGTTGTGTGAGGTAATATCTTATTGGGCCAACTTCTGTTGGTGAGAGAGAGATTTTCAAGCTCCACAGAGCTCTTCTTCAGGTCTAGGAAAGGTACTCCAAGCGTCACAGCTAAATACAAGGTGCTTTGCACAGATATTAGACTGTTTGTATTGGCTTAGTAAAAAAATCAATTAGTTTTTACCCTCTGCCTACAGCTGTTTTTTCCCCCCGGTCCCTGCCTTTTTTTGATGGAATGTAGATTTCAAGTATTACATGTCTTCCTCTATTAGTAACTTCACTTTCCTGAACATTAGGTGGAGGGATATTTTAACAGAAAACTTATTGATTTGCTTCCTGGTTAATTAAGTTTAATTAAGTTTAAAATATAATGTTTTCATTTTCCCTAGTGAAAAAGTATGGTCTCTAGATCACCAGCTGTCTGCATCAAGACACAATGAGTGTACGAAACATCTGCAGTTCACTGGCTTTCCAGTGACACCATTAATTTGAAAAGTGGAGGAGAAACAGCAACACCTTTCAGCAGAATGAGGGAAATAGTCCTTTCTGTCTTCAAAGGGATGTAGTTCATCAATATTTATAAAGCACTTTGGGTTGGTCAGAGAGAAGGTGCTACGGAAATACAAATATTACTTGGAGTGATTTTCATTCATGCCTTGTCTAGACTAGGATTTAAAAGTGTAGTGTTTGCCTGTGTTATCCAACATGTTCTAACACACTGATATTTTGCCTTAAAACATGCTAAATTGGTCAAGTTAAAGACCAGGTTCCTCTCTCGGATTTAATTCAACCAGTTTAGTATGTGCTGAAGGCAGCATGTCTTATCTTCACATCAGCAAATGTGTGCTAATATGACACCTTTGATCCTAGCCTAAGCAAGATTTGAGTTTATCTTAAAGCCTTTCTGTAAAAAGCAAGCTGTTTAATAAACCTGATTGTGTTTTTTAAGTGAAAAAGAACAGTTTGTTAAAAGAGGTACTTTTCAATCCAAACTGAAAGATTAGTCCATATGGGCCGGTTAGAGAAGATGTGCTTTTCAGAGACTGCAGCTCTATCATACCATAAAGAAAACCTACTGAAGTCATTACTCCTAGCTCAGTATTTAATAATGAACTATCAAAATACAGATGGTGAAATTACTGGTGTAGAGTGGTTTACAACTACCCTATTAAGATTACTTTTACAGCAGTGTTGGTACCAGACGTTGCTATAATTACTTCAATTTCAGAGTTTAACTATATATAATCAACATGTCTTTTCTAAACCGCATACACATTACTCTGCAGGATCATCTCAGTGATCTGATTATAGCTAAGGCCTAGTTTTACACTTAGAAGTTTTGCCATTATACCTATACCAGTATATTGCTATACAAACCCCTCTTAGTGCAGAAAAAGAGCTTTCACCGGTATAGCTTGGTGAGCAAAATAAGCTTTACAGGCAAAAGCATTTTTATGTCAGTATTAATGCACTAGGGCTTTTGCAAGCATAGAAAGGTCACAAAAAAAGTCAAAACAAAAACACCAAGCACCAAAGCACCTCTAGTGTAGGCATGGCCACAGTTATACCAGAATAAAGGTGCCTTACATCAGTACATAGCTTATTTTGCTTTCTGACCCAGGATTAAGATGTATTGATATACGCACTTTCATACTGGCATAGCTACATCCACACTAACAGAGGTTTTGTTAATGTAACTATACTCATATAGTTCAGGTGGCAAAATGTTATAGTGTAGACAAGCCCGAAGTATTGACTCACTGAAAATAATTTGTTCTTTTTAAATAGCTGGTAGGCATCAATCCTGTACAGGAAAAAATATTTATAATGCATTGAGATTCTTATATAGAAAGCATTATTAAGATGCAAAGTGCTTTACAAACATCAGTCACAAAAAACACCCCTGTGAGGTATGTATGTATTTTGCCTCCATTTATCCATCTCTAAAAATGGCATTACTGTGAGACTGAATGAATTGCTCAAGGTCACGTGTCATGTCAGTGGCAAAATCAGGATTAGAACCCAGATCTGCAGCTTCGATTCCCAGTTTTGTGTTAACCCTTCGGTATGATCACTAAGCTTCAACTGAATTATACTATCAGATTCAAGATATACTGACTACTTAGACTTAGAAATTCCTTTTTTTTAGCAGAATAGTCATTATTATACTGCATGAGTTCTTACCTATTACAACAGCTATAGCTCCCAATGCCAGTCCCAATACCAGTATTAAGGGTGCAATGAGTAATTTTCCAGCTGAAAAACAAAAATCATTACAAAATTAAAATTATTTATTTTACTTCATCATCCTGGCTATCCCAAAACACCTTGAAATAATCTAACCTCATAGGTACTTCTGAAATAAAATTGATTTCTGGAAGTTTTACTGGAGTTCCCCTTTGTAATGATATCCTTCAACTCCAGTGAGAAGCCATTAGTGATAAGCCAATCTTCTGCTCTTCCTGCACTCTAACCACTTTCACACGCCACAATCTACCTTCGTGTATCTCAGCTTTCACAGTGAGCTTGCATCTATTACCAGTTCTAATTTTAAGACATTTCAGGATTAGAGCAGAACGATGGGCATATATGCTCAGTACTTTTGGTATCCCCTGGGGAGGCTCTAGGAGTCCTACTACATCCACCCCACTACCATCCCTAGGAAGATGCCCCACCAAAGCATCCATCATTCTGGAGATCTATGGAGTTAGGCCCAGCTCCAAAAACGGGATCTCAGTTAACTGTCAGTAGCAGCAGCTCAAAGAGACATTACCAACTGATAGCTAGCTAATTTAGGGTCTGATCCTTTGCCCTTTGAAGGCAATGATAGTGCTCCCATTGACTTTCATGATGCAAGGCCAATCCCTAAGAGCATCTAAGCCTGTTTCCAATCAATACCTAAAGAAATGCTGTGGCTCTCACAAGACTGGGTGAGAAGAGTTATGCTGAGCAGAAGCCATAGGAGTATAGAAGTTACCCTCTATGGGTTGTTCTTTTTAGGTTTGTATTTTTTAGTTTACAGCAGGGGTAGGCCACCTGTGGCACACAAGCTGATTTTCAATGGCACTCACACTGCCCGGGTCCCGGCCACCAGTCCGGGGGGCTCTACAGTTTAATTTAATTTTAAATGAAGCTTCTTAAACATTTTAAAAACCTTATTTACTTTACATACAACAATAGTTTAGTTATATATTATAGACTTATAGAAAGAGACTTTCTAAAAATGTTAAAATGTATTATGGGCACGCGAAACTTAAATCAGAGTGAATAAATGAAGACTCGGCACACCACTTCTGAAAGGTTGCCGACCCCTGGTTTACAGCTTGTTGAACTGCATGGAAGGATTGAGCAGCCAAAATCTTGCCAAACTGATACCAATTTGGATTAAACTAGAATCCATGCAATACAACTACTTTGTCTTGCTGACACAGACTGAACTCTTGAAACAGGGATAGTTTCTCTCCATGTGTTTGTATAGCATGTAGCACAAAGGGGCTCTGGTCTCATCTGTTTGAAAATGCAAAACGGGAAGTAAATGCCAAGATTTTGTTGTTATTAATGGTCCAGTAGTTCAAATGGAGGAAAATTAAAAATAGATACCCCAGAAATACAGACGGACTTAGATTAGGTTTTAGGGAATGATTTCATCATTCAAGAGAACAATGATGTAAGCTTCTCCAGAACCAGAGCCACTAATTTGAGCAGTTTGAAGGGAAAACAAGATGTTTCACAAACATTTACAACAGTAACTGAACTGGTCCTTTTTACATTTCTGTGTAATTCAAAAAGCCTTAAAAACAGAGTGTGTTGAGTGGGAGAGAAGGGTTCTCAAATTATGATTCATTATTAAAAGAAAAGACTTGGAAAAGTTTATTTGTATTACCATAAAACCTAGACGCCTATCCGTGGACCAGGATGCCACTGTGCTAAGTGCTGTACAAAGAACAAGACAACAGTCTCTGCCCCAAATAGCTTACAATCTAACACAAGAGACAGCCGATGGATGCAAATAGACAGGTGGGGACCACAAGGAAACAAGGCAATCAAGGATAAGCATATAGATAAAAACCATCAATTTTTGTTATTTAAGTACATTTTTTAAAAGTAAAAATATTTAAAATATTTGAAGTTATGACAAGCTATTCTCAGGCTTAAGCTTATGAAATCTATTAAAATAATTACATTTAAAAATACGCAAGCAGTGCATGTTTGCTACTGAAGTTTCAAAGAACGTCAAACCACTGAACTGGTAGAACTTGGAAATCACTGGCTAAGCACCTGGAATCAGAGTTTGTTGTAGTGCTAAAGCACAAGTGGCCACTGCTGCAGGTGCAGAGAGAATATTTTCTTCATTTTAGTTCAATCAACTAGTTCGTTCAAAGGTGAGAAACCAGTTGGGAGTTGAAAAAAAAAAGTAGGAAAGCTTTTTTCCCCTCTTCTAATCTATGAATAAAAACTAGCTGTGAGAGGATGAGATCTAATAGTTCTAAAATCTTGAAGGACGGTGACCAGAAACAATCAGTTCAATTCAGTAACTACATGTAATAATTCCTTTAATACATATTTTGATAAATTTTCTTATTCTGTAACCAGCATAGTTATGGTAGTTTATTAAATAAAAATATTAAAATGCTGTCTGTGCATTTATAATTGAATTCCAATTACCATGCAAATATAGTTTAACACAAGTCACAAGTAAAAAAAAATCAATTTAGTAAAGAAATGTGTCATTCACCATTTTATAATAAAAAATGTAAAAATTAAGAATCTGAATAAATGTACGTTAATCTTTTGTGACAGACTGTACCCTTATGTTCACCACTTTTACAAGACTATGATAAATTTTGTATTAACTGTGCATTGTGAGGTACTGTTTGAAAACTCAAAATGTACTAAATATTATTGTCCTGGTAAAATGTGTGCAGCAACATTGTATGTAAAGTTATAAGATTTTACTGTAGGACATTGCTGAGACATGCTCCAAGTTAGGAAAACAGCCCAAACCAGTTCCTCAGAGACAAAACGTTAGCCGGAACCTCAGCCAGGTGTCAACATAATCAAGTGAACTATTACCAGGTTGAGTAGCCATTCTTTAACAGGAAGAAGGATGTGAGTAAGAAATTTACATTTTGGCAGTGGAACAGCTGGGGGTTTCCACGTAAGCAGACTGGCTGTCACCTGAACCCCAGCTGGAGAGGATTCTCAAAGAGTAAAAGATATAAAAATGAGAAACAGAGGACACAAATCACCTCTTTCCCCTCATCTCCACTCACAGCATCAACAATGTTTGAAAGATAAAGGACGCATCAGTGAACTAAGGGAGTGGTCCTGACTAAAGGAGTTCAGCCAGTGAAAGCATATGGTGAAAAAAAACCTTTGCTTTGAATTCATTTAGCTTCATAAATTAGGGATTAGTTTGCGTTTGCCTTTTATTTCTTTGTAACCATTTTATGCCTCATTACCTGTAATCACTTAAAATCTGTCTTTCTGTAGTTAATAAACTAGTTTTATCTAAACCAGTGTGTGTTTGGATTGAAGGGTCTGGAACCTGAGATAACAGGGTTTGTGCATATCATTTTCTATTAATGAAATGATGGACTTCCTATGAGCTTGTACTGCACGGAAAGAAAAAGAGTTGGGCAGTACAAGACGCACATTTCTGGGGACAAGTCTAGGACTGAGAATGTGCTGGTTTCACTCTGCAATGTAATTCAGGAGTGGCTGGCTAGAAGAACTCAGATAATTCAGCTGGGAGTGATTTTGCATGCTAGAGGCTGTATGTGAACAGGCAAGGAGTGGTTGTTCTCACAGCAAAGCAGTGTGTTGAGAGGACACAGCTGTTCAACTATCCAGATTGTCACATCTATATAGGTACTTTAAATGTGCATAGATGGAGTGTATTCTCCTGGTTAACAAAAAGTAGCAAAGGCTATATTTAGTTGCAAATTAAGATTTCACTGGTTACCAACCTACCAGTATCAACCATTCTTTAGGAAATAACTCAAAGGTACAAATGCAAAACAAGATTAAAATCAGTTATTTAAAATCAGCAAGCAGAAAAATCTTGATTTAAATCAATTTTAATCAAGGTTTCCCATTTGCTGATTTAAATTATAATTAAAATCAGTGATTTAAATCAATCCACTCCAGATGATATTGGTTAGCATGCTTGGCAGCAGTAAAAAAATAACAGTTACTGCTTAACACATCACCATTCATGGGGTTTAACTGAAGAAACTATTTGTATAAAATGTATGAAATATCTAAATTAGAACACTAAAAAAAAGTGAGGGAAAGCAACAGAACACCTGTTTATCAGAATGAATGGAACTCATTAGGGCAAGAAACTTAAGTGATGGGAGGAGGGCAGGAGGAGAATTCTCACCACCAGAGAGAAATACCTAGATTACGGCTTGTAATCAGCCCATCTGTGCCTTCAAATTCAGTTAATAGAGTCACTGAACTTACAGTTGTAAGATTAAGTAGGACAATAAATCCCTTGTCCTGCCAGTGCAGGACTGTCCATTTTCTACTACTAGCTGGTATATTCACCGTCCACTTTAAGCTGAGGAGAAGCAGATACAACATGAGTCTACAACAGAATATTTTTTGATGATGCATAAATTGTAATGAATTCCACTGCTAAAAAGGGGTCTACCATAGCCACCACTAAAGAACTGGTTTATCATTGTAAACAGAATGCACCAATGACACTTTATAGGTATGGCCTCTACATAGAACGCACTGGGCAAGATACACAGCTGGTGTAAACTGGTGTAGATCCATTGCCTTTAGTGGAGCCTCTACCAATTTACACCAGCTGAGAATCTAGTCCAATTAATGCACAAGGATCATGATGCTGTCAGTCGCTATTATAGGAAACATTAAATGCTGAGAAATACTGGAGACTAAGTAAACAACCAAACTTAAAAAGAAAAACTTTTAGAATTCTACACCTTAATTAAGTGGAAGCTAACGGTACGAGATTATCTGACAATAGGAGAATAACTTCAAGCAATTCCAGCTACAGTAGAACCTCAGAGTTAGGAACACCTTGGGAATGGAGGTTGTTCGTAACTCTGAACAAAACATAATGGTTGTTCTTTCAGAAGTTTATAACCAAACATAGACTTAATACAGCTTTAAAACTTTACTATGCAGAAGAAAAATGCTGTTTTTGACCATCTGAATTTAGATGAAACGAGCACAGAAACAGTTTCCTTACCTTGTCAAATCCTTTTTTAAAACATTTTTGTAGTAATTTACATTTAACACAATACTGTACAGCACAGTACTTGTTTGTTTTTTGGGGGAGTTTTTTGATCTCTGCTGCCTGATTGTGTACATCCAGTTTCAAATGAGGTGTGTGGTTGGCTGGCAGTTCGTAACTCTGGTGTTTGTAACACTGAGGTTTTACTGTACCTTTTCATGTTATTTTGGTATATTTCATGATATTTTTCTTCAGGGTGAGAAGTGGTACTCCAAATCCACCTCAAAACACTGCAGATCCTCTGTTTACTCCTTCCAAGAAATCTTTTACTCTACATGTGTTATTAAAATTACACTAAAAAAAACTTTTAAAAAAGCTAGTGTTCTCCTGAGTTATTTGGATATTGAATTCAACCACTAACGTGAAACGGAGTGTTTTGTCCATTTATGCACGAATTTCAATACACACTAACTATGGAGTCACTCCAGTATCTGTATTGAGAATATACATAAACACAAATACCGGCAGATCTAGCTAGTCCGCAAATACTAGTCTCAGTTCCCATCTGGATTTAAAAAAATCAAATACATATATGAGGCCTTATTATCAGGCCAGTAATAAATAAGCCTGGCATCTGCATGCAGATGTCTAACAAAGACTGAACACTGGGGACATATGCCGGTTTCTGCAGAGCATAAATTGTGTATATATCCTGCTGAATCAGGCACTCAGTCTTGAGAAGGAAGGGGGGAGTAGAAGATAGAATAAACAAGCGTAAAAACATACTATTTCTAAATCTTAGAACTAGAGTAAGCTTTTAAACAGTTATTTCTGATATAAAAGCTTCAGTTGTTATAACGGAATCTGTTTTATGGTTGTTGTTTTGCCCTGCTATGTAGCATGTAATCAGTAATGCAGCACATGATTTACCATTTAACGCACTTAATTGGAGTCAGATGATGCTTTTATAAATGTAAACGAGCTGTGTATTTTTCCCCCCTGTTTTCAGTGACCAACGGGATTCACAATCCCTGCCATAATAAACCCAAGTTAGGCTACATCTACGCTACAAGCACTACAGCTGCTGAGACATCACGGTAGCACAGCTGTGTAGACACTTGCTACAGCAATGGAAGGGGGTTTTCCATTGCTGTAGTAAATCCACCTCATTAAGAGGTGGAAGCTAGGTCAATGAAGGAATTCTTCCACTGACCTAGCAACGTCTATACTGAGGCTTAGGGTCAGCTTAACTACACCCCTACATGACATAGCGAGGTCAACCTAAGTTTTAGGTGTAGAGCAGGCCTTAGTCTGATCATCCTGTTTTCTACAACTCAGCCGAACGAAGGCTACACAGGGTAGAGATGAAATTCTGCTAATTTTTTTTTGGACACCAGAGGCTTAGTCTTACTGCTTTCCCTAGAAACAGTGGACAAAATCCCTTTAAAAAAAATCTGCTGGTTGAAGACAGGGTGAAAGATTGTTCCTTTCCTCATTTTGCCTATCACTTCAGCTGTATGTATTCCCCCCCTTTCTCTGATTTCTTTTAATAATTTTTAAATAGACAGTCTGCCTATTATCAGAGACATGTGCAGGTTTTCCTAGCTGAAACATTTGCTTCTAAACAGCAAGTTTGCCAGCCTGCCAAGTCTGCTGCAAAAAACTTTCCCTTTTTATATAAACACTAAAATTGAAATCAGGATTGCATGGTAAAAACCAAATTCAAAACACTTTAAAGCACAGACTTCGTTATTTCTAAAAACAGATTTTTGTTTAAGATAAGCATTTTCCTTCCAAAACAGGAATTAAAATGCTGCTGGAGATATTTCACTTTGATCATATGGCACTCCACTTCCTCACTACATC
Source organism: Terrapene triunguis (assembly GCF_002925995.2). Lineage (NCBI taxonomy): Eukaryota > Metazoa > Chordata > Testudines > Emydidae > Terrapene > Terrapene triunguis. Next base: position 58,128,570 of record NW_020664436.1, read on the forward strand.
CCTCCAATTCTTTCATGAGTCCCAGACCTAAATGCCAATTCATTTTGCTATAGGGCTAACAGTCAGGAAATCCCACTTCTCTACACTAAAGGGTTGTTTTAATTTATACTACATATATGCTATTTTCCTACAAGTTACATTATGTTGTCTCCCCTTTATAGCCTTCTTCAATCCTGCTCCAAGTAGTGATTGGCCAAGAACTAGCATTATAAGAATCTCTTCAAAATTTTCTATAGTATAATGAGTTCTGGATTCACAACTACAAGAACCAAACAAACCCTTACAGTTTTAGTTCAAGGCCAGATCCAAAACTGGAATGAAACTATTTTCCAGTTCTGGTTCAGAGATACTTGAAAGTTCCCAAGAACAGACTCTCTGCACAAGATGGTGAAAATCTTACAGGTGTAGCTGATCTCACAAGATTTCCACCATATGGCAGAATTCACAAGCTGAGCTGAAATCTCGTAAATATCAGCTCAATTTCAGCATTGTCCACCTTCCTGAATGAAGGAATTATCAGGAGACAAGCTCCTAAGAAACTGATGCCATTTAATACGTAACATTCCCCTGATTCAGACAACCAAATTATACGCTAAATCTACTCTGCAGCCTAATGTTTTCTCCTCAGCAATCTTGAGTCCTAATTAGATTCAAACCATTCTGGTTTTATTTTTCAATTTTCTGCTCTGAGATTTGTTGGAATTCCATTATATTTTGCTACCCATACATTTTTTGTTTCCACATCTTGTCCTAGAGCAACATAAAAAAAGCCTGTTTCCCTTCTGTAACAGCCTGGAAGACGTTAGGACCATGTATATCAATGCAGAATTCTCTGATTGAGTCATCCTAGGTTCAGGTGCTCAAACCTTACATTAAAATTCCAGGTAATTACTACTGAATTATGCTGGCAGGTGGCTCCAATTAGCTCCATCCATATTTAGGAGCTCAGAGTGTCACAGGGAAGTAGTGAGCTAAAACAGAGGTTGCCCCAGAGAGAAATCCTACAGTAAAATTCAGTGAGTAAACGTAGGCTGAGGTTTTGCATTGTACTACTCCTATAGACTTATCAAGAAAATATAGCCACAAGAGCACGTACAAACGAGGAGATGAAGAGTTAGGGACATCAAATCTTATACAGCCCGAACAGGGAGAAATGTATTGTTATCATAACACAACAAATTTAACTCTGATCCAAGGATTACTGGGGCTGTATGTATTTGTTACCTCCACATCAGTATTTAAACAGTATTTCCTCCAAAAAAAAAAAAATTGTTTTTTTTGTGTGAGTTTTTTTGCTGTAACAATAGAAATAGTTGTTTCTTGCAGATACATAACAATACAATACAAAGTGGTAAAATATTGATTTTATTATAAAATTATGTATATGGACTTGCATTTAGGTCTTACCAATGGGTCTCATTAACACATACATATAAATGTAACCTTTTTCAGTCAGATTTCTGTGTGTGTCGTATATTTAGAGATCACAGATGCATGAGTAGTATTTTAATTTTGGACAGTTGCCTTGTGATAAGCCTGATGAACTATACATGTCTTTGTACTGATAAGAACTAATTATTTGCATTACTGTAGTACTAGTCATGGAATAATAAGTTAATGCTTTAGCATGAAGATAGCATGGAATTTGTAATATCTTTGTGCCACTTAGGTTTTGAAGAGTCAAAACCTGGGTTGGTTCAGATCCAGGTTAAATTTATCCAAACCAAAACCCAGATACAGGGGTTCATTGGGGGGGGAAAAATGTTCTTGTTTTGGCCCATCTCTCCCTTGTAGTTTTAGAAAAAGGCAAAGTCACAGTGTCTGGACACAAACTCGCTTTTTGCAAGTGAAATGATGCAAATCAATTTCCTATTAGAAAGTTTTAAAAAAGAACAAGGATAATTGGAAAATATGCAAAATCATTAATCGCTTTGCTAGGTCCCAAAACTAGCAGGTAAGACTAAGGGTTTAAATTTCTTTGGGAAATGCAAAGATCTCCTCCAGAAGGGCTATATGAACTCCAAATATTCTTACTAATAGTATCCAGGTCAAATGTCATTTGGCAACAAAGGCTAAATTTATACAAACATATTAGGTTATCTATCAAGGAAGACACCATTTCAGATCAATAAGAAAGCTAACAGCTGGAGCTTTCATGATGGATTACCTATATCAGGGGTAGCCAAATTTGCTGACCCTCTGAGCCGCAGACGATAATCTTCAGAAGTTCAAGAGCCACAAGATACACACAATCTGTCCTATGGAGCAGCACCTGCCGCAGCGCGGAGCTAAAGCCCAAAGACCTCCCTCCCGGCAGGGCAGAAACCCCTAGCCCTACCATCCCACCACAGGGCAGAAAGCCCCAAGCTCCCCACTCCCCAATTCTGGTAGGTGGAGAATAGAAAGGAAGTGTGGGGGTCTCCACGAGCCACACTTTAACTGTAAAAGCCACAGTCTGGCCACACCTGGCCTATAGTATCTTTTAATGGAGTCTCTGAATTTGGTTACAATACTTCTGAATATTCCTTCAGATGCAGAGCCCTGAAGAGAGTTGGATGAGAAAGACTTGGAAACATCAAAATCCCCAAAGATGATTGTTCTATGGAGATGTACAAGAGCATGTGCTACCAAGAATATGGTAATGAATGAGGGAACGGGGAGGAAGGACAGAGCGTAGTTGTATCATTTGCTATTGCTTTCCTCTGAAACTGGTCGCCCAAAGATGCCTTTTGGCATTTATGCCATTGGTCAGTCCTAGCTTGCCCGTGATCTGTATTTAACATAGATAATCCAGTAGTTTTCTGGAAGGAATCCAGGTCCTGTACAGCATTTTTCAGAACAGTGAGCTGTCATCTGGAGGAGATCATTTTGAAGCAACAATTGAGCCACTATTTTTATTCAGCTATGGGTAAAGGCTGATATAGAGAAAGCATAATTAAAATAATTGGCAGAACATCGCAAAAGGAAGGAAAGAGCTGAAGGGGAAGAAAGAGATGAGTACCATAAACAGAAACACTTCTCTCCAGCTTCCAGAGAAGTACAGTAGTTTTAAGGTAGGCGATGAGGGAGCAAGCAAGGGAAAGAAAAAAAAAAGGAACGTATACACATTATTCAGTTAAAGTAAAGTTCATTTTCAAACATGAAACCCTGCACTTAGAGGTACGATTTTATTTTATTGTTTTTTTAAGAGAACGTTTTGTAATTTGCTATCTAAGTGTTTGTGTTTACTGGCATTCAACTAACTATTCTTGTTCTACATCCTATAACTTGAATCTTGCAGTACACTAGAAAGCAGTGAACAATATTCTGGATTTATCATCTTTGTCTTGAATCCTCAGTATGAAAGGCTTTCTCCAGTGAAAAACAAGGAGTGCTGTAACATTTAATTTAAAACAAAAGAAAACTAATGTGTCCATACAGCTACTTAAGCCATCACTTGGAAAATGTACTTTTTAGAGTTTAGTTGCCATTAACATGGGTATTGCTATACAGTAACACTGTGTGACATTCTGTACCCCAAAGCAACACCCTGGCACCCCCATATTTACTATGGTGATATGATTACAATATGTTTTGTACAAAGTATGCCTTGTGAGGTATTATTCTAAAATCTTGATCTATTGAATATTAATATCCTGTTGGATTGTATGTGCTGTCATATGTGAAGTTATGAAGTTTTGCTATGTGTGCGAAATATGTTGTGAAGTTGGAAACACACACAACCAGCTTTTCAGGTACCACAATGGAGAAGCCAGACAGCGTTGATAGCCCATTAAGGGGAATACACACACAAAGATTATCCCAGGAACTGTATATAATGGAGGCCTCTCAGAGAGAGCATGTAGACAACGGAGACTGCTTCACTCATAGCAATAGATCTTTCCAGCAAGCTGGAAGAACCTATAAAAGAGGGGAAATGACATCATTTGGCCTCACTCCCCCCACATCTCAACACCTGGAAACACGTCTGGAGAACAAAGACTGAAAAGATTTTACTTTTATATCTTGGGTAACCAACTTTGATCTGTACACTTACTACTTATAATCACTTAAAATCTGTCTTCCTGTAGTTAATAAATCTGTTTCATATCTTACCTCAAATAGTGTGTTTTGCTTGAAGTGCTTGGGGAATCTGCTCAGTGTACAAAAGCTGGTGCACGTCCACTTTCCTTTGTAGAAGTGGTGGACTGGGTAATAAACTTACATTGGTCAGGCTTCTGACCAAAGCAGGATGGTAAAGCCCTGAGATCCTAGACTGGGGAGCAGGGGGAACTGGCTGGAGACTCTCTATTGTTGGTTCATGGGTGGCTGGTAAAAGCAGCTGTGTGTGTCCCTGCCTGTGGATATCTGTTAAGTGCAGGACCTGGAGCATAACAGTGTGAGAGGAGCCCAGGTTGTTGAGACAGAGAGCTCAGCGGTACTCCAGTTCCAGGTTTCACCCCTGGGAACCCATCACACAGTGCCATCAGTTTTTAACAGATGAAAATTAGACAAAAAGGCCAGGTTTCCAGAAATGTGTGAGCAGTCATGCTCGCAAAGTTTGTGCGCACATTTTTGTGAGCCCACATTTCTAAATGTGCCCTCAACAAAATGTTAATTAGAATAGGGCATTTGTCAGAAAAGTTACTTCTGTTTTGTATTACAATTGCTTTGCTGTATTTTAGCACACACAGTATATACCTACACATTTGGAACCTAAAGTCTAGATTTTTCATGACTGCATGTTCTTAGACTGGTTCTTATCAATTGCTTACTTTTAAACCAAAGGACTGCACTTGTAAACCCCCCCCCCCCCCCCAGGTCTTGCTGGGTGTTAAAGATGCTTTTTTGAGTGTAATGAATGAATGGAGTGGAGAGCTGCTGCTACTGTTAGTGATGCTAACACAGAGTACATCTACAAAAGTATATGGACAATTCTTGATTTAGTGCAAAGCGGAACAACAGGATCTGGCCCAAGAGGTAAGTATAGCTGAACCACTTGGTAATAGTAGCCATATGGTAATTAAATTTAACAACCTTGTAGGGGGGTTAAAATACCAAAGAAACCCACCACAGTAGCATTTAACTTCAAAAAGGGGAACTACACAAAAATAAGAAAGCTAATTAAAAGGAACAGTCACAAGGGTGAAATGCCTGCAAAGTACATGGAGAATATTTAAAAACACCATAACAGAGGCTTAAACTAAATATATAGACCACAAAAAAACAGTAAGAGGACCAAAAAATGCCACCATGGCTGAACAGCAGAGTAAAAGAACCAGTTAGAGGTAAAAAAGCATTCTCTAAAAATTGGAAGTCAAATCCTACTGAGGAAAATAGAAAGGAGTATAGAAACTCTAGTAAATCAAGTATAACGAGACAGAACAAGAAAGAATTTGAAAAGTAACTAGTTAAGGACATAAAAACTAACAGCAATTTTTTTTAAGTACATCAGAAGCTTACCAAACAGTCAGTGTGGGCCACTGGACGATCAAGGTGCTAAAGAAACATTTAAAGGAGACCAGGTTGTTGCCGAGTAGCTAAATGAATTCTATGCAGTGGTCTTCACTGCAAAGGATGTTAGGGAGATTCCCACACCTGAGCCATTCTTTTTAGGTGACAAATCTGAGGAATTGTCCCAGATTGAGACGTCAATAGAAGAGGTTTTGGAACAAATTGATAAATTAAACAGTAATAAGTCACCAAGACCAAATGGTATTCACCCAAGAGTTCTAAAGAAACTCAAATATGAAATTGCAGAACTTCTAACTGTGGTATGTAACCCATCAGTTAAATCAACATCTATCAGATGACTGGAGGGTAGTTAAGGTAATGATGATTTTTTTAAAAAGGCTTCAAAGGTGATCCTGGCAATTACAGGCCAGTAAGCCTAACTTCAGTACCAGGCATTTGGTTGAAACTATAGTAAAGAACAAAATTATCACACACATAAATGAACAGGATATATTGGGGAAGAATCAAGATGGCTTCTGTAAAGAGAAATCATGCCTCAATCTATGAGAATTCTTTGAGAGTCAACAAGCATGTGGATAAGGATTATCCTGCTGATAAACTGTACTTGAACTTTCAGAAAACTTTTGACAAGGTCCCTCACCAAAAGCTCTTAAGTAAACTAAGCAGTCATGGGATAAGAGGGAAGGTGTTCTTGTGGATCAGTAACTAGCTAAAAGATAGGAAACAAAGGGTAGGAATAAATGGTCAGTTTTCACAACAGAGAGAAGTAAACAGCAGAGTCCCCTAAGGATCTGTACTGGGACCTGTGCTATTCAACAAATTCATACATGATCTGGGAAAAGGGATGAACAGTGAGGTGGCAAAATTTGCCAACAATACAAAATTACTCAAGATAGTTAAGTCCAAAGCTGACTGAGAAGAGTTACAAAGGGATCTCCCTAAACTGGGTGGCTAGGCCACAAAATGGCAGATGAAATTCAATGCTGGTCAGTATAAGAACATAAGAACGGCCATACTGGGTCAGACCAAAGGTCCATCCAGCCCAGTATCCTGTCTACCGACAATGGCCAATGCCGGGTGCCGCAGAGGAAGTGAACCTAACAGGTAATCATTAAGTGATCTCTCTCCTGCCATCCATCTCCACTCTCTGACAAACAGAGGCTAGGGACACCATTCCTTACCCATCCTGGCTACTAGCCATTAATGGACTTAACCTCCATGAACTTATCTAGTTCTCTTTTAAACCCTGTTATAGTCCTAGCCTTCACAACCTCCTCAGACAAGGAATTCCACAAGTTGACTCTGCTCTGTGTGAAGAACAACTTCCTTTTATTTGTTTTAAACCTGCTGCCCATTAATTTCATTGCCCCTAGTCCTTATATTATGGGAACAAGTAAATAACTTTTCCTTATTCACTTTCTCCACACCACTCATGATTTTATATACCTCTATCATATCCCCCCTTAGTCTCCTCTTTTCCAAGCTGAAAAGTCCTAGCCTCTTTACTCTCTCCTCATATGGGACCCATTCCAAACCCCTATTCATTTTAGTTGCCCTTCTCTGAACCTTTTCTAATGCCAGTATATCTTTTTTGAGATGAGGAGACCACATCTGTACGCAGTATTCAAGATAAAGTATAAAGTAATGCACATTAGAAAACATAATCCCAACTATACATGCAAAATGATGGGGTCTAAATTAGCTGTTACCACTCTGGAGAGAGATCTTGGATTGTGGATAGTTCCCTGAAAACTTCTGCTCATTGTGCAGAGGCAGTCGAAAAAGATCACAGAATGTTAGGAACCATTAGGAAAGGGAGAAGATAACATGGTTTTATATAGTGGCATTATGATATCTAGATCCATGCCTACACCTTGAATACTGAGTGCAGTTCTTCTTGCCTCATCTCCAAAAAGATATATTAGAACTGGAAAAGGTGCAGAGAAGGGCAACAAACAGCTTCTAGAGGAGGAGAGATTAAAAAGACTGACAGTTCATCTTAGAAAAAAGACAACTAAAGAGGGATGTAATAGGAGGTGGAAGTGTTATTTACCCCTTCACATAACACAAGAACTAGGGGTCACCCAAAGAAATTAATAGGCAACAGATTTAAAACAAACAAAAGGAAGCACTTCTTCATACAATGCATAGCTAACCTATGGAACTCAATGCCATGGGATATTGTGAAGGCCAAAATTATAACTGGTTTCTAAAAAGAATTAGATAAATTAATGGAAGATAGGTCCATCAAAGACTATTATCCAAAATGGTAAGGGACACAATCCCATGCTCTGGGTGTCCATAAACTTCCCATTGCCAGAAGCTGGGATTGGAGAACAGGATCACTCAATATTGCCCTGTTCTGTTTATTCCCTCTGAAGCATCTGGCACTGGCCTCTGTCAGAAGACAGGGTACTAGGGTTAGATGGACCACTGGTCTGACCCAGTATGGCCGCTCTTATGGCAAAAGCAAAGAGCACAACAGCTATCAGAAGACCCTAATATGGTTGCAGAGAGAAGGGGACAGGAAGGAAGAAGAGGATAGAGCAAAGGGAAAATAAATGTGTGGCGGGGTAGGGTGGGGGGAGAGAAGGGGCAAAAGGAAGGATGATGAGCTAAACAAAGGGGATCAGAAGCAAGCAGAAAAGAGAAGGGAGGACAACAGTCTTCCCCAAATAAAATGTAGTAACTCTATAAAATATATTTTGAATAGGAGTTAACGATTCACCAGCATCACATGCTAGTTAAACTATGAGTAACAAACGAGAATAATAAGAAAAAAAAATTAGCATTTACAAGAGCATCCTCAAACTGATGCAGAAACACTAAGTAAATAATTTACTCCACCCAACAAACCTACAAGGTAAAGTAATATTATTCCCTTTTTACAGAATTGGCGAAAGAGAGACATTAAAATAACTTGCCCAAGGCCACAAAGAAAGCAGTCAGAAGTCCCCAGATTGTAAGTTAGGAATTCCTCTCACCCAGTCTCATAACTTCCTTCTAGTCCATGTTGACTCTCAAAGGTATTATACTGGTTTTGAAAGTTAAAGTTCAATGAGGTGGCTGGCCATGAATGTGATAGCATTGATGATCAAAAACCAAAATTTTTGTCCTGAGGTACATTTTTGATATTTTAACATTTGCTTTCTACAACTTGTCATCCCAAAGGAGGAAATGTCAGAAATTTACCCAGAACGGGAAGTTTACAAAAATGTAAATCCAGAAGTGTTGAAGTGTTTCATTTTGCTGTTTTCAATTGAAAGTATTTTGATATTCCTGAATCAAAATGTTTCACTGCCGCTTGTTTGAACTGTGTCCACTCAAGCTGCCATGGAATCTCATGTTCCTCATGACCCCATTCTCCTCTCTCGGCCAGACAACATCTTCCATGATGCACCACGGTGGTTCAACGAAAGGGGAGATTGTGATTTAGTCTGGACTGTAGAATAGGACAGGGCAAATGTCAAAACTACAACTCCCATGAAGCCCCATAATAGGCACAGTTCAATGTCAAACTGACATGAAATGAAATGTTTTAATTCAGGATGACCCAACTCAAAAAATTTCATTTAGATAGCAGATCAAAAATAGACTATAACAAATTTTTTGGAGGGGACGGGGGGGGAGAATCAACATTTTTCTGCAGAAAACTGTTTTTTCAATGGAAAAAACATTGGACAGGAAATTCTCAGTCAGCTGTAGATGAGCATTGTTTTGCATTAGTGCTTCAGAGGTCTAAGTCTGGTAGTGAGACAAACAGGAGGGTAACATCACTGGGACAATGCCCTTGCTTACTATATAAGACTACCAATGTGGTTTTCACTGCATTATCCAGAAAGAGCTTTCTGATTCTCCCACTAATCAAAACAGGCAGGGTGTGGGTGTGTGTGGGTGTGTGTGGGGGGTACACAAAAATAATATGGGACCGAATGCAAAAGAGAAATGTAGAATTCCAGTGTTTAAATCTGAGTATTTCATAAAGGATGTTTACCACAGCACCCGTGTTTCTTAGGCTACAACACGGAACAAAGGATTCATTTAAATGCCCTAAGTCACAACAAAAGAATACTTAGAAAATGTAAGCACAGGACAACTAAAAGTTTATCATTCCGGAAGTATATGCTTCAGTTCTCCATTAAAATAGTTTTATGTTGGGATGCAAAGTTTTTTCAATTTGCTTGCTACAGTAACACTCCGATTATGAAAAAGTTCCAATACAAGAGAAGTCCATTAGAAAAGTAAAAGTAAAAAAAAGAGCTTATTCACCCATAACCCATTGATTAAAAATTCCAAATGCTAAATTTGTTTATATTTTTAATGAAGCATCTTGAAACAACCCAACTTCTTTATAAGAAGTCTATGATGCATTTTGGACCAATTGTTAATTAGTTAATACTTTTACCACTCATCACTTCATAATGCAGTTCTCTGCAAGGCACATCATCCACTCACCACAGACAGAGCCTCGCACTAATCTCCTTAAATGCGGTCTCTCAGGGAGGTAGCGATATTTGCATCCAAATATACTGAGGTTTGATGTGTGATCTCCAAAGAAACGGAGCTGGCGGTATCTCTCCCCACAGCGGTAACAGAAATTAGTGTTACATTGTGAACAGGTCATGTGGTCACACCCTTCTGTTCTCTGGATGTGGATCTTTATGAGCACAAGAGGAAGAAAAAGAAAATGTTAATTTAATCAAACAAAAAAAAAAACACCATTAAAGCAGGTTCTACCTAATAATTATCTGGAACAAAGATCAGATGAAGAGTCACAATGAGTTATTCCCAGAGTAACAGTCACCCTGTTACTGTCCCAGCCATTCCATCAGTAATATGATTGACTTCAATAAGTGTACAATGACATTCACACATTTGTTCATAGAGCAGCAAACCTGAATATTTCCCTTAAATTCACTTCTGGAATTCCACTTAAGGATTACCTCCCCAATTATCTCCCCCCCCCCCCCTTTTTTTTTTTTTTTTTTTTTAAAGAGAACAATCTTTTTTGCACCCCAGACAAGATCCCATGGGAGTTCTCCAAATAAACCAAATGTTATTGCAGTTTTAAAAGGATAAGAACTCTGGTGATTATTCAGATACATTATTCAGTACTACAACTATAGTTCAATTAAAAAAGTACTGAAAAACATAACTTAGGAAGGCACCTTTCCCCGCCTGCTGACCTGTCATGACACTCTTCCACCTTGAAAATGGAAGTGAGTTCAAGCCCTCCTTGCCTCAAGCATGTTGGTCCCTACTGCAACAGCTGAACTCCCCTTTTCTCCACCTTGCCATCCTAATGTACAAGTTATGGATGTCTGCATGAGGATTCTGCACACTGTGCTTCATGCACAGGGCCCTGCAAAATGTCAAGCTCAGATCTGGTAAAAGTACTTGTAAATTCTTCATTTTAAAGAGTCAGCTAACTGACTGAGAGACACTCAGAAGCAGCTGGATAGTGCTTTACATGTTCTACCCTTGATACCTTATCTCCTACCACACGTTTATGCCTCTGTCTGTTGCCCCTTATACTTGGAGCCACCTTCTGAAAATGGTCCAGCCTCCACCCTTACATCACTCAAATCACTACTAGAAACCCAACTCTGCACCACTGCCCAGTTCTTGCTTTCCCCACCCTCCGCCCCCAAAGTACAGCAAAAACAAGCAACAAAAACCCACGGAAACAAGATGTGTTCCTATCTTCACTCAAATTTTAAGTTGTATTTTGTCTCTCCCCCACACACATTGCTCTCTTCCAATTATCAGCAGTTTAAGGGAGGGACTGTCTTCCTATGTCTGAGCAGAATCTAGCATACCTTAGACCAGCAGTTCTCAAACTGTGGGTCAGGACCCCAAAGTGGGTCACAACCCCATTTTAATGGTATCGCCAGGGCTGGCATTAGACTGGCTGGGGCCACCCGGGGCTCAGGTTTTGGCTTCAGCCCTGGGCAGCGGGGCTCAGGTTACAGGCCTCCTGTCCAAGGATGAAGCCCTTGGGCTTTGGGCCCCTCTCCCTATGGTGGTGGGGCTCAGGCTTTGGCTCCCCTGCCCAGAGCAGTGGGGCTCGGGCAGGCTCAGGCTTCAGTCCCCCCTCTTGGGGTCGTGTAGTAATTTTTATTGTCAGAAGGGGGTCACAGTGCAATGAAGTATGAGAACCCCCGACGTAGACACTACTATAATATGAACACTAAAAACAACCCCCAACACACTTTTTTAAAATTGAAGAGTAAAGTATTTCTTCTACATCCCCTTCTCTGATATGAGTTCTCCCATATCATCTGTGGCCATTTTACGTCTCTCTTCCTCTACACCTTCAACTTTTTCTTTATCTCAACAAGCAGAGCCATTGGGGCACTTTTCCTCTGAAAAAGACATGGCATCAGCTCAGAGATCCTTGTCAGTGATACTACTACATCAGGGAGCAGAAGATGCTGAAAATCATCATTAGCATCACATTTTCTCTACACCACCACTTTCAACCACCTACACTTCAAAAAAGACCAAAGTATCACTTTTAAAGTGCACCACTTTGCAGAGCCTAGGGTCAAACATGTCTCACACAACAGAATGACGGGTGTTTCTATCACACTACCACCAGATATACCCAATTTGTATATAAAATTGAAAATTGTATAAAAAAATATCTCACAAAAGACAAAACATTTCAAGTTCTGGATCCCAGTTCCTAGTGTCTGCAGTCAGAATAGGCCTCAACCTGAAAACTACTAAAGAGTATCCCAAAAAAATCTTAGCATGCAAGACTAAGGGAATTATCCCTGAAGATTCATTCTCATATCTTTAATATCTTTCTCCAATATTAAACCCACCCTTAAATAAACCACTAAAACACACCCATGCACATACTTAAACTGAGTCACTGCATGATCTTATTACTGTCCTTGTCCGTCTCCATCCTCCTCTTCCATAAATATGCATGGAGCAGCACAGCCCCACAGTCAGGAAGGCAGCTGGTCCGGGGCACCCCCAAAGCTCAGCCCCATCATCCTAGCTGTACTCCCAGTGGTAGTCATGAAGTAGCTGCCAGTATTAGCTAGCAAGTTCTGAAGGTGCATGCATCTTCAAATTGGAAATTTTTGCTACACACCACTGATGTGACTCTTTCCAAAGCAAATATATTTCAACCTTGATTATCCAAAGCACCTTTTATCAGGTATCATGACCCTGCTTTGGATGTCTAAGCTCAGATAAATAGAGGAGCTCTTCGGTGTCATACAGATGCTCAATGCCGAACTTACTATGGCCTCTGCAGATGAGCAACTAGAATATCCTCACTGAGGGGGATCATAGAATTAGAGGGTTAGAAGGGACTGCAAGGGTCATCTAGTCTAACCACCTGCCAAGATGCAGGATTTGGTGCATCTAAATCATCCAAACAGTTGGCTTTCCCACTGCCTCCTTTTGAAAACCTTGAGTGAAGGAGCTTCCACAACCTCCCAAGGCAGTCTGTTCCATTGTCCTACTGTTCTTACAGTTAGGAAATTTTTCCTGAATTTTATTCCAAATCTGCTGTTCTGTAGTTTGAACCCATTGGCTCTTGTCCTGCCCTCTGTGGTAGGAGAGAACAACTTTTCTCCATATATTTTATTGCAGCCTTTCAAGTATTTGAAGACCGCTATCATAATCCCCCCTTAATGCCCTCTTTTCCAGACTAAACATACCCAGTTCCTTCAGCCTTTGTTCATATGGTTGGCATTCCATCCCTCTGATCATCTTTGTCGCTCACCTCTCGATCCTTTCCAGTTTCTCTATATCCTTTCTATACAGTGATGATCAAAATTGGACACAATACTCCAGCTGAGGCCTAACCAACGCCATGTAGAGCAATACTATCACCTCCCATGACTTGCATGCCAGGCCTCTGTTAATGCAACCTAAAATTGCATTTGCTTTTTTTGCAACAGCATCACGTTGCTGACTCACATTGAGGTTGTGATCCACCACCACTCCCTGATCCTTTACAACAGTGCTGCTGCCAAGTGAGTTATCCCCCATTCTGTATTTGTGCATTTGGTTTTTCTTCCCTAAGGGTAGCACCTTACATTTGTCATTGTTGAATTTCATTTTGTTGTCTATAGCCCAGTTCTCCAATTTATTAAGATCCCTCTGAATTTTAGCTCTATCCTCTAAAGCAGAGGTGGGCAAACTATGGCCCACGGGACCGTCCTGCCCAGCCCCTGAACTCCCATCCAGGGAGGCTGCCCCCAGCCCCTCCCCTGCTGTCCCGTCCCCCTGCAGTAACTCCGCAGCGGCGGCGGGGTTGCGAGCTTCTACCGCTCTGAGCAGCATGGTAAGGGGGGGGGGATTGGATAAGGGGCAGGAGGTTACGGGGGGCAGTTAGGGGACAGTTGGATGGGGCGGAGGTTCTGGGGGGGGGCGGTCAGGGGACAAGGAGCAGGAGGGGTTGGATGGGTCGGGGATTCTGAGGGGGGTAGTCAGGGGGCGGGAAGTGGGAGGGAGCAGGGGCCAGGCTGTTTGGGGAGGCACAGCCTTCCCTACCTGGCCCTCCATACAGTTTTGCAACCCCGATGTGGCCCTCAGGCCAAAAAGTTTGCCCACCCATGCTCTAAAGTGTTGGCAACCCCCCACCCCCTTGCTTTGTGGCATCTGCAAATTTGATCAGTATGCTCTCCATTCCTACATCCAAGCCGTTAAATAACACTGGACCCAGAACAGATCCCTGTGGAACCCCACTTGAGACCTCCCTCCAATCTGACATTGTTCAATTAATAGTTACACTCTTTGTTTGTGGTTGTTAAACCAATTATGTATTCACTAAATCGTAGTTCCACTGAGTCCACATTTCTCCAGCTCACTTTTCAGAATGTCATGTGGAGCTGTGTCAAAAGCCTTGCTGAAGTCCAGGTATATTATGTCCACTGCTTTCCCCCTATCCACCAAACCATGTACCCTGTCAAAGAAGAAAATCAAGCTGGTTTGGCATGATTTGTTCTTAGTAAATCTATGCTGGCAGCTAGTGATCACCGATTCAACTTCCAGGTATTTGCAAATTGAATATTTTATACACTGCTCTGATAGTTTCCCAAGTATTGAAGTCAGGCTGACTGGTCTATAGTTCCCTGGCTTCTTCTTATTCCTTTTTAAAAGATAGGCATTACGTTAGCCCTGCTCCAGTGTTTCAGGACCTCTCCTGTCATCCATAAATTTGCAAATATTATTGCCAGTGGTACCAAGATTTCTTCAGCTAATTCCTTCAGTACCTGGGATGAACAGCATCAGGCCCTTCTGACCTGAATTCATTCAAATTGGTCAGAAGATCTCTAACATGTTCTTTATCCCAATCTGCATCCCTTCCCCTTTATTGTCTATAGTAACTTCCGGTCACTTGTTATTTTTTGTAAGAAGACTGAAGCAAAGTAGGCATGTAGCAGCTCTGCCTTCCTAACATCTTCCGTTCCCAGCTCATGTTTTCCATTGAGCAGTGGACCCACACCATTCCTGATCTTCCTTTTTTGTCTGCAGGGATGTTACAACATAAGAAGGAAACTTTCATACTATAACTGTGAGATGTGTTTTCTTATTTCCAGATAAAAGCTAAATATCTCCACATGCAATATATATACTTGTCCCTAATTTCCAAAGAAAACAGTCTGAGAAATGAACTGAGATTCCTCACTGAGGCCAACATGGGATAAACCTGCAGAGGCTAGGGGCAACAATAAAAGAAATTACACAGACCTGAGTGTACATCCCCAAGAATAGGTACACAAATGCCTCTGAAAGCTGTAAATTTGAAGCAACTGGCTTCACTTTTTCTCCAGTGACTGTATTTTCAATTGTAAAATATTTTCTTCAAAATTTACCACTTTACTGTTATTCAGATTAGTTTCAAAAAATTGGCCACACATCTTTAACATTGTTCCTGGAGCTTCATATCACATGCAGAAACTAACAGTGCCAGATGAAGTCTGTATAATTCAGTCAGGATGCTTAGAAAATCAGAAATGACATTTCATTTGATAAACTTCAGCTCTGGTTCAGATGGGTATTTCTCCCTCCCCCCTCTATAATCCTCCTGTGGAGATGGATCATGCAGCTAAAGGTTGGGGAAAAGTGACCGTTAATAGATCAAATGTCATTTGCATGTTTCTACCCTATCGGGCAAAACAGCAGGAGTATGACACGCAATAGACACCACAAGGAATGTGCAGCCCTAGAAATTCACTTTGCTATAATTAGTACATTTCAGTGCTTGATAAACTTCATTTCTTTGATAGAGGAGGACAACACAGAAATGGAGAAAGGAGAATAACCAAACAGAAGACAGTTTGAATCTCTGAAGAATCTATCATTGGCTTAACCGTGCATGGCAACGAGCACCCTTAACTCCCACTGAAGTCAAAGAACATTCTTCATATTACAGGATTAAGCCTACATAGCACTTTTATCCAAGAATCCAACAGTGCTTTACAAAAGGTGGGAAATTATACCCATTTTATAGATGGGCAAATTGCACCATAGAGCTAAATGACTTGGCCAGGATGTCGCATTGAATCAGTGGCAGAGTCTGGAATAGATCTCTAAACATCTACATGGCTATTTTATAACTATGTAATAAACATAAATGACTGCATATTTCTTTACAGTATATATGAGCTGGCTAACAGGGCTGACTCTAGTTGTGGGGAGGAGTTGCCAATCAAAAACGTTTCTGGCACTCCGAACTGCTCTGCTGGCTAAGTGAGAGTTTCTAGTGAACAATATTTTAGAGCAAGTTACTTAATGAGCTATCAGCTGAAAAGTTAAGCTTCTTCCCCCCCATTTGTACCACCATAACTATCTTTCCATCCAATAAACATCCTCTTTAAAGAAAGAAGGGGGGGAGGAATAGCTCAGTGGTTTGAGCATTGGCCTGCTAAACCCAGGGTTGTGAGTTCAATCCTTGAGGGGGCCACTTGGGGATCTGAGGCAAAATCAGTACTTGATCCTGCTAGTGAAGGCAGGGGGCTGGACTTGATGACCTTTCAAGGTCCCTTCCAGTTCTAGGAGATGGGATATCTTTATTAATTATTATATAAAGAGCCCTTAAAAAAAATCCTCCAAACGAACATTTTCAAACAACTTTACTGTATCATAAATGACTAGCTAACCTCTTTGTTAGACTTCTTTCAAAAAGGAAACCCGCTGTACATTTAAATCCTTTCATATATCTGCACTAATTCGCTTCCCTCAATAAAAAGGAGCCCAGAGAGTTCCTTAAAAGATTCAGCTGGAAATACCCAACAATCAACTTTCTGGATTATTTGATGATACTCATGTTAATTTGAATATCTGATCCACAAAAAGAGTAAGTATGTCCTGATTTGCACCAGTTTTCTTGTTCACTTAACTTCCTTCGGCTGTTCAAAGTTCCACAACTGTAACTCACCAGCTTTTTAAAGTTTTCTTCTGTCACCCTAAAATGTGTTTTCTCCTAAAATCCCCGGCAAGTTCACATTTTCTACATACGGCACTTCCTTGTTTTATTGTATAGGAACTACATTTGAGGAAGAAGGGGAATTTTTTGGGGGAGTTTTTAACCATACTATTTCAAGAATTTTCAAAAACTTTTGGTTGAGGAAACGGGTATACTAATTATATTCCTTTTCATCGGATATGTATACAGGAGATTTTATACTGCTCTAGACCTCTCTGACTGAAATAAACCCAGGACTTTTCACCAAGAAGCAGAACTATTCAGAAAGTCACACTGCACTAGGTATCCCAAAACAGAACACACAGGATCAGTTAAAAAAAAAGAGCTAACAAATTATTTAGTCATAAATCATGTAATACAGAATCCAAAGAAACCCCAATCCTGCCATTTTAGTTATCATTTACAAATGTTAAAGGCTAAATATAACATATTGTGTTTTGACAGCACATGTTTTTGCTTGCTTGTGTAAGCATATCCTGTAGGCAGCAGCTACACCTAAATAAATGTTTCAGTCAGACACAGTAAGGTAGTATTCACTTTCAAAAAATATAAGGTGGGATTAAAGTTGTGGCCACCCAATGGTGCCTTCTGCTCTGTTGAAATTCCAAAACACCTACCTCAAAATGTTGGAAAACAAGAAATGCTCTTAGAGATCTCCCCAGATATTCCCCAAGGGAACATTCTTGAAACACTAAAAACACCCACCAACTTAAGAAAATCAGAAAAATGCATAAATAAGGTAACACTTTATTGGTGATATGTTGACTTTACGAAAAGTTGCACCACAACTAACAAATCAGATGTAATGCTCCACAGGGGTACCGAGGGTTGTGAGGTTCCTCACCACCACTTACCCTCAGCATGAGTAAATCTTGTCTGTGCCTGCTGTGGATCAGTTCCCTGAAACCAACAGCCTCTGGCAACACAAGCGCTGCCTTCCAAGCTTCTATGCCTCATTCTCTCTATACAGATAGTGACAGGCACACAGCAACCCCCAAATACTTGGAACATTGCTACAGCATCCAGCCCTTTATCCACTGAACACACTCAGAATGATCAGACCCGCTGGTAAAGGAATGGTACACATCAGCTTGTAAAATTCAACTCAGTACCAGCACTTTGCTTAAAACCACAGCACTCTGATGTATTGAGAATGAAAACAAGAATAAATTTGCTGTCAAAGAACAGAGATTCAAGTAATAGTGAGTAAGAATATTGGAAACAAATGGTTACATATAACCATATAAAGCAAAATCATAACACACTTCCTAAAAATTAAACTTTGACTAACAAGCTACTCACTTGTCTAAAGTTTATCTTACCCAAAGTTCTCCTCAGTGTTTTCAACCAAGGCTGCCTGAAACCCTTTTTTCCTGAAGAAAAATTGCTGTCCTTTTACTTCCTCAGTGAAAGGCGCCCAGCTGTCTTCTCTGCCTCACAAATATAGTCAAGCAAACCTTTAGATAAAGTTCTCTCCCCCCAACTCTTCTTCTCTTCTTGTTGTTAGTTTCGTTCTGAAATTCTGACAATCTTCATTTGCATTTAGTTCAGATTCGTGATAGGAAGACCATTGCGAATGAGACAACACTCAATTTACATATAAACAAATAGATGGATAAATCTCTCATCTGACAGAAATCCTGTTTTTCACCTTTGCCGGTGACCAGTACCAGGATACAGACTTCAAGAACATATTTTCAGTACGTACACAACTCCTTCCACAATATCTGTACATGCACTTCACAATGGAATAATGAACAGTGACACACCAGTTTTCATTTGAGACCTTACATGACATTCTTTGGTGATCTAGAATGCACACACCAGAGTAAGGACATTCCTGTATTCCCGCTACACCTCCTTTGGCAGTTTGCATTAAGAGGTTCTTGGGTCACATCAGCATTCCCCCAATACCTACCTGCTCATACAATGAGGCAGAACTTGTAAGATAGTACCCTTTGGAGGCAACCAATAATTTTACATTATGCCTTCCTGATGAGAATAACCAGCTTGTCTCTTCAGGTACATATACACTGCACTCTTTACTGTGGCGTGTAGAGTACATACAATAAGTGACTCCCTAGCACGAGTGTAAATACCACTACAGAGGGTGAGGCACTGCTTAGGAAGTATAGACAGGCCTGAACCACATGGTATGTATCCAGCACGGCTCTCTACATGCCCAAGCAGTGCCTTCCCAGTCTACAAAGCTATTTTTAGTAGCATAGTGTCCCGCTGCCTCCCTGCTGCTGGAATCTTTCCCTGATGCAAGAAAAGGCTCCAGCACCAGGAAAAGGCTCTGATAGCGGGGAGGCAGCAGGGAAGGGCTCCAGCAGCTTCCCACCGGACACTTTCCCTGCTGCTTCCGCTCAGGCCAGAGCCAAAGCTCCAGCAGCAGGGAGCTGCTGAAGCCTTTCCCCACTGCCTCTTCCCTGCCACAGCCTTTCACTGACACCCATACCTACACCCCGAAGTGTGGATGCAGCCTGCTTTTCACCAATGCATGTAGCTACATGATCCTTATGTGCTACCACCAGTAGTGTGTAGTTTATACATAGCCTATGTTACATCAAAAGAAGTCAAACTTACTGCCCTGCTTTGCTACAGTTTTTAGTTTCTGAACAAATGACAAACTATACTTGAGCTTAAAGCTTTAGGCAAAAATTATACTCTGGGTTTAAAATATATTGCCATAATGAAATACTGAAATTCAAATATTATTAATCATAAATCCATTCAAATGCCATTCCAACATCACTTGCTACAATAAGAAATTACTGTTTAGCTTTTCTTAGTCACAACAGACCTGGTTCCCTCTCTTTCTCAACAGATCAAATATGGAGCGAGAGAGAGAGAGAGAATATATAACTAAATTTAGTTTTGAAGAAGGTTGGCTCAGTCTCTTCGGTAAAGAGCAATTTCTTTAGACACTTCCTAAGGTATATAAAAAAAAAAAAGAACTTCTACACGTATAACTATTTGCAAAGCTATACTAGGTAGGATTCATTTAAAGGATCATCTCTTAGAATCTGTCACAGTTCAGCACAACTACATTTGTATTTCCCCCTCTGGTTCATCCAGGGCACCCACTCTAGCTGTCTAGTTCCCCAGCAGTTGCCTCTTGTGGGTGGAGTCTCGCATCTCTCTGATCTTTCTGCCAATACTGTGATATTTCCAGCAAAAGACAAGCTGGCTAAGAAGGCTTCTTTGGTCTTCTCTTCAGAGATGACACACAATCTAATTGCAACAGTTATAAGTTACCACACAGCTTTTTCTAAGCAAGCACACTTTATTCTTCAAGTAAAAGCATTACAGAGAAAACATTAAAAAACAAGAACTACACACATGCTAATAAACTTACCAGAGATCACCCAAACATGGACTCTGGCAGGTGAGCAGTCCAAAAACCCACAAGAACCCTCACATGACACTCAGAGTCACTCATTTATCCAGTTTGGGCCTTTGAAGAGACTGTGAATAGATAATCAGCCAGACAATGGTTTTCTGCTCAAGGCACAGCTTCAAAAGGATGGATTCGAACCCCAAGTGTTTCCTAGGAGATTCACTTCACACATATTGTCCCCAAAAGTCCTTTGACGCTCATACATAAAACTCCACAGTAGCACATTTGTATGTTTAATACAAGTTCCCAAAAACAACTAACCACGATTCAACAAGGTTTAACTTAATTCCATTAGTTTTGTCCTAGAAATTGGAGGATATTGTCATATCTGTACTGAAGCTACTTGTATGCAATACAAGTAATACTGCATCCTCTTTCACACGCTCCTCTAACATTCTCCTAGGTAACAGAAGTTCTGGTGGGTTTGTTCAGGAAGGATCCATTTCTGAAAGTGAAGTTCCTTTCCTGTATCACCAGTTCCTGAAGCCTCAGTTTATCCTTAAACTGGGATTCAGATCGGTCTTCAGCTTCTTGGAATATCAAAATAAAGTTTGTGTTCCATCACATAACAGTATGCAAATCATTTTACATTGTTTCTTTGGTCCCAATAGAATATTCAGTCAGCATTAACATGTTCATTGTCCTTCCACATAAAACAAAAAAACCAACATGATCTAGTAAGTATTTCACAAAAAAGGCCACACTTTTTTTTTTTTTTTGGACAGCATTTGGATTTTTTTTGCTGGGAAAGGGAGTTGGTGGAAAACACGAAGATGCAAAACACAGCCATTCAAAAAAAAGATCCAACGGAAGTACAGAAAAGTATAGCTGTACTTAAAAATAAATCATAATATGTTCTCAGTTTAACGGATAATACTTCAATCTTGTTTGCTTAAAACAAACAGTAATCCCTGCTCCTTTTAATACTTAAGCTTCACTACTTTTTGTAGTATCCTGGTTTAATGGCTGATTTTGACCTTATCACATTACAAATGCTACTGCTTAAGACTATGCAAGAAAGCTGTTTTAATGAGGTACTTCAAGTGAGAATGCACTGGACCTAGAACAAGTTAGGATAGATCAAATGGAAGAGTACATCAGTTGCAGATTCCTCTTCCCCCCTCCTTTTCTAATTTGCATATGGGATTTCCATCTGCTTCAAAATATCCCACTACTTCATATACGAAAAAAAAATTGTTGTAAAAGTTACAACTGCTATTTCATGGTGCAGCTCACCTTTCCTGAGATCTTTCTATGTGCTTTGAGACCTACAAATGAAAAGTGGTAAGACTCGGTGGTGGTGTACTTTGTGCTACAACTGTTGAGAAATAGCAGAAACACAGCAACCTTGCAATCCTTCTAAGCAGTTATTTTGTTATTACTTGCCAGTTGCACAGATTTGATCTTGCTTAAACAAATAATATTTTGATACAAACTGGTCAGACTGCGTAAGCTTAGAGAACTCTGTTCTCCTCCAAAGATGAATGCTGAACAACCAGAATTCCCTCTCAGATACTAATGCCGCTTTGGTTTAATATTATGTAGTTAGAGGAGAAAGTCACTACCAAAATGAATTAACAAGAGTGACCTACATGAAAGACAGTACAGCCTCAAGAATTCACTTTCAAATCAGAACACAAAACATTCAACTTTGAAGACCTGCCACATCCATCCTCTGGCACAGTGGGGGAAAAAACTGTATAAACAACAGTCACACTTCTTCATACACAGATTACAACTCAACAGAAATACCGAATTACTAAACAAACCTCATTGAACTGCAGAAGGGCTTTTATTAACAAAGGTACTTTTCCACACATTGGGCTTGTCTACATTTCAAATGCTACAGCAGCACAGCTACACTTCAGTGTAGACACTACTTATGACGACGTGAGGGGGTTCTCCCATTGGCATAGATAATCCACCTCCCTGAGAAGTGGTAGCTAGGACAATGGAATAACTCTTCTGTTGACCTGGTGCTGTCTACAGTGGGGGTTAGGTAGGCTTAACTACGTTACTCGGGGGTGGATTTTTCACACCCAAGTGATGTAGTTGGGTCGACCTAACTTTTTTGCATGGACCAGGCCTTTTGTTTCATAGCCCAGCCCACCAAATGCAGTAGACTGAGGAGTGCAAGATTATTCTTATTTCCTAAACATGGACCCTGAACTCTTTGGCAAAGTTTTTCCATAAACAGGAGCCCTTACTTTAGGCTCCCAGATAAGTGGCCTGATTTTCAGAAGTTCTGAGCATCCAACACTTCCTATGAAAGTCAATGAGAGATGCCGGGTGCCCAGCACACTTGAAAATAAGCTTCTTTATTTAGATGCCGAATATAGATTTAGGCAACTAACTTTAGGCTTCTATTTCTAAAAAAATCTTGGGCTCTATGTCCAGATGCTCAGATATTATGGTGATGTTGGCCACATAATTACCTAGATATATTGAAAGATATCGATAAGCAGAGACTCATAGCTGGTCAAAAACAAGTATAAGAGCTTGCAAACAATGTTTTGAAATATTTTACTTTTTTTTGGAAATTTTTCAAAGTTTTGACCAGCTCTGAGAGACGATCATATCACATACTTGAATTTAAAAAAACAGAGAATTTAACAAGTTCACATGCTTTAACTTTTGTTAATGGCTCCCTTTACTACATACAAAAGATACCATGAAAATCAAAGAGAAAGCAGCAAAAGTTCTGAGAAGTGGAATTGTCTTTCCCCACTACACATGAACCCATCCACTGAAAAATATGACATCATGGGCATTTCCTTCCCCATAATCAGAACAAACTCAAGTGTATACTGATAAACATCCTCTTCTTATTAAAATACTGTGCAGTTTTCTAGCCAAAGATTTGAATACTTGCCAAAAAAATTGCTTTGTTGAACTGGAAGATTTTACTTTAAAGTTGATGATCATTGCATAATATGACACTAATGGATGGTGATGTCGATATCAGAGAGAACTTGAAAAATTTTACCAAAATCAATGTGAGAAGAGATTTTAAAAACCTCAAGGAGGCCAAACTGGCACTACTGGCAAAAATCTGGGGTCTCATACGGATTTAAGAAGGCTGGTAAATAAAGCTCAGTTTTCACAGTTACTTTAAATACATTTCTGATTATTATCAATTCCACAACAAAAATGTCAAGGTGGAGTTACAGTTGAAACTCCATTAGTCATTTAGAGCAACACACATTAGAAATGCTGTAATTATCCCAAAACTAAGCATTATAAGCCCAGGAAATTCAGAGTTAAGATTAACTTTAAAATAAATCCAAACATGTTAAGGTATGGAGATACTCAGCTGGGGGCTCCAAACCACCTTAACTCTGTGTTTGTAGTGACATCATGTGAGAAAACAGACAAAATGTTTGTCTTTAAACATAAAATTAATCTAATCTGGGGCCCTGAACACTAAAATGCCTTCATTTTAATCATCATGTTATTGCTTGGTATCACTACAGGGCAGAGTTAAGGTTGTTAGGATGCCCTATCTGTGCATTTTCCATTACTTTAAAAGAAACCCAAACATGTTAAGGTAAGGTTAACTCTAAATTTCAAGCTTTATAAACCCAGAGTTTAGGGACAGTTACAATATCCATATGATGAATTTTACTTTAAGGAAGTGTACTTTGTGAATTGCCCTTTCTTAATTATTAAATTTCATACATGAACAGTAAACAAGAAACCCAATGAAAAAGTTATCATAATATTTTTCTAATCATTTGAAAATATGAGGTATCAACTTTAATTATTTTTTTATTTCACACTTTTGTGGCCAGACTACACAGTATGCTGTATCTACTTTACCCCACCTTAGAACACCACAAAAAGGCACCACTATATTGGCTAGTTGAACTGGGTTTACGGTTGCTTCGCATTGCGGCTGGAGTGTATGTTATAATTTTACCCTTCCTTCCGCCCTGTCAAATCCCTGAGTGCACTTCTTGCCCTTGCCTTATCAGTATCCCCCTTCCTCCTGTCCCCAACATACCTGTACATTCCCGCACCAGATTTCCCCCCTCCTTCCTGCACACTTCCCCATGCACAAGGTTTCCCCATCTTAGACTCCCTGGTGAGCAGATCTGTTGTCATGGGAATGCTTTTTTTAAAACTGAAATATTTAGGATAAGTGGTAATTATTGCTGCTATTTTTCTTAACTGAAAGTTATGATGACAGAGACTTGTGCATAAAATCTTTGAATTTCTCCAAAGAACTGCCTACTTTCATAGTGCCAGCCATCACCCCTACAATAATCAAGGGCTGCCCTTAGGTAGGATGTCCTCTTTCAAAATAACCCCCACTTCCCATTGTTTATAAATAGAGTAAAACCACCCTGCCCTAAGGAAAGGTCATGGCCTCCCATGCTGCTGGAAGTAGGAGAAGAGCAATATAAAATTCAGGTGAATGAAAATCTTTGCTAAGAACAGCCTGTGGCCTCGATCTCATCTGAACAGTGGGAAAAGGTGGCCATTTTGAAAGAGGAAAATTAATGAAATTTGCTTAAGTAGAACATTCTTCTTAACTGAAAGCTTCTTCTTCAGCAGAGACTGAAAAAGATTATGAAAAAGTGACCATTAATCCTAAAAAACACTTCAACCACGAGAGAGAGTTTTAACTACAAGGGAAATATGAAGAGGGGTACTAAATTTCTTAAAGGACCTATTTTTAGAATAATGTTTACTTCATATTTACTTGTAAATTCCCAGAAATTTCATTCTCAACTCAGAGAATAAAGCAATATAATTTTGTAGAAAATACACTCTTTATACATAAATCAGGGATTCAACCTTTTTGTTAAATTCAAAGCTCAATCTTATTTATGCAGCTGGAGCCCAGCACCTCCTTAATATGCATCCATTCCATTATATATTTGCTGAAGTAACATTAAACAAACAGAAGCCTCAGTTTGGATAATTATTTAGATTATTCAAATGCAATTCCGAAAGCTTATGTTGTGCCCTAATAGAGGATAGCTTACCTTGCATTTTGGACATTTCTGAGCATTTCTTTGCCCATGTTCAATCTCACTGGCCCAGTGACGCAACAGCTTGTCTCCCTTTTTGTATTCTTTACAGTTAACACCTTCATGCCAGGGAGAGTGGCACTTAAAACACCAGACAAATTGGCAAGTTGGACACTGGATCTGCATAAACAAAAGTGAAACAAGAAAATACCAGACAAATTCGCAAGTTGGGCATTGAATGTCTGTGGAAAAATCACCACCACTATTATAAACACCTTTATAATTAATTTTAATTAAGATCTCAATTTCATATGACAGCTAAGGTCAAACAAACCTAAAAGACTGATAATCTTTAAAAAAGTATACAAGAAAGTACCAATTTAATTTATAATTCTATATGTAAGAAACTATATTAAGAAAACGTTAAAGCTTCACAATTAATTACTCAAGATCAGAAGATGTCAAAGGCCCCAATCCTTAAACAGGGGCTTAACTTTAAGCACATGAGCAATCCCACTGAATTCAATGGAATTATTCAAATGCTAAGTGTTTTGTTAGATTGGGCTAAAGTTAGTGTTGAATGCACAATTCTGCACTCTGCCCTTTTGTGAATAAGCAGTTTGGTACAAACCTTCGTTATCTGATAGATAATGTGTTTTCAGGTAATATCATAGCTTTTTCTACAAACTTTAATACAATTTAAATGCTTTAAATTAGATGTGTAACATTTAGTATTTTTCCTTCACTATTCTGATTCGCACAATGGTGCATTCACATTTTAAAGATTTACAAGACCGCATTTTCAATACCCTGTACCTAGTGTAGTAATTTACATCTGCACAGAGCAAATAGTTTTTGTACTGAGGTAGTACCTAGAGGCCCCAGACCTATTGTGCTAGGCCCTGTACAAACACAAAGGTCTGGTCTGCACAAAGTTGCACCTGTTTAATGTGAGCTAGGATTCTAAATCAATTTAACTAAACCATTGCAACTTGGTATTCTGACAAAGGTTTATCTCGCCCCTATAAGTTTACAGAGGCAAGTTCAACTAATTCAATCAGATTTAAATGTATACAACAGTGTACCCAAGGGGTAACACAACCACTCTAAAATGTGTGTGTAGACCAGCCCCCCCAAAAAAGCCCTGAAGGGCTTACACTGTCTTCCTACTGCTCTCATTTAATGGTGTTTTCATCCACTTTGCACAGGTACAAATGAAAACCACAAAGCAAAGAGGTAGAGAATCAGTGCCAGAATTCTGATGCAGGTTCTCCTCTGTAAACTATGAATTTTAGTATTTTAGGCTGCCATGCATTACATACTCTCTCTCTAACAAGTACAGCCTTCCTTATGTGCAATTCAAAGGATGAGACAGTTAACTTTGCTCTTAAGTTAGATGGCCTATATGATACCACAATATGAAGTAACTTAAATTTTGCTTTCTGTAGGTTGTGTAAATGTCATTTACTTAGTACTTTCAACACAATATTTTCCAGTCTTTGAACTCAGTAGTGCTACACAGTACTACAAGATGCTGCATATACACATACAGCATTGTAAAAACAAAATATATTGCACTTGACAAGAGGTAGGTGATCATGTAATTAAAGGACTATTGTAGTCTTCAAGGAAGGCAGCACAAAGATTGTGGAAAAGAGTTAATATATTAATAGGAATGTTTCCATGATTATTTAGGAAAAAAATGAAAGCTTGTTTGCATTTAAGTACTTCTCTGCAGCATTTGTAATTCAAATATTGCAGATTGTGACAGGTTTCAGAGTAGCAGCCGTGTTAGTCTGTATCCGCAAAAAGAACAGGAGTACTTGTGGCACCTTAGAGACTAACAAATTTATTTGAGCATAAGCTTTCGTGCGTGACAGTGCATCAGAACATGAAAGTCAAACTGACTGATCTTCAATGTCCAAGATAAATACAAAAAGTAAATAAAAGCAGAAGAGTATATTTAAAAAAAATTCTGCTAGGAATTTGATGTGCTATAAGTAACTAAATTTTTGTTTCTTTAACCTCCTGGCCCTAGGTAAAATTTCTAAAGTACTTACATGACAGAGGAGCTTAAGTCCCATTTTTCAAAGAGACTTTGGCACTTAGTTATGGTATCGCTACACTTAAAACACTAGTGACACAGCTGCACTGCTCTGATGCTTCAATGTAGACTCACTGCAGAAACGGGAGGGGTTCTACTATCACTGTAGTTAATTGACCTCCCGGAGAGGTAGTAGCTAGCGCAATGGAAATCTATCATCCTCGTGCTGTCTACAATGGTGGTTAGGTTGGCATAGCTATGTCTCAGAGGGGTGTGGATTTTTCACATCCCTCAGAGATGTAACTATGCCGATGTACGTTTTCATTGTAGACCAGCCCTCGGTCTCACTGAAAGTCAATGGATCTTTGGTTCTTCTGTCACTTAGGCACTTTTGATGATGATAATGTAATGCATAATGGAGATAGTAATGCCATAGTGATAAGATTAGAACTGAATGTAAAATTGGGTTTTTTTGGTTCAGTGAATAGTGGACTTTCCAACCTGGAACTTGTGTTTTATGTTGTAAAATAAATCTAGTTAAGTTTCTAAACAAAAACACAAAACATTTTGTTTAGAAAATATAAAAAAACAACACAGTTACTAACCTTCCGTAACTGTTTTTCTTCAAGATGTGTTGCTCATATCCATTTCATGCTAGGTGCGCATAGGTCAGCCCCCACAGAGGGGAAAAATCTCCAGGAACTGTGCACGTGGTATGCACACACCTAGCATAGAATCGACATGAGCAAGCACTCAAAGAAGAGCAGAATACCAAAACCACATTTTTCAGCAAATAAATGGTCTGAAAAATTTCACTGAGCTCTAAATAAGACCCCTTTAAAAATAACATTAAATATCCCTATGGGAAAAGTAATACCATATAAGACTGTTTCTGCAAGTACAGAAGCAACTCCAAACAGTCACTTCCAACCCTGTCATTTCATGATTCATCTTTGACAACCCACTTAGAGAGCACTTCCTGCCCTAAAATATTACAAAATTTTAAGAGTCAGGTGAAACCCTATCATATTTATTTGAAAGCTTGTGAAATACATTCTCCAGAGTTACAACTTCATAGACTAGCCAGGTCGTGAACATAGGTATGCAGGGATACAAATATGTCCTATTTTAAAAAGGGACGACAAAATTGACAGGCCCCTGTATCTCCCCTATGTTGAAAGTTGCATTTAAAGATTACATTAATCCTTCCCCTTCCAGCTATGCTCATCTCTTCCCAATAGAAACATTCCCCGGATAAAATTCTACAAAATTAAAAACATTGATGCCTCTGCTGGGTTTCTTGTTGGAGTCAGTCTCATGGTGCCTGGTTTTTAAACAAGCATGCATACTTCCTATTGCTCTGCCTGTCAGAAGCATTCCTGTCACCAGACTGCTTTTTAAAGATATGGAAGCTGTTCAAAGAGCTTGCAGAGTAGGATGCTTATTATTTCCACGAAAGCTTATGCTCTAATAAATTTGTTAGTCTCTAAGGTGCCACAAGTACTCCTGTTCTTTTTGCGGATACAGACTAACACGGCTGCTACTCTGAAACCTATTATTTTCAGTATCCTACCTTCTCCGAAGACTGATATAGGTTTGCATACATCCCTAGAGGTCAACACACAGAGCTTGTAGCTTTAATTACTGGTCTACCAGCCTAGACAATGTCCTCCAAACTTGTTTTAAAGTCCTTAAAAACTTTCACTTATCACTGCTAATAGAAGTAGTAACCTATGCTGAGCTGGTATTCTACAGTAGATAATGACACATTGTGCTACATTTGTGATTTTTCAGTTTGTGATCTCCACTCCAAAATGAATATGTAGCCATAGTTACCTCTTCTAAAAACTGAAGACCTTCAGCAGTTGTAATAGTTATAAGGCCTTCCAAGGTTGACCAACTGCTGCCGAGTGTTTCTCAGTCTATCTGTAATGCAGTAACTTGTAACCCCCCTAACCAATCAATTCCAAAATTTAAAGGAAACATTCTAGCCACCAGTGACCAGAACTCTATTGATTCTGGGAAAAATCAGTTAACACTTTTTACTCCCAGCCCACTGACTGAATGGGTAATTAGGCCCACACCACAAAATGAGTTTGAAACCCCTGAATTAAATTCTAAACTTCAGGGCAGCGAGTGTCCCTTAACTCTATGTTCATAGAGTGCTTACTACAATGGGGCCCTGATCTTGATTGATGCCTCTAATAATCATTACTAGAATACAATCAACAACAACTGATCTTTAGGTTTTAGTTTGTAAAAGACTCATCTGCAGCAAGGAAAACAAACAATGCTGAGATCAGTATGAATTTAGGTTTTAGAAGGTATGTGAATAATTTGTAATAATTGTTTTCAAACTGAATTAATAATTTTGAGTATGTGAGTATGCTATTTTTTTTTTTTTTTTATATATATAAAAAGTGTTTTTTTGTTTTTAAAAAAAAAAAACCCCCCCCCCCCAAATTACTATTCAGAGTAAAAATGAACTACTGATACAGTATTTCTAGACTTCAGTCCCACTGCTGATGTTCTGTAAGCCTCACATATGTAAGCTGGTTCTTCTGAAGGCAATATATTTCCTGTAACTTATTCAATGGTGAATAGGAAGAATTTCCTCTGGTGTAATTTACAGATGGAGTGAGGAGCAGGGAAAAGAGGCATTCAGCACAGTAACAGCAGCCCAGGAGGGTAATCTTTGTGGGCACAGCAGCAGTGACTGGAGAGCTCTATACGTCACACATTTTATTGGTGAGAGAGATAAATAATTCCAGAAAATCTGATGAGCAGTGATCACATTAACTGCAAACAGAGCAGCTACTCTGATATGCACCGAGACTGATGACCAGACCTGCAACCAGCCATTTCTTTCAAATGTAACTAGTAGAAACAAAAGCAGGTGACCTGAATAGTTCATGTGAGCAAGCTGTCCAAAGGCTGCCATTTTCAAGTATTTCCATCTGGAGGACTCTGTCACAGAAAGATTACTGCTTTTTACCAAATTACACAAATGTAGGATAGCCTCAAATGAACTCGGTTCCACAAGGGCAAGTGGAAAGGCATGATTTTCAGTCACTCTGAGGGAACACAATCTAGCAAGTCCAGACTTACCAAATGGATCTTAGACCAAGTCTACAAAAAAAGGGGAAGAACACTTATAAAGCTACAGTAGAACTTCAGAGTTACGGACACCTCGGGAACGGAGGTTGTCCGTAACTCTGAACAAGAGGTTACGGACTTCAGCGCGGGGGGGGGGGGGGGGGGGGGGGGGGGGGCAGGCGTTGGGGCTGCAGGGGGGGGGTGAGGGGGAGTGGTGTCAGGGCTCCGGGCAGTGGGGGATCATGGCTTCTGACCCTCAGGAGCACCAGGGCTCAGGGCTTTAGATCTGGGGGGAGCGCTGGAGCTTGGACTTCAGCCCTGTGGCTCTGTTCCCGGCCTCTGGCCGGGGGGGGGAGGGGGGGGGAGGGGAAGGGGAGTGCCGGGGCTCCCCATGGCTCTGCTCCTGGTTTCAGTGTGTGTGTGTGGGGGGAGGAGGGAGCGCGCGTGCATGCTGGGGCTCGGACCCAGTGCTCCATTTGTAGCTAAAAGGCGAGCCCCAGTGTCCCCTCACAGGGCTGAAACCCTGAGCCTCAGCGTGTCCCCCCCCACACACACACACACACATCTAAAGCCCTGAACCTGGTGCTCCCAAGGTAATAAAGTATTTATGTGCGTGCGTGTCTCTCTCTCTCTCTCCCCACGCTGCTGCCTGATTACGTCCGGTTGCAGAGGGTGACTGGTTGACCGGTAAATCCGGAACTCTGGTGTTCATATCTTTGAGGTTCTACTGTAAATGCTGTGGTCTATCCAACAAGGATAAATGTAACAAAAGAACTAATGTTACCATGAAGCTTTATTTCACACAGTCATATTTAATTCTACATTCCTTGGGGAAACGCCTACAGTTTCAAAAAAATATATATTAGGCCTCATTCTCCAGTCTGCTCTGGCAGCCCTAGACTGAGCTTAATAGGCCACTTAGAGACTCTCCCTGTCTAGGACGAGACTAGAAGTGTAAGCACTGTGATCAGTGTGTCCTTCTACCTCAGCGATATTCAGCTGCTGAATTGTCCCTTGGGGACATGGACAGATAGTATAAAATACAACTGTTGTAAGGCTGCTCTAATTTATGCTCTGAAGAAGCCTGATGGCTGGACTGCCTGAGGATTTTGAGAGGGAGGGGTAAAGATGACAAATACCTTTACACTACTCCTAACTAAGCTGATAAGCACAGCTTGGTCACAGCCCAGGAAGCTGTCATTGTGAATTCAGCTTCCCTTGAGCATGTGTCTATACTGCAGCTGGGAGCGAGCTTCCCAGGGCAGGTGGACAGACCCAAGCTAATGGGGCTCGAGCTATCACGCTAAAAATAGCAGTATGGACGTTGCGACTCAGGCTGTAAAGCCCACCCGACCCCGTAGGCTTGAGAGCTCAAGCTCCAGCCCGAGCCACAATGTCATACTGATATGTTTATCACTATAGCTAGTGCCCTGTTAGCATGAGTCTGTCCAAGTAGGCAAGGAGGCTCATTCCTGGCCACAGTGTAGACACACCCTGAGTGACCTGAAACCCAACGAGACACCAGCATATTCCACAGACTGGAAAATTTGTATTATTGTCATTAAAGCAAGAAGCAAAAACAGTGATTGTGACAGGCAAGTTACAATATTCTTAATCATGAGCTGGTAGTTTTCTTTCATTTACTAACAAATGTTTCCTAAATTAACTGATAAAATACTCAGAAGACAAAGGATGATATCTTGAGTGTCATGCCCAGAATCATGTCGCCCTTTGAAATAACTCTGCCATTTGTCACCAGAGGGCTTTCTAGCACAGATGGTGGTGACTCAAGGCACAGAATATGCTACACATCTTTGCAGCTTATTTAGAGGTTACCAATAATATGTAAATTGCAGTAAGTAGGCTCCAATAAAATAAACTAATAAAAATGTGGCTCTACTATATAAAAAAGTGCTGTCATCTTTAGTATTTTACCATAAAGTCATGGAAAGGGAGAGTGAAGAAAGAGGAAATGAGTAAAATAGTTGTGAAAAATGTGTAATATAACTGCCATCCTACTTGTTGCTTCCTCAAAATGGTGACAAAAAAAAAAAAAAAAAAAAGTATCTGAAGCAACAAGATTTAAATTAAGTAAAAAAAATTAAAAGGGGGTGGGGAGAGCAGTGTTAAAGACTAAACTAACACTATTCCTCAGATATGGATTTTTTTTCTCCCCAAAAATATTTAATGCCCACTGTTGTAAACACATGTTTAAAACTTAATCACTTATCATACACATACACTTGCTCTCAGAATGTTAAGCAACTTTGAGAAAATCTAGTACAAGTGACTAGTACAAGCGACTGGACAGTAGTTACCTATTACTAGTCATTTTTGCATTATGCATGTGAGTTTCAGTCAAACTGTAGGCACAGTGGATAGCACTTTGCTTTTTTGGCTATGAGCATATGTACCGTCATCATCTTAATATCCAGTAAATCCCCTCTCAGAGTATTATGCTCTGGCATGACAGAAGGACAGATAAATATTTGATACATCTTTTTCACCTCTACCTTCCTTGACACTCCGGTATCATACCTTCCTCAATAGGGTAATGGAGAATTCTAAGCAACTGATAATCAGATTACCTTTTGGGAATTTTAAAACACTTATCCATTAAAAAAATAAAAAGTTGCACCTATAAGCAAATGATCACAGAGCAACATAGCATTCCCCAACACATAGGGCTTTATACTTGTACCTAAACATTTTTAATAATTGTGAGAAGTTGACTGGAGTTGTGTGGCTAAAAACTCTGGTTAATTATGAAAGTCAATCTTAGAGCCCCCACCTCTTTTCTGACCAAACTGATGTTCAGTTAGTGCACAGAGGAAAGTGAAGGGCTCAGTCACCTTTCAAGGTACCATGAAAATTTAATGGCCAAAACTGTTCTTCTACCACCACAAGAAATAAATGATAACAAGAAAGTTCAAATAGACAACTGAACTGTTACATGACTTGACCAGTTATTCAGAGGTATCATACTATAGATTCATATTCTAAATCACAGCTTACATTAGGCTCTAGTAATGGAGGAAAGCCCATTTAATGCCCACCACATGCTGTCCTACTTTTGCTGCTCACAGCTGTGTCATCTAATCCATAGGTTTGGTGAGCATGCTCACTTTGTATTTGTTCTCCAATTTCGTTGGGGTTGGAATGTGACCTCTCCTCCTGAAAGTGGTAAAGTGTTTGCATTGAGGGCATGGCTTGGTGCTGGAGTCAATACGGCTGAGTTCCAGGAAGTATTTATACTTGATGATGTCATCATGTGGCAGGTTGTAGAGGACAGTTGTTTCATCCAGGTATTCACTGCACTCTGTGATTGGACAGTTTATATCTGCCTGTCCCAGCTGCACCTGCACGTAAATAGAAGGGTAAAAAATTACCAGGTAAGAGATCAGATAGCTGTGGAGCAAGTATTCCATGTCTACTATGCAAAAAGTAAAGCATTTCCAAAACATCTTGTGAACTGCACAAGAAAATGCATTTGTTCTGAATTCTAACTATCTGTACACTAACAAAACATGCCATTTTATTTTAAGTTTATTTTGAACACATTCTGGAAAATATTAAGTTTTGCTTTTCTGTCACATCCACATCAGTTACATCACATGCACAAAGCATATGTATGTGTGCCAGTGAGGCTATATTCTAACATTTATCTTTTATATTGGCTACCGAGAGAGACAGTCTAGCTGTTCCTCATTTTACATCTTACTAAGATATGCAATACAAGCAGGCTAAGGTAGTATTTTTGATTTCATACAGAAAGGATAAAAACATGTACCAAAAGAGAGAGCCCAGTTTTTACCAGGGAAAATAGATTACATTTGCTCCAGAAGCCTCTGGCTGCCTTTGCTAGCTCAATGCTCTTGTATGTGCTTCTTACTATAAGTTGGCATGGGGAAAGCAAATTCTATCTGCTCCTTGAAGAGCAAAGAATAAGCTGTTGCCTTCTTATTCTACATCACTCTCAATCAAATGGAAGATAGCCATGATGGTCAGTAACACAACTGCTTGCTCTGGGTATCCCTAAACCAATGACTGGCTGTGACGTTATGAGTGTAATATAATATTTCATTGGAAGGTGACAGGGCCAGAAAGAGTTAATTAACTCAGACTGACCTGACCCATGGCTGGGAAGGAAGACTGGCTAGGAAGATAGGTAAATGAATAGAGCTTTGAAATGCAAGTCTGCATTGTTAGAGATCTCAAGGGTAGATGTTTGCTCAGGTCTTGTGATGTAAGCAAACAAGTCTTGTCTATTGCTATAACTTTAATTCAAAGATCAAAAAAGGAATATTAACATTTGTGATGATACTTGAGTGAAATAGTATTATTGTCTATGTGTCTCTTTGAAGGTTGTGGTAACTTGTATCTGAACTGTTTAATGGATAAATTACCCTGTGCTAATTGCCAGGATGTTTGGAAGGAGAGTTAAGCCTATTGTTTTCTCAGGCCGAAAGGCTGCTGGAAATGTATAAGAACCCTGGGACATGATCCTACTTCATCTCAGATCTGCTTTGGGTTTCAAGAGGGAGAAACCTTAAGCCACAAGGATTGAAATCCCCAGTCATTGACTGGAGCCACCCTGAATATGGACATTGGACTATTTCTAAAAGGACTTTTGGCAACTATAAGCTCACCTCTGCTGTGTATCTGGACCTCAAGAATTGAATTCAAGTCTGTATGTATATTGATCTTTTAACCAACACTCACTCTTTTTTCTAATAAATTTTAGTTTAGCTAATAAGAATTGGCTATAGTGTGTATTTTGGGTAAGATCTAAGTTATAATTGAACCTGGGTATGTGGCTGATCCTTTGGGACTGGAAGAACCTTTTCTTTTATATGATGAGATAAGAGTCTCAGTAATCATCATCATATCGGACGTGTGTGTCTGGACGGAGGCCTGAGGCTGGGTACTTTAAGGGAACTGCGTGGTTTGGACTTCTAAGTGGCAGTAAGGTACTATAGAAGCTGTTTTGTGCTGGCTTGGTAAATCTAAGTATTGGAATATCCACCAGCGTTTGGGGTTTGTCTGCCCGTTTTGTTTGCAGTTCACCTTAATTGACTGACCTCAGCAGTCTCCCACGGGCAGCACCGTCACACTGGCAGAAGCTGGGACTGGAGGACAGGATGGATCATTTGATAATTGCCCTCTTCTGTTCACTCCCTCTGAAGCATCTGGCACTGGCCACTGTCAGAAGACAGGATGCTGGGCTAGATGGACCACTGGTCTGACCCACTATGGCCATTCTTATCTTCTTAAATACAAATACTTGTTTTAAACAGAGAGTGCTTATAGTAGATATAAATATATTTCATAGATAAAAATTCTACACGCCACTTATATCATGCATTAACTGACTATGCAGTGCATAGAGTCTTGTGCAGACAACTCCACAGTGGGGAGAATTTCACTCATACTGAAAGAATAAGAGTACTATCACTACAAAAGGTAGCAAGAGCTGCAAGGAATGGGAAGGCAGTACTTTTAAATCTAGAAAGGTTAAAGTTTTGAAGCCACCTCTTCTGTTTGGAGGTTTACCATATAATGGTGCTGCATCTCAGTATGCAACCTACTCTACTCTCATAAACTGAGTATATAAATGCAAATTTTATGTACAGGAATTTCTATGGTATTCAATTACTGCAGTTATTACTCTAGAACCACACAGTGAATTAAATCTCACAATTCCTCATTTTACAGAGGAAAAAGGCAGAGAGGTTAAAGCCACAATTTTCAAAGAAGGGGACCCGGTGTTAAGCACCAAAATGGCCTCATTTTCCACTCAGACATATCAGTTTCAAAATCACAGCCTGAATGATTTGCCTAAGGTGGCCAACATGACTATCTAAAAATGACACCTTCTTACTGAGAAAGTTTGCTGTGTATTCTGAGACTCATGTGCTAACTTCACTGACTAAAATAACCATTTACTGCCTTTTGCTACTATTAGGACTGCAGACAGACATGGAAAAGAGAGCAGGATTACATCTAGACTCTCCCATTAGGGGAATAATTTAATTCCTACCACAGGGCCAAATTCTGTCCTCTGATACACGTGCATAAGCCATTTAAGGGGTTACTGAGGAAGAAGTACTGTGGGATTGCACAAATGCAAGTGAAGGGAAAATTCTGGCCTGCAGAACTTTTAATATTGTTGAATATGGAGCTGGACGAAATAAGTTACCTTCAATTTTTTCTTATTTTTTCTAGTGTCCCTCATGAATAAAACCCCTCTTAAATTGTGAATCCTCCGCTCACTATAAGATTGATAATCCAAAACTAAAAGATTGAAAAAAATGCCTTTATTTTCCATTATATATTTCCCACTATTGCCAACCTCAGAAGATCAAAAAATCATTAGTCAGACCTCCAGAAACATGAGGTTTTATTTTCTTTTAAAGACTATATATTGTGCTTTTTTGGTCTGTCTTAATTTTTTAATTCCCCCTGTCCATCGTGGGTGAGAGAGAAAAAGAAATGTGACTTTGGCCTCAATGAAAGAGTTCTCACCTGCACATCTGCCTGTCCCCCCCCCAGCAGATAATTTATCCCCCCCCCCCCCAGCTCCCCTCCCCCCCCGTCAGCTCAGTCCACCAAGCTGCCCCCAGTTCTGCACTCACTCATACAGCCTCACCTCTGCTTCTCCTGAGGTTCCTCACCCCTCACTGCCATGGCTTCCAGACACTCTCTCCTCCTATGAGAATGGCTTTGGGTTGCTATGGGGTTGGCGGGGCGGGGAGAGACACAGTTCTGTCTGCAGCAGCTCTGATCAGTTATTCTGCCCCAAGAGGCAGGGCAAGTGGGGCAGACAGCCAATTTGCAGGCTCAAATTCACTACATGGGCACAAGTCACAACCAAAATCACATCACTCCCCCAGAATTGTGAGAGTTAGCACCACTAACATTTCTTATATAACTTTTAGATTTATTTGGGTAGCTCTCAAAGGCCTCAGGATCCCACCACACCAGGTACTGTGCTAACACTATCCAAGTAGACATGAAGGAACAGGTGATAAACCAGAGGAGAAAGACAGAAGACAATGGTACTATAAGAAATTGTACAATTATTTAAATTTTGTATGTGCAACTTGTGATTCAACAGTAGAAACAGTGATTTTTATAGAATTTAGCCTCTGATACAATTCCCCCCCACCACACATACTTGTACCTAAAATACTTGTCCATCTCCCATTTCTTTATAAACTATATTCCTTTGTTACGTTTCATTTTCACTTTTCCTTTATTCATTCTTTTCCATAGTAGATACATTAAGTTCCTTTCCCAATCTCTGCACCAGATTGCTTTTTCCTACCAACAATATCCTATAGCCTTCTTACCAGAGTCATCATGCTCCTTCCTCTCAAGAGGAAAATCTGTCCTAAGAAAATATGGGGAATGCATTCCTGGCAGAGTTTCAGGAACTGAAGATTTCTCCACACACAAGCTTGCACTGCAGTAACTAAATCAGTTCTAATTTAGATCTTATTTTAAAATGTGTTCTATTTTGCTTATGTATGTAAAAATTCAGTGTATGCTAAATCAGAACAGGACACTTACTCTTACCTAAGAGCATCCACAGAGACTTTCCCTAACACCCCTCTCCTCCCCCCAGAAGATATCAACTAGAACAGGTTTAATTACTGCAGTGCAAGTTTGTATGTAGATCGACCTTGAGAGGGTTCAAGTCATGCTGCTGCATCTCTATGAGCAAAGTCTCTCATTTCCCCTCCCAAGCTCAGACTATGCCTCTGGAAGGAATTCCAGCCCCATGTGATCCTGGAGTGGGGTGAAATAACCTAAGCCAAGTGCCTTTCTCACTCCAGGCCTCCAGGGGTGGCAGGCAGCTTTATAAGTATGTAAATATGCACTATTCATTGTCCTCAGACACTTCTTTGTTGATAAAAAATAAAAAGGCATAAAATCACACAAAAATCCTGTTGAGGCACTTGGAGAACAGGATTCTTGAACATTTTAGTATATAGTCTGCTTACAGCAAGGAGTGGGGAGGCAAGTAAAGAAGAAAGTGCTACATATACACCTATAATGCAAACACCTCTGATACAA
Source organism: Terrapene triunguis (assembly GCF_002925995.2). Lineage (NCBI taxonomy): Eukaryota > Metazoa > Chordata > Testudines > Emydidae > Terrapene > Terrapene triunguis. The sequence continues at coordinate 58,167,080 of NW_020664436.1, forward strand.
AAGTTTGACCTTTTGGACCTAACAGCATGTTTTAAATATTTTATAATGCACATTTAAGTGCACTCATCAGTTTAAATTCCCAAACCTCATCTAGTTTTTATACCTTTATTTATAGTTTGAAATTTAAAATGTTAACCCAACATGCCTTTCCTACCACTGGTTATAGCTCCCAAAGGAAAGAGTTGCCGGTACAGAGTTCAGTAGGACCAAAGAAAGCATTGTTAGTACACAGGGTACTGCAGCTTGAGACCAAGTCTAAGAGTGGGAGAATCATGACTCCAGCTGGTAAAAAGAGTTGTGCAGGTTTTATGGCCCATTATAACAATTTGCAACACATCCTGCTACCTACTAACCCTCCACTGTCCTATGACTGCAAGGGCATTAACGGTCCACTTCCTTTTAAGTGGTCTCCTACAACATTGTGCTTGATCTGTCCCACCTTGTATTTAGCCTGGACACTCTGGTTACCTTCTCTAGATTTGACAAAGAGCTCTGTGAAGCTCATAAGCTTGTCCCTTCCACCAACAGAAGCTGGACCCATCGTGTCTCCTTCATACCCTGGGACCAACAAAGCTACAACACTGCATACAAATGTATTGCTGGCATTTTTTCTGATGATCTTCTCTTCACATTTCTGCCTCAGTTTTTCTTTGGATTTGAGTCACAAAGCCATGATAAAGCAAGAAAAGGGGAATGGGTGCACTGATAATGTTATAAATTACTTTTAAAAATTTAATTTTTTAAAATGTTTGTGTGTATATGTAGATCAAACTGCTGATGTGTAGGTTGTGGTTCATATTCTACATGCACAAAATTCAGACAGTTCAGTTATGATTTCCACAGAATCCCTAAACTGGACCCCTAAAAAGTGTGTGCTACAGAACTTTGCACTGATGCATCACAGGATTCAAGGTGGCTTGAATACTTGAGAATTTAGCTCCAGTAAGCTTCAGAACACTTAGGCCTGGTCTACACTAGGAGGTTATGTCGAATTTAGCAGCGTTAAATCGAATTAACCCTGCACCCGTCCACACAACGAAGCTATTTAGTTCGACATAGAAGTCTTTTAAATTCGATTTCTGTACTCCTCCCCGAAGAGGGGAGTAGCGCTAAATTCGACATGGCCATGTCGAATTAGGGTAGGTGTGGATGGAATTCGACGCTAATAGCTCCCGGAGCTATCCCACAGCGCACCACTCTGTTGACGCTCTGGACAGCAGTCCGAGCTCGGATGCTCTGACCAGCCACACAGGAAATGCCCCGGGAAAATTTGAATTCCTTTTCCTGTCTGGCCAGTTTGAATCTCATTTCCTGTTTGGACATCGTGGCGAGCTCAGCAGCACTGGCAACGATGCAGAGCTCTCCAGCAGAGGTGACCATGCAATCTCAGAATAGAAAGAGGGCCCCAGCATGGACTGATCAGGAAGTCTTGGATCTGATCGCTGTGTGGGGCGATGAGTCCGTGCTTTCCGAGCTGCGATCGAAAAGACGGAATGCAAAGATCTACGAGAAGATCTCAAAAGCCATGACAGAGCAAGGATACAGCCGGGATGCAACGCAGTGCCGCGTGAAAATCAAGGAGCTGAGACAAGAGTACCAGAAGACCAAAGAGGCAAACGGACGCTCCAGATCCCAGCCCCAGACATGAGGCACTGCATTCCATTCTAGGTGCAGCCGCCACCACTACCCCACCACTGACCGTGGACTCTGAGGATGGGATATTGTCGACGGCCGCTTCCTCGGAGTTGTTAGTGGACGGGGAAGATGAGGAAGGAGATGAGGAGGACGAGGCAGTCGACAGCGCTTACAACGCTGATTTCCCCGACAGCCAGGATCTCTTCATCACCCTCACAGAGATCCCCTACCAACCATCCCCAGGCGTTAACCCGGACCCAGAATCAGGGGAAGGATCAGTCGGTAAGTGTATTAAACATGTAAACATTTATTTTGAACAGAACAGGAATATTAACAATGGGTTTTTCATGATTAGTTTGCCCTAGGCGCTCTACTTTTTAGTCCTTGCCAGTGCAGCTACTGGAAAATAAGGTCTATATGTCCGGGGATAGAGCTGAAATCCTCATGGGACATCTCCACGAAGCTCTCCTGGAGGTAATTGGAAAGCCTTTGCATGAGGTTCCTGGGGAGAGCGGCCTTATTGTGTCCTCCGTGGTAGGAAACTTTTCCGCGCCATGCTATCATCAAGTACTCTGGGAGCATTGCCTTGCACAGCATGGCGGCATACGGCCCTGGTTTTTGCTGGCTTTCACGCAGCATGCGTTCTTTCTCTGTCTCAGAAATTCTCAGCAGAGTGATGTCGCTCATGGTGACCTGCTTAGAATTAAGGGAATGTTACTATTGGGACTGATTGCCTGTTCCTTTACAGAACTGTAACTGGCGGTTTACAGCCACGCGGTGGAGGCGGGAGAGGGGCAGCAAACAGGGATCTTTCCCGGGGACAGCCGCGAGGGGATGGGACAGGGGCAGAGTTCATGCTTGCCGGATTGCCGGCAGCAGGAACTGGCCAACGCTAGGAGCATTGCTTTGAACGTGAAAGGAGGGCACTGCTATAATTTAAGTTTTAAGCAGCCAAAAGTCTACGGCTTACCATGTCAGCCTGCTACCCAAATTCCACTGTTCTGCCCCACTTGTCTGATCTCCACTGCAAGACCCCAGGCACTGAATGCGAAGGCCGAAAATTCGACCTTGTCCTGAGTGTGCATGTGATAGGTGCTGTGCATGGTCTTGTTCACAGAGAAAGACTATGTTCATTGTTCACAAAAAATTATCTTTTTGAGGAATTCACTCCCTTTTTCCCATCCCACAGCTGCAACTGTCTCCCGACCTACCCTGGCATCCCCCTCCCAGAGGCTGGTGCAGATTAGGCGGAGAAAGAAAAGGACACGGGATGACATGTTCTCAGAACTTATGGGCTGCTCCCGAGCCGAGGCGGCCCAGCAGGCCCAGTGGAGGGAGAACATGTCGCAATACCATCGATCACACATTGAACGGGAGGAGAGGTGGCGGCAGGAAGACCAGCAGGCGACTCAAACGCTGCTTGGACTAATGAGGGAGCAAACGGACACGCTCCGGGCGCCTTGTTGATGTTCTGCAGGATCGGAGGCAGGAGGACAGAGCCCCGCTGCAGTCTCTCTCTAACCGCCCTCCCCCGCCACAAAGTCCCATACCCCCCTCACCCAAAGTCCCAAGAAGGAGGGGCGGCAGAGGCCGTGAAAACTGTCACTCCACCCCTGCAGACTGCTCAAGTACCAGACGGCTCTCATTCCCAAAGTTTTGATAAGTCCTTTCCTTCACTCCAAAAGCACCTCACCCAAGCCCCAGTCCCAGTGTCATCCCCTAACTGTGTAGTTGCTAATAAAAAATACGTTTCTGTTAATTACTGTTTCCGTCATGTTCTTTTAGAGGAGAGTGTGTTTGAAGGGGGTTGGTAATTGGAGAGGACAGTTACCTTTACCAGGGTACAGACATGGGGGCAGGTTCAGCAGAAGGTCACACACACACTGCAGTCACTAGGCACCCTGGTCAGTCTGGGAGGTGGTTTTCATGTTCCGGGGGGGGGGGGGAAGCTATGTGACTTTGTGGCGGGGGAGGGTGGTTAGAGATCTTATGCAGCGGTCCTTAGCCTGGATCACAGAGCCACGCAGCAGGGGATATGTAACCGTCCTCCCCCGCCAAAAAGTCACATAGCCCCCACACACAGAGTCCCGAAAAGTAATAAAGAAAACGGTGTTCATTAACAAAGTTCCATTTATTTTCTTTTTAAACGTGTGTTGGAAGGGAGGGAACAGGGTGAACGGGGTATGTAACTAGAGAGGATAGTCAACATTAACTGGGGTAAAGAAACGGCAGCAGGTTCAGCTTCTGTTTAAACAAACTTAATAGTCACAGGTTACCCTGCTCACTCTGGAACCTAGCTTTCAAAGCCTCCCGGATGCACAGCACATCCCGCTGTGCTCTTCTAATCGCACGGCTGTCTGGCTGGGCGTAATCAGCAGCCAGGCTATTTGCCTCAATCTCCCACCCCGCCATAAAGGTCTCCCCCTTGCTCTGACAGAGATTGTGGAACACACAGCAAGCTGCAATAACAATGGGGATATTGGTTTCGCTGAGATCAGAGCGAGTCAGTAAGCTTCTCCATCTCCCCTTCAGACGTCCAAAAGCACACTCCACCACCATTCTGCACTTGCTCAGACAGTAGTTGAAGAGTTCTTTTTCAGTGTCCAGGGCGCCTGTATAGGCCTTCATGAGCCAGGGCATTAGCGGGTAGGCTGGGTCCCCGAGGATCACTATAGGCATCTCCACATCCCCAACAGTTATTTTGTGGTCCGGGAAGTAAACACCTTCCTGCAGCCGTCTAAACAGACCAGAGTTCCTGAAAACGTGAGCGTCATGAACCTTGCCCGGCCATCCGATGTTGATGTTTGTAAAACGTCCCCTATGGTCCACCAGTGCTTGCAGCACCATTGAAAAGTAGCCCTTTCGGTCAATGTACTGGCTGGCCTGGTGGTCCGGTCCCAGGATAGGGATGTGAGTTCCATCTATAGCCCCACCGCAGTTTGGGAATCCCATTGCGGCAAAGCCATCTATGATCACTTGCACGTTTCCAAGGGTCACAACCTTTGACAGCAGTAGCTCAACGATTGAGTTGGCTACTTGCATCACAGCAACCCCCACGGTAGATTTGCCCACGCCAAAGTGGTTCGCAACTGACCAGTAGCTGTCTGGCGTTGCAAGCTTCCAGAGGGCTATGGCCACTCGCTTCTGGACAGTCAGGGCTGCTCACATCCGGGTGTCCTTGCGCTTCAGGGCAGGGGACAGCAACTCACAAAGTTCCAGGAAAGTTCCCTTCCGCATCCGAAAGTTTCGCAGCCACTGTGATTCATCCCAGACCTGCAGCACTATGCGGTCCCACCAGTCTGTGCTTGTTTCCCGGGCCCAGAATCGCCGTTCCACAATATCCACATTACCCATTGCCACCATGATGTCCACAGCGCGGGGTCCCGTGCTTTGTGAGAGGTCTGTGCCCCTCTCAGACTTAATGTCCTCACCGCGCTGCCGTAGCCTCCTCGCCCGATTTCTCAGCATCTGCCTCTGGAAAAGCTAGATAATAAGGTGCGAGGTGTTGACAACGGCCATAACTGCAGCGATGGTCGCAGCAGGCTCCATGCTCGCAGTGCTGTGGCGTCCGCGCTGTCAATCACCAGAAAAGTGCGCGAACTGATTTCCTGCCGGCGCTTTCAGGGAGGGAGGGCGGGAGTGAGGGTTGAATGACGACAGTTACCCAAAAGCACCCTCGACACATTTTTTGCCCCAGCAGGCACTGGGGGCTCGACCCAGAATTCCAATGGGCAGCGGGGACTGCGGAAACTGTGGGATAGCTGCCCACAGTGCACCGCTTCCAATGTCGACGATTGCCCCGTTAGTGTAGACTCACAAAGTCGAATTACTGTCCTTAGTGTGGATACACACGTTCGACTTTGTAATATCGGTTCCACAAATTCGCTTTAACTAAAATCGAACTACTCTCATAGTGTAGACATACCCTTAGAGCATGGAACTGAAATTGACAAGCTCCAGAGACGGGTAGTAGAGAAACAATTTAGGAGAAGCATGGAGAGCCCCTGTTCTATGAACTATAAGCGTCTCAGAGCAGGATTCCTAATGTGCTTCGGAGTAGAAGTCCCTACTACATGCCTTAAGTGTCTTTTGTTAATTAACCCCTTTATGCTCTAAAACATACGAGTTTGCAGGGAGGGGGGGTTTCAAATCTCAGAGTGACTCTTTTCCACAGACTCTGTCAAATCCAAGTCCAAAACTACTACCAAAGCGGATATGTTCTTCACACTCCATTTAGAAATCTTTGACTAGTTACAGGATCAACTCAGTCTTCTTGAAGGTTAGAATCAAGTCCCTGTTTAAATCTGAAAATGATCATCTCTTCATTTACAGGGCACTGTAACCTAGTTCAATTCTTTTTATACTATTTAATTTCCAAAGGCAGCATTCATAAATTGTTAGCATACTTTTGCTGCCTAGCACGATGGGATCCTCCTGCTCCAAGACTAGGATTCTTAGGTGCTGTGGTAATACAAATAAACACATCACATCCATATATCATTAAAAATAGTGTGAATAATAAAGGCAGATTGTAACAGAATTCTTTTAAACATAAGAAACTACATGCTAATAGTGCTCAAAGCAACGTGTATCGCACACTGCCCTTGTTATCAACTAGAATATTAAAATGGTTCAAATTTAAACATTTGAATCAATTTAATTTAGGCCAGACAAACAAGACCTACTGCCCCTCTATAATACACCATTTAGAAATCTTCACAACTCCAGTGCAGTTCTGTAGCTCAAAACTGTCAATTTTAGCAGTCCACATATGAAACTGCGCTTACTGGTCATAAAACTATGTTTCTCCCTTTGGCCAGGGAAGAAGTTATCAGTTGAGGAGTCTGAGTTGATAGTTCTTATATTTAAATGTTTAGGGGCAAGTGGCATGACATTCCTATTACATGGCTCTTAACTCTGGAATTTACTTCCTCTTTTTGATCCAACATAAGCTAAATTTAACCCTCAAAGTATGGTTCAAGCTTAGGCTTTTACCTGCGATAACGTGGTGGGGCAGGGTGTTGATTCTGAATGTGCTCCTTATTGGGACAGTTATGCAATGGGGGAATATCTTTGGCTGCATAAAACATGAAATTTATGGTCTTTAAAAATGCAATTTTCTGAGTAAAGTAACTGTTAAAAGAATAGGGGTTTTGGTGTGCATCGTCTCAGTGAACTGCTCTGTTAAAAAGCCACCACTTTGTTTCATCTGTAAACTGCCGCGCTTGTGAACTCAGCCTGGAATCTCGGAACTCAGGCTGTCTTCTTTCTGGTTCACACATAGTTGCCAGGAATAATAAAGATTCTCCAGGTCAAATTCCACTCTCAGTTGCACATATGCAACCCCACTATCTTTGTATTGGGTTGCACAGGTATAAATTGGGGCAGAATATGTTCTTGATGTTGAAAATTAATAAATCTATTGGTGAATAAGAATATAATACAGCAAACTCTCAGCACCTCAGACTCGTCACAGACAACAGGACTAAATAGTAGTCTTTTTTAACTATTACCTTTCGTAACTGTTGTTCTTCGAGATGTGTTGATGTTAATTCCGTTGTAGGTGTGTGTGTGTGTGCTCGGCACATGCACCGATGCCGGAAGTTTTCCCCTCAGTGGTATCCGTGGGGGACTGGCTCTGGCACCCTCTGGAGTGGCGCATATATGTGCCGGTATAAGGGGTGCCACCGGCTTCGCCCTCCCTCAGTTCCTTCTTGCCAGAACTCCAACAGAGGGGAAGGAGGGTGGGTCATGGAATAGACATGAGCAACACATCTCGAAGAACAACAGTTACGAAAGGTAACCATCTTTTCTTCTTTGACTGCTTGCTCGTGTGCATTCCATTGTAGTGACTCCCAAGCAGTATCATCGGAGGCAGGTGGTAGTTCATGGACGTGTCGATTGCAACACAGCTTTGCCAAATACAGTGTCATCTCTGGCTTGCTGGGTGATGGCGTAATGCGTCGTGAACGTGTGTACCGAAGACCACGTCACGACCCTGCAGATGTCCTGGATAGGAACATGCACCAGGAGGGCTGCCAAAGATGCCTGAGCCATAGTCGAGTGAGCCTTCTCTATCGGTGGAGGCACAGCCTGTGCCAACTCATAACAAGTGCTGATGCAGGTGGTGATCCAATTCGAAATACTCTGAGAGGACACCAGAAGGCACTTCATCCTGTCAGTTGTCGCGATAAAGAGCTGGGTCAATCTGCGGAAGAGCTTGGTGCTCTCCAGGTAGAAAGCCAGGATGCGCCTGACATGTACAGTGTGCAACCGCCTCTCCTCATTGGTCATGGGAGGCTTTGGACAGAACACCGGGAGGAAGATATCCTGGTTGATATGGAAGTGTGACACCACCTTTGGCAGGAAGGCCGGATGGGGCCCCAGCTAGACCTTGTCCTTGTAGAATACTGTGTATATGGGGGTTCCAAAGTGAGGGCTTTCAACTCAGAGACACGTCTTGCTGAGGTAATAGCTACAAGGAACGAAACCTTCCACAACAAGTGGGAAAGGGAACAAGAAGTCACAGTCTCAAAGAGTGGACTCATGAGCCTGGAGAGGACCAGGTTGAGGTCCCATTGAGGAATCTGGTCCCAGATCGGCAGAAAGAGTCTTCCAAGGCCTTTCACGAACCTGATCAACACCTCATGCGCGAACACCGATCTACGCTGGATGCGAGGATGGAAGGCCGATATGGCTGCCAGGTGCACCTTGACTGAAGAAGTGAGAGATCTTGGTGCTTTAAGTGAAGCAGGTAATCCAAGATGGACTGCAGAGATGACTGGGTTGATCAGATATTCCGCTCCGACGCCCAGCAGGAGAAACACTTCCACTTTGACAGGTAAGTTGCTCTGGCTTTCTGCTCTCCAAGAGAACCTGCTGTACCTGACTAGAGCAAGCTTGTTCCTCTGGATTCAGCCAAGCAGCATCCAAGCTGTGAGGTGGAGAGAGGCAAGGTTTGGGTGCAGGAGTCGACCGTGATCCTGCAAGAGTAGGTCTGGGCGGCTAGGAAGTGGCCACAGCGCTGGTACGGCCAGGTCCATGAACATGCCAAACCAATGCTGGTGAAGCCATGCTGGGGTGATCCTGATGACCTGTCCCTTGTCTCTCTTGAATTTTGAGAGGACTTTTCTGATGAGCAGAATTGGCAGGAAGGTGTACATCAGGTCTCCTGACCACGACAGGAGAAAGGCATCAGACAGTGAGCCTCTGCTGAAGCCTTGAAAGAACAAAACTGATGCACTTTCCGTTCTGTCTGGTGGTGAACAGGTCCACTAGGGGAACTCCCCACTTCTGGAAGAGCATTTTGACTTGTGATGAGAGAAGAACCACCTGCTGAGACGATCCGCCAGTGTGTTCCGGACGCCGGGGAGGTGCAAGGCTTCCAGGTGGATTGCATGCTGAATGCAGAAGTCCCACAGACAGAAGGCCTCCTGGCACAGAGCCGACGATCAAGCTGTTGACATAGAACATGGAGGCCGTGTTGTCTGTCAACACCTGCACCACCCAGCCGGACAGTTGGGGAAGGAAGACACCGCAAGCCAGACGGATGGCTCTGAACTCCCTGATGTTTATATGCAACACAAGTGCCTTTCGAGACCATAACCCTGGAGTCCGCAGCGTACCAAGAAGTGCTCCCCAACCAAGGTCAGACACATCCGAAATCAGGGAGACCGTGGGTCATGGGCTCTCGAATGGCACACCTTCCAACACCAGGATGGGGTTGGACCACCACTGCAAAGAGGTAAGTGCCTGCGGAGGGATCGTGATGACCTTGTCTAGTTGATGTCTGGCCGGGGAGTAGACCAATGCCAGCCACATCTAGAAGGGACGCAGCCTGAGTCTCGCATGGTGGACAACGTGCATACATGCTGCCATGTGCCCCAGACCCAGGCCGTAGTGAGCAGATGAGCAATGACGCTGGCAATCAGATCTGACATTGCTCTGAACATGGCCTCTGGCAGAAATTCTCTGGCTTGGGCAGTGTCGAGTACCACTCCAATAAACTGTATCCATTGGACCGGAATCAACGTTGATTTTTGTTTGTCAACAGGCCCAGAGCTTGACAAGTGGCTTGCAAAGTCTCGACACTGTGCTGGACCTGGACCCTGGAGCGGCCCTTGAAGAACCAGTTGTCGAGGTATGGATAAATCTGGATACCCTGACATCTGAGGTAGGCTGCCACCACCAACATGCATTTCATAAACACCCCTGATGCCGTTGCTAGACCAAAAGGGAACACTGCATTGGTAGTAGGCAGTCACAGTTATGAAACGTAGGAACTGTCTGTGTCCGTGAAATATCGATGTGTGAAAGTAAGTGTCTTTCAGGTTGAGTGTGACATACCAGTCTCTTGGATCCAGGGAAGGAATGATGCAGGCCAAGGAGACCATGTGGAACTTCAACTTCTTTAGATAGTTGTTGAGGCTCCGCTGGTCAAGGAACGGGCGTAGACCCCCCTGAGCTTAGGGGATCAAAAAAATAGCAGGAGTAAAACCCTTTCTCCCTTAAATGCAGGGAGACTTCCTCCACGGCTCCCACCCGCAGAAGGCCCTGCACCTCCTGAGCGAGCAGATGCTCATGAGAAGGGTCTCTGAAGAGGGACAGGGAAGGAGGGTGGGGACAGAAATAAACTGGAGGGTATATCCCCCTGCTACTGTGTTGAGGACCCACTGGTCCGATGTTATAGAGGTCCAGGCAGGGAAGAAGGGGGACAAATGGTTGGAAAATAACAGGGGTGCTGGATCCAGGACACAGGCTCGAGAAAGCCTCGAGCATACCCTCAAAATGCCTGATAAATTCAAGATTTTATTAATGAGTTTAATTTAATATGAAAATAAAAACAAACAACAAAATCATGGATTTTTTCCCCATATGCGCTGCCTCCAGATTTTCATTGTTTAGTATGCTGCAAGATTTTGAATTAATGCATAAAACCTGCAGGTTTCTGTCAAGGTGGGGCTTTTGGCAACTTGGAAGGGGTAATAGATGGCTTGGGTTTTTTTTACACCATGAGGCTAGTTAAGATTTTTGGTACTTGGGAAAGTATGCATCTCCTCCTTCTGTTCCCCTTGTGAGCAGAGACCACACGCGCCTGATTTTTTTCCAGGGGAGATGAAGGAAAACCATGGGAAGTGGGCAAGATTTTTGACTCCTTTCCTTGCCCCAGCAATCCAGGTCAACAGCCAGATGTTCTGTTGTGGCCCCCTCTATTTCTCCACCACTACAGCTAACAAGTGATGGATAAAAAACATTAGCTGGACAGTCTGCAATACTACCAGCAGTGAAATAAGTTAACAAGACCTTTAAAATTGCATGAGTGAATTTCAGACTAACATCTTATTAGGGTGAACAGGAGCAAGTCATACTACTCTAAAAGCTTTCCTTTCATGCTGTCTGCACAGTAAAGCACACTACATCAATTCACATTTAGGTAGTTATCTTCACAACCATAAAGAGCTAAAATCAATGTTAAAAGAATAAATAAAATTAGATGTGGCAGCCAAATCCTGCTTCTAGGTGACATTCTATAGCCAATTCCATAACAGGGAGGAAATCATGGGACCCTGAAAATAAATATATATCACACACACAAATGTGTATATATATATATATATATATACATATACATATACATATACATACACACACACACACACACACACACAGAGTCTACTTCTGGGTCACTCAATTAGTAAATGACAAACATTACAAAGCCACAAGATTACTTTTTAAACCCACAAGCCATTCCCTGCCAAGCAACATTAAAATGCTCTTAACTTTTCCCTTGGTGCTGCTTATGGAATCATTTAGATTTAATAGAACATTTTATTAAAACAAAATTGATCCTTTGTTGTATTCTGGTGCATGGTGTACCCTAATTATAAATCTGTTTTTAATAATAAAATCTCTGAAGTCTACTTTCCACCTCCACTGAAATCCATTTTATAGAAGTGTACTAAACATGCAAGTGTGCTAAATACTACCACAGACAGTTGGAGAAAGTATGTGCTGTATAATTCTACTCTAACTGGGGAACAAAATAGTCCTACTCTTACAAGTCAATTGGAAACTCACAGACTTTCACATATATATTATATATGGCTTTTGTTTCAAGTTTTGCACATTGAACTATGGAATACATGAGGAAAAACTTAATCTAATTTTAAAAGATTATACCTATAATAGCCACACCACTTCAGCTAGCTTCCAGTCATATCACTTGCTTTGTACATTGAAGCCCAAATCCTGCAAACAAACAGTTACACCAATGCTTACCTTTACACATGAGAACAGTTCCACTTACTTGTCATTCGCAGGATTGGGGCCTTAGTCAAAAAGCAGGTCACCAAACATGGATATCATTCTTAGTAATTTTTGTTAACTGCTACGTGTACTCCTTAAAATCAGGACAGATTACCATAGTTTATATGTACTTTTTTTGAATAATAAAGTCTTAGATAATGCTCTAATGTGTGGGGGGGGGGGGGAGAGGGGGGAGATGTTTTTAAAAAGTTACATACCACATGAGTTAAAGGCAACAGATTTTCTAGGATTCTACCCCATATAAGAGTATAAGGGCTTCCCCCAATCACTACACACTGCATTCACTTACATTAAGTGTGTAAAAATAAATAATATTCTAGAGATGCTGGGCCAGATTCTCTGGTCCAGCAGAACTGAACTTTAAGCAATCTTTACACTCTCTTCTTCCTTGGACCAGCCAGCTGTATAAGTTACAGCATTCTCCAAAAGTTGGCTCTTGTGTCCAGGAGCTAATGGTCCCATTCCAGAAGCTAAGGATCAGCTTGACATGTGTTTGCGCCCAGGGGAAGGGAACGGAGGAGCTGACATCATCACCTGCACTGGAGAGGATGTAGCAAAGGCACTGCTACAGCAGACCTACACCCTGTGGTGATTCCCTTACATAGGTGGAATCTTTAGGTAGTCAGTGAAGATGGGCTTCTGGCTGCTCAAGACAAGCAGAGGAGACTACTTTGTGAGACATGGCATACTACATAATCTATTACTATTTTACACACACACACACACACACACACACCTTGTTAGAATGCTAAAGTTACAAAGTCAAGCACTCAAAAATTATGGAATGCCAGAATTAACATTGCTTGTGCAGACTTAATTTAGCTCCCTTGTGTGTACACATAATGATGCAGTCTCTAATTATATCATCACATTTTCCCACAGGATCCCTGCCTCATTCAGTGCTCATGATGAACCTGTTTTGGGGATCACTCAGGGCTGTGTAATAAGAGAGACTTTTGTCTGTAGGATCCCTGCCTCATTTGCTGCACAGTTGGGAAGATGTGCAATGAATGAGGCAGGCAACTCCAAGAAGAGAAAGAACAGTCTCATGGTCATGGCACCTGAAGGCTGCCCTGGAAGATTGAGAACTCTGAAGTAGAAGCAGGAATAGAATCCATGTGATGCTAATCAATTCACTTAAACCAAATATTTCACAGGTGGTCACTGACTAAATGTTCCTCATTTTATGGATGCTCAACTTGAGCACTCACAGCTGCAACTGAAGTAACTGGGAGCTGTGCTATATGATGGTAAGTATTCTGAAAAAACAGATCAGACCCTGGGACATCTCAAATTGGACACTCAAAATTAGCAGACAGTTTTGACCTCTCTCTTCTTTGGTTCCCCCATCTACACATCTGGAAAACCACCACCTCAGAGGAATGTTGTGAAAATAAATTCATGAATGTTCATATTCATAACATATGTTCATAGTGATTAGTGCCATGGAGGAAGTCAATTCTGTCTTCAGAGCTGAGTTTGAATAGAATGCAGTAAATAAGGCATGGGGCCACACAGTGAACAATAATGATAAAAATACCAACTAGTGGCTTGTTCAGTGAGCACCATCCATCTTGTAAACTGAATGAGGCAGCAGTTATGTGGAGAAAATGTGACCATGTAATTAAAGACTTATCATAATGTATACACACAAGTGGGATGAATCAGGGTTGTTAGGCAATCTCAATTCTGGCATTTCCTAACTTTTCATGCTTCACTTTCCAATCTTAATGTTATTTTAACAGTTTTCCACATGTAAGACCCTTGTTTAAAAAAAAAAAAAAAAAAAAAACATGAAACCCAAAAATGTCATCACATGAAGAAATACTGACTCCCACACGCTTCATCGGCAGAGCTGTAACTTTTACATCCACAGCACAAAACTCTGCCACTTGAGCTAACGGAGTAACTAGAAACAGCAGTAAGTTGTCATCCTCTATGTGGACCAGCCATTAGAGGAGGCTGGAGACAGTAGAAGAATGGTGAGACTGGACTGAAATTTAATGTGGATAAATGTAAAGTAATGCACATTGGAAAAAATAACCCCAATTATACATACAATATGATGGGGGCTAATTTAGCTACAACTAATCAGAAAAGAGATCTTGGAGTCATCGTGGATAGCTCTCTGAAGACGTCCACGCAGTGTGCAGTGGCAGTCAAAAAAGCAAACAGGATGTTAGGAATCATTAAAAAAGGGATAGAGAATAAGACGGAGAATATCTTATTGCCCTTATATAAATCCATGGTACACCCACATCTTGAATATTGCGTACAGATGTGGTCTCCTCATCTCAAAAAAGATGTACTGGCATTAGAAAAGATTCAGAGAAGGACAACTAAAATGATTAGGGGTTTGGAACGGTCCCGTATGAGGGGAGATTAAAGAGGCTAGGACTTTTCAGCTTGGAAAAGAGGAGACTAAGGGGGGATATGATAGAGGTATATAAAATCATGAGTGGTGTGGAGAAAGTGAATAAGGAAAAGTTATTTACTTGTTCCCATAATATAAGATCTAGGGGCCACCAAATGAAATTAATGGGCAGCAGGTTTAAAACAAATAAAAGGAAGTTCTTCTTCACACAGCGCACAGTCAACCTGTGGAACTCCTTGCCTGAGGAGGTTGTGAAGACTAAGACTATAACAGGGTTTAAAAGAGAACTAGATAAATTTATGGAGGTTAAGTCCATTAATGGCTAGTAGCCAGGATGGGTAAGGAATGGTGTCCCTAGCCTCTGTTTGTCAGAGGGTGGAGATGGATGGCAGGAGAGAGAGCACTTGATGATTACCTGTTAGGTTCACTCCCTCTGGGGCACCCGGCATTGGCCACTGTCAGTAGACAGGATACTGGGCTGGATGGACCTTTGGTCTGACCCAGTATGGCCATTCTTATGTTATGTTCTTACGGGTTTATTTGTAGGTTCTGGAGAGGAGTGGGCACAGACCTTTCTGCTCCTTCCCCCCTTCCCCCACCAAACCCTCTGCACAAGCCTGACCCCTTCTGCCCATTTCACCTCCAGCCTATCCCTGTGCCAGCCCTCTCCCTCCAGCCCCATCCCACCTCCTCATCCTAGATTCCTCGTCCTATTCCCAGCCTCCTTGTCCATCAAGTTCCCCATCCCCATTCAGTTTTTGTCCCCTCTTCATTTCAATCAGGCCACTCTTCCTCCTCCTCACTACCTGGAAGCCAGCAGGGGAATTATTTAGAGCACAGGAAATCCATGTCTCTCTTGTTCTCTGTTCCAGTACCGGATACCACAGCAGCCCAGATCAGCAATTGAAATGAGTCCTGCTCTATCCCTGTAGCCCTGGGCTGAAGCATACTCCATGTAGATTGAATCCTTGGAGAATTTAGCTGCCAAACTAACAAGTCTCTGAGGGTGTGCTAAGTGCAATTTTCCAAAGGTTTATAAACTGGTCAAGTTTGGGTGGTTTTTCAAGAGGGAAGGTAAAAGGAACATCCCTGACACAAAGGCAACCCACTACCAAATTTCAAATCCCTGCTCCAAGGCAGGGAGGCACAAAGTGCTTCTCAACCAAATTATCAGAGTTGTTTAAAAAACACATGGGCAAAAAAATCTGTTTCCCATAATCCTGTTCTCAGAAATGGCTAATCCATTTTTTGCTAAAATTTCCTCCCAAAAATTCAGTCTAAAGAAGACACCCAGCCTGGAAAATTTCAGCTCGAATGGTGAAGCTTGCCAAAGCTATAAGCAACTGAAATAAAGGTCTAATAATAGGAAGTGTCGAACAACCTTAAGTATAGGCTGTGCTGCCAGCGCAGACTACACTGAAGGATCTTTTGCTTACAATGAAGCAAATATGCTTCAATTTTCCTCTGTGACAACAGCTGATGGCTCCATTGAGACAGAAGGTGGCTGATTTTTGTCCTCTGTAACTTGAACGGTTAAGAGCAGATGTGTGGTAAAGAATTAATACCACAGAGCAGCAACAGTTTTTTTTTTTTTTTTTTTTTAAAAGACACCTGACATCAACCTGACTCTGAGTCTAAATATCCTTATAGGCAGCAAATGGTAGTGCAGTACAGTGAAGTCAATTTAACACTCTGCACTAGCAACCATTCTTTTCAGGGGATCTAAATGTAGAAGAGAATATAAGAAATACACTGAACATGAGAGAGAGAGTGAACATAAAACAACTATACAGATAGGAAGATTCACAGTTTTTACGTACTAAACTTCCACAGGAAAGGGAATCATAATTAATTTTTCATTAATCTATAGCTGCCCTAACTACAAAAAAAAATTGAGAGAAACTGTGAAACAGCTGTTTTAACAGAAGATATAAAAATGATTATGAGCAGGATGAATGAAATGTGCCCAAGATTTATATATTTTCCTCTTCAGGGAAAGTCCTGCAATACTATAATTTAGTTCTATTATAAAGCTCTGCTCATGGTTCCACAAATTTTAGATTTGCACTTATATTCAGCCACTTTATACTTAAAGAATACAACATATCCTGCCCAAAATTACAGCATTTGCTTTTTGAGCACAAAATGAATTTTCTAAGATTTTAGAAATTTACAATTGGCTAGAGTTAACATTTAAAAATCAGTCCTTTAAGAAATATTCCCTTCATGGTGCTAGAAGAAAAACAAAAATCGAATGTCTTTAAGAGTCAAATTAATCTAATCTATAGCCAAAACATTACCTTAATTGTAATATGATTTTTTTCATAGTGTCACTTTAGGACAGAGTTACGGTTGTTTGGGTGCCCTAACTCTATTTCCATAACTTAACATGTTTGAATTTCTTTTAAATTTAATCTTAACTCTGAATTTCTTGCTTTTTAACAGTTGGTATTGGTATAATTACAGCATCTCTGGGTTTTGGGTTTTTTTTTTTTTTAAAACCCTTAATTATGGATATGTATGTGTTGTTTCATTCCATATTCTTTATGAAAATATGCTTGCAATCTGAATATGACATAACAGATGTAATTTATGCAAGATGGTCTTGTAAGATATCATTGGAAAGGTTATAATTTACTGAATGAGATTATTATGCAATGTGTATGCCTGTATCATTTCTGTATCTGAAGTTAGGAATATTGACTATGTATCTGTATTTCAACTATGCTACTTTGGATGACGCCCACTGGTAACACTTCAGATACAAAAATGCAAAAGCCAGACACGGCTGATGGCCAATCAGCGAGGACAATGGACTGTGAAAAGGCTTGGCTTTCTTGGGGACACTCCATACTGCCACTGACTCATGGATGCTGTGATACTACAGAGTCAGGTGGGTCTTATCACCTGATACTAAACATTACCTGGGACTTCTTGTAACTCTCCACTGGATGGAAAGGGGGGTCAAGTTTGGGAAACAAAGGATTCCCACCTTATGTAAATTCTATTTAAGGGTGGGGAGGAAGGCAAACAAAACTCCTCCTCTCCATGGCCTGTCTGCCCAAGAAGAAAGACTGCTAAAGCCACCTGAAGGGAAGGCAAGGGAGCTGAGACAGGGGTCCAGTCTGAAAAGGAATATAACCGGAACTCTGAACCACAGAAACTTTGCAACCTGTCTAAAATAACATTTAGGGTAAGAAATTACATTGTGTAACCTGTTTCTTAAATATATTGAGCTTAGCTTGTGTACTTTGGTTTATTTGCTCAGTAATCTGCTTTGTTCTGTCTGTTATCTCTTATATTCACTTAAAATTCACCTTTTTTAGTTAATAAACTTATTTCTTGTTTATAATATAACCCAGTTTATGTAATGTCCAGGGTGGATAAAAATCAATGATTTAAAAAAAAAAAAATTTTTTTTAAATCTGAATTTTTTTTTTATTTAAATCAGTTTTTTGATAAAATGCTTTTTGAGGAAAAAACCTATCTAAAGATAGCTTTGATTAAGATGCATTATAGCGCAAATATATCTCATCATGGAATAAGGATTATAAATTCTATAGTATGAAACAATATATTCGTGTAATGTTTAAGAAAAGTTTTGTAAATGAGTTCCAATAGTTTTTGGATTAGGAACCCAATTTTATCGGGTTCCAGGGGCTTCTGTATAGATTATTTAGGTTAATCTTTCTATCTACCCAATGGAACACAGTGCTCAGTCTAGAAGATAACATCAGAGATGCTTAGTTTTGCAGTTCTCAAACTGTGGATTTGTATCTCCAGAGATAACATGCTTCTTAACAGCAAAAATGTTTTTAAATAAATAAATAAATAAATAAATAGAGAGAGAGAGGTGAGAAATAACAGACCTCAATCCTACTGTCCCTCTGCAAATTTGTGTACACAGAGTCAATCTCTTACCTGTCTCTAAAAGTGCAAAGTTTCAAAAAGTTCAATGAATAGAAGATAGTTGGGGGCGGAATAGATCTGGACAAGGAGAAGAAGTCTGGAGATAAATGTGAGAAGGGAGGGACAGGCAGTAGAAACAAAAGTGAAACTGTTTGAGCAGCATATTCCAGAAGTCTTGAGGTCTTTCTGAGTGTAGCCTTCACTGATTTGAGATCTACCATACCTTTCTCTCACTAGAAGGGAAAACCTATAATGGCAGCAGGCTGTAAAAGAAACTCAGTTTTGGAATATTTTAATGAAGTTCTCTACCTGTGGGAAGACAGGCATGCGTGCAAAATGCAAACAGTGCAACAAAGAAATGCAAGGCCTGGTTGCCTGAATGAAACATCATGAGAAGTTTTCCTTCTCAGGAGGAAGCTGCGTTGAAGATGATGAAAGGAACATGTCTGAACAAGCAGGAACTTCAGGTTGGTAAATTTTTTTATTTCATATTTCTTTCTTAAGGACTGCCTGTCTTCCTTCTGGACTATTCTTAAATTCTCATGTTTGAGCCATGTTTGAGCAAAAAATATAGTTGTTACTCTATGGTACTATCATTTTAGATGCAGTTGTGATAAAAAAATAAATAGCTGAAATAGGCAGATCTTCCTTTTACAATTTCACCTTTAAAGTAGCACTGAGTGTCAGTGAATGCAATGTGTAATACCACATGAGCAGTATGGTAATAATAATTAAATAACTGCATTGACTTTTGTTTAGGAGAATCCATCCTCAACATACAGGATTCTGAAGACTATCCACCTTCAAGATCACCATCATTTTCTACAGTTTCTGATTTATCTGCCAATGATAGTGTTTCAGTCACATCATGTATGTCACATAGCCACAGTATATCACCTGTAGCCAAAAGAAAAAAAAATCTCCATCATGCAGAAACAACCATAGATAAGTTTGTGATAAGAAACATCAGATTACAAAAAGAGGTAATTGATGAAAAAATTGCCCAGTTTGTTTATGCAACAAACTCTCCTTTCTGTATGATTGAGAACCCACACTTCATTAACATGGTTCAGTCATTAAGACCAGGATACAGTCCATCCAACAGAGCAGATGCCGCAGGCAAATTGCTGGATAAAGTGTATGAAAGAGAAATTGAGCAGTGTGTTAAAGGTCTAGAGGGTGAAATTGTTAACCTGAGTCCTAATGGGTGGAGCAATGTGGCTATGTGACATACATGATGTGACTGAAACACTGTCATTGGCAGATAAATCAGAAACTGTAGAAAATGATGGTGATCTTGAAGGTGGATAGTCTTCAGAATCCTGTATGTTGTTTAAGGCTGAATCTTTCCAGAGCGGATGGATCTCTGTCTCTCTGTGCAGCTGGGTGTGGCCCTGCCTGTGTGCTTGGCTGGAAGAGGCTTGTGAGCCTCGACTAACAAGGCCAAGTAAAGGGGACCCAGGCTGGCAGAATAGACTGACTCAGTGGCATCCCAGCACATCAGGTGACGCCCCAAAGGGCCCACACCCATTACAGTGTATTATCAATCTTAACTTCTATTTAATGTTGTTTTTGTCTAGAAATAAAAATAAGAGCTTAGAACAGTGGTGTAATACACAACGCAGTACTTCCTAGTATTATTTGATATGTTCTCCCCATGCAGCTGTCAGTCTCAGGCTCACAGGATTGCTAGTCATTCATTTGCCCTGTCCTTCTCAAACTTTCCTCCTGCTGTGTCCTAAGTACACCCCCATCTGCCGTACCCTATTGGTCACTGAATACTTTGTAACCTAGATAATCTCCCCCCACCTCAAATCAAACTTTATCAACATCAGAATATACATTTATGGAACCTACAGCATTCTATCTGAGCATGCTTGCCAAATTCCATGAGAATGTGGAGTATGAAACAGCATTCCACGTAGCATGGGCCAAATGATTTATAAGGGAGCTAGATTGCCAAACCGGATTATAATTCAGACTCACCAATATTTTCTGTTAGTATTTATGGGAATTAATGCATTCATTAGGGCAATTACATACAGAGTTCTATTAACATCTTCTGTTTTTATATGCGCATAACTTTCAGAAACATTCTCCTTTGGGGTCAACATTTTCCAAGCCTAATCCCAAACCAGTTATTTCTCCCTCTAAAAATAAAAAAGTTTGTGGAAAAATCTCTTTACATATCTGAGAGTGCTATAAAAATACTCAACATTTGGCTTTATTTTGCACACCATTTGACTTTCAAGTTCTTGGATTTAATCCTCAACCATGTCCAATAAGCACTGGGAACATCTACTGGAAGGACAGCAACAGATCTCTTTGTGGGTTCCCAACCTTGGGATCTATTCTAAACCATCCCCAAGGCCAACATAGTTTAGAGCAGTTTCAAGACTGCTAAAACGGCTCCTAACAGCCCCCAGGACTGTTATGCCAGCCAGCAGCCACTGAAGCACAGCACAGTCTGGACACATACTCTCCGGCTCCATATACGGATGGGGGAGGGGCTATGCGGATTAGATCTGGATATGCCAGCTGTACACCTGCTGATGATTTTCCCACACCAGCGTAATTCTCAGCTGTTCATACTGGGTAGCTCTGCATCCACTTTATACCACCAGAGAAGCATAAATTGGATTTAGCACATAAGGAGTCAGATCTAGCTCATGCAAGCACAACAGAGGCAGCTTTAAAATCTAGTCAGTTTTAAAGATCAAGGTAGTCAATACACCTGCTCCCACCAACCCGCATGGTTTTACAGTCATGTTTTCAGTTTTTTTTCCTCCAGTTGTGTGAAAGACCCACATAAACAGGGGACAGACTGACTCCAGAGAGGATAAAATGAAACAAAAAGTATTTTCCTCCATTTTCTTTCACTTACAGCATCTTTAAGGGGTCAACTTACTATATAAAAATATTCAGAACATAGTATGCCACTTAAGTTGACCTGACAACGTTCCTTTAACATAGGAATGAATACTGCAAGCAAACAAAGTAAAACACATCACTAACAAATGGGGGACCAAAACCTAACTCTCAAAACTTGATGATGTACAAGTAAACAAAGCAATAAAAACAGCAAACGTCTTGTACCACAAGATTTACTTGGTTCATTTATGAGGAAAATGATAGCATAGATTTTAATTATAATACTTCACATATTTACTAATGTACTGTACTACAATTTATAGAAATAATGAAATCTCACTAATATGAGTTAGTCATTTTAATATTTGCTGAAAATTGGGCAATAAGACTACCAGTTTTGCGTGGTAGTTATCAAGTTTACAGATTAATGAAGTGAGAAAAAAGTTACTGTAAGTGTAATTCTTCACCTCAGTTTTGTCCAGTTCATCCATCCAGAACAAATTTAGCCAAGATTTTGTTTTATGAATAGCTGAAGTTATTCATAATCTTTGTACCAAATGCTTTCACTATGTCTGGTTTTGTTTTTAGAGGGAATTCTCAAATAAACAAATACCAAATATTCACTCTGACTCAGATTTACAAACCACTAATAGAGAAGAGGAAGTGAATCATTCATCTATCAGGCTTGTGTGTACACACAGCTTCTAAAATAAAGAAAGCTGAATGCCATGTAAGAGCAGCAGAATGAATACAATATTAAGGTTGAGAAGTCAAGTACATTACTCTCTCCCTTTTCTTCTTAGTTTATACACTACGCAGAACAAACTTTACAGCCCAAGGGAAGGGTTGCTAACCTAGCTTTCAGCCACCTTTTGCCTCCTGGTCCTGGGGAGCAGCCCTAGGGGTAATTTAATCAGCACTAAGGAGGCTACCCATAGATGGTGCTGCCCAGAAACAGCACTGCAGTTCCACTCCCTCACTCTCCAGTCCCACCCCAACATGCTACCTATGCTGAGGTTTGCAAGTGACTGTCTTCTTCAGCTCCCATGCCACGGAATTCCTATGGCCAGATCCATGCTTTCTAGGGTCACCCCCACCTGGCACACAGGCATTGGAATCTTACTCCAATCATCTCCTTCCCACAGCCCCAATGGCTCTGTTTAAAGGCAGTAAACCTAATGATACAGGGAACAGAAGCATTTTCTCAGGCAACCAGTTCCTAATCAACCCTAAAGGACTCCCTGAGAGGTCGGTTAAATATCATGCCCAAGTTTTGGATTGGTAAATTGAGGCAGAGAACAGGTATGTGACTTACCAAAGGTCACATACAGTAAGTCAATATCAGGACCATTATTAGAACTCTGGTCTCATCTGCTAAACTTCTAACAACTAATTTACTGGGGGTGGGGTGGGGACTGATTTAATCTCAGCTTTTGGTTTTTACATCTGTAAAACAGAGAATACTCTGCAGTTGCAGAGTAATTTTTCCATCTGCAGAAAGTGCTCTGCCACACTGCTTAAGCATTAGGTGGCACATTCCACAGACAGATTTAGGTGGAATTTGATGTATATGTGGGAAGGGGTGGCTGTGATTCTTAAGTCTTGTCCTATGCTAGCAAAATTAAAACAGAAAACAGTCATTGGCAATGAACCAGTGAACACCATTTAACTGCAATTGTAGGAGAGAAAAAAAAAAAAAAAAAAAAAAAAAAACATGTTCAGCACCATTTCAGAAGCCATGATTAAAAACTGCTGAAAATCTGTCACTACAGGCCCCACACTTGCTCAATAGGAAAATGACGCAGAAACTTTAATGCAATTCTGAAGTCTTTAGGCTTTGATATTTCTGCTAATATGTTCTATCACCTTACAACTTCAAAGACCAGGATTTTTCCACCGGTTGTCCAGACAAGGACTTACTCAGAGGCAATCAGTATCTTCTGAAGAGAAAAGCAGATTTTACCATCAGAGACTGTTTGTCATCGCCAGTGGTTCAGCTCCTACAACAACTGGACCAAAATACTACATTTCACAGGTCTATTGTATTCTATTCTGTGTAGGTTCTTAAACTCATGGTAGTTATGAATGCCTGATGATGTCTGTTGAGAGGTTCAAACCAAACTTGATTGTAGACATTTTCCCTTCTTGCCAGCTGCCTTTCCTTTTCCCTTGCTACATGGAGAAGTTAAAAGGAGGTTACACTATTTGAACTAATTTCCAAGACCTATTTCCACTCCATCCTGCCTTCTCTTCTTTCCCAGGAATTCCTCTCACAAGAAAGTGCTATAGAGACAAATCTTTTTTCTATTCCAGAGAGAGTCTTAGGAGAGGTCCTTTAACAGTATATGGAGAAGGAGTACTACTTCTTGTTATTTCCGGAGTCCCAAAAGAGGGAGCTGCATCTCACTATATTTGAGACTTTTGAACAAATTTATCAAGCAGATGAAATTCTATATGGTGATGTAGGCATTTGTGATAACATCCTTGTATCCAGAAGACTAGTCTGAGAGTCCTGATTTGAAGATAGCAACTTCTTCAGCGGAGCAACACAATCGGGGGAGGAGAGGTGTCTGCCATTTGGACTCTGTATAGTCATCCCCAAGACCCATCACAGAGCATACAGCAGTAATAGCAGCCCTAAGGAAGCTTGTGTATGTCCATTTCTTAATGACTAGTCAATACTAGACCTCACACCTCAAAGGGCTGCACACTAGGTTCCTAAGATAATTAGCTGTTCTATTTCTTAGGCCTAAGAACCATCCCTCAAAAGTCCACCCTCCTGCAGATGGAGTAGTTAACAGGGACAGCTTCAGACTCCAGATAATGCACCTCCCACTAGACTAGTTACAGGCTATGTTCAAAGTTGCTTTAGCTCAGGACAAATCCTCAGACAACTGAGATTCTGCATCAGACTCCTCAGTCTGAAGGCTTCTTGCTCCTATAATCAAACTCTAGTTGAGATCAATGCAGGATTAGCTAAAAACAGTTCAACCACCTCAATTTGTAGACAATCGTGACAAGCACTGTGCACCCTGCAACTTGAATCTCTGTGGTTGTGGATAAAAGCACTGCATGCTTGCTGAGGAGTTCCCTTCAACCCAGCCCATCATCAACAGTATTAGTAATAGACACATCAGGTTTAGATTGCAGAGCTCAGCTGAACCATCTCATAATACAAGGTCTCTAGTTTTAGGAAGAGTCCAGCTGTCATGTTCTTGATAGCTTGTCATGCTGTCTAGTCTGCCTGGCATTTTTATCCTGCCTCAAAGTGTTCCTTTTCACAACTTTTAGTGAGTAATACTATTGCTGTGTGCCAAGTCAACTATCAGGGTGGGGCTCAGCACAACTACCACATCAGGAAGCTATGAAGAACTGGAAATTTCCACATTAAAGGCAAAGATAACATTCTGACAGATGACCTCAGCTCCAAGTACAGTATCCAGCACAAGTGGCCACTGAAGAGTGCACTGGCAAACCCATGCTCTCAGATAGAAAACTTCTTCAGGTGGACCTATTTCCCATAGAACTCAATGCAAAATGAAATCCGTTCTATTCTGAGGATAGTAAGTACCAAGGATCCTTATTGGATACATTTCTCTTGGACTGGAAACAAACATACCTGTATGTGCCCCCTTCAAATTCTTCTCATCCTATCAGATGCAACAATGTGGAGTTTATTACCATCTGAACAAAACTTCACCATTCCATAAGACATTCCAGGTTTGTCTTGATTTCGGGTTTTGTTTTTCAAATGTCATCTAGCACATTCCAACACTAGCACAGACAAAGCAACCTGTACTTTGGCACACACATTAGCTGGCCGAGTTAAAACCTAGGAGGAAGCCTATGTTTCAACTCAACCAGCTAGAACATGAAAAAGTTTAAGTTGCCTTTTCTGTGTTAGAGTAAGAACACGCTAGTTAATAAGTTCTAAAAAACAAAAACAAAAAAACCCAAACAATTACCCTATCCGAGACAATCTCTAGACTTTTAATAGCATGGAGGGACAGTTCTAGTTGTCAGTAAACTTCCACAAACTGATATGCCATATGAACCAGCAAGGATTCCAGTACCAACAGGTGTTAAAAGTTCCTATTACATATCTCAGATGTTCCCATTATAGAACTACATAAACCCAATAACTGGAGTTTTATCCATACCTTTACACTGCATTACTCCCTGGATTTAGTGAGTGTCTATACTAAGGTATCAAGTATCAGAGGGGTAGCTGTGTTAGTCTGGATCTGTAAAAGCAGCCAGCAAAGAGTCCTGTGGCACCTTATAGACTAACGGACGTATTGGAGCATGAGCTTTCGTGGGTGAATACCCGCTTCGTCAGATGCATGCATGCACCCACGAAAGCTCATGCTCCAATACGTCTGTTAGTCTATAAGGCGCCAAAGGACTCTTTGCTGCTTGTACTGAGGTAGACTGCATCAGTGCATGTCACAGTTTACACCACTGTCTATACTAAGGGTACGTCTACACTTACCTCCGGGTCCGACGGCAGGCAATCGATGTTCTGGGATCGATTTACCGCATCTTGTCTAGACGCGATACATCGATCCCGGAAGTGCTCGCCGTCGACGCCGGTACTCCAGGTCAGCAAGAGGAGTACGCGGCATCGACGGGGGAGCCTGCCTGCAGCGTCTGGACCCGCGGTAAGTTCGGACTAAGGTACTTCGAATTCAGCTACGTTATTAACGTAGCTGAATTTGTGTACCTTAGTCCGAAGTGGGGGGGGTAGTGTGGACCAGGCCTAAGAGTTTGCGTTGGTGCAGCTACACCACAGGCTAAAAACTGCGTTGTAGACAATACCTTAACCTCTAAATCAGATGCTCTCAGACTGATCGGAATAGCAGTGTCACTGTTAAATTGAGACACCTCAACATCTCCTGTGATTATTTTTTAATCACAGTGTGTATCCTAAGTACTTGCTATTTACCCAGGGCAAGAATTTTATGTTTTAAAAAAGGGGAACATTTGGTTCTTCACAATGACTGACTGCATGGATCTACACTCCCCGCCTTCCTTATCAGCATTATTTTAGTCTTACAATTGGTTTTTATTAGGGCTATCAAGCAATTAAACAGATTAACTGCACGATTAAACAATAATAGAATACCATTTATTTAAATATTTTTTGTTTTCAACATTTTCAAATATATTGATTTCAATTATAACAGAATACAAAGTGTACAGTGCTCACTTTACAGTGCAAATACTTGTAATAAAAAAAACAAAAGAAATTGTATTTTTCAATTCACCTCATAAAAGTACTGTAGTGCAATCTCTTTATCATGAAAGTTGAACTTACAAATGTAGAATTATGTACAAAAAACTGCATTCAAAAATAAAACAATGTAAAATTTTAGAGCCTGCGAGTCCATTCAGTCCTACTTCTTATTCAGCCAATCGCTCAGTCAAACAAGTTTGCAGGAGATAATGCTGCCCGCTTCTTTTTCACAATGTCACCTGAAAGTGAAAACAAGTGTCCACATGGCACTGTTGAAGCCGGCGTTGCAAAATATTTACATGCCAGATGCGCTAAAGATTCACATGTCCCTTCATGCTTCAACCACAGAGGATGTGCGCCCATGCTGATGATGGGTTCTGCTCACTAACTATCCAAAGCAGTGCGGACCAGCGCATGTTCGTTTTCATCATCTGAGTCAGATGCCACCAGCAGAACGTTGATTTTCTTTTTTGGTGGTTCAGGTTCTGTAGTTTCCGCCTCAGAGTGATGCTCTTTTAAGACTTCTGAAAGCATGCTCCACACCTCATCCCTCTCAGATTTTGGAAGGCACTTCAGATTCTTAAATCTTGGGTTGAGTGCTGTAGCTATCTTTAGAAATGTTACATTGGTACCTTCTTTGCGTTTTGTCAAATCTGCAGCTAAAGTGTTCTTAAAATGAACATGTGCTGAGTCATCATCTGAGACTACTATAACATGAAATATATGGCAGAATGCAGGTAAAATAGAGCCAGAGACATACAATTCTCCCCTAATGAGTTCAGTCACAAATTTAATTAACGCATTATTTTTTAACGAGCGTCATCAGCATGGAAGCATATCCTCTGGAATGGTAGTCGAAGCATGAAGGGGCATACAAATGTTTAGCATAGCTAGCATGTAAATATCTTGCAATTAGGAATGTAAAATATTAACTGGTTAACTAGTAAGCATTAGTCTTACTGGTTAATCTGCCTTAACCACTAACCTCATGGCTGGCTTGCCCGCCGACCCCAATGGCACTGCGCCGACCAAAGCAGCCCCAGCCACGCCACCCGGAGCAGTGCTGCTCGACCGGAGCAGCCCCAGCCACGCCAGCAGGCCCTTTAATCGGTTAACCGTTTAAACAAAATATTTTTTAATCGTTTAAATGATTAACTTTTTAAACAGTATTTACATCCTTACTTGCAATGCGGACTACTAAAGTCTCATGCAAATGCCTGTTCTCACTTTCCGGTGACATTGTAAATTAGAGGTGGGCAGCATTATCTCCCGTAAATGTAAGCAAACTTGTTTGTCTTAGTGATTGGCTGAACGAAAAGTAGGACTGAGTGGACTTGTAGGCTCTAAAGTTTTGCATTGTTCTGTTTTTGAGTGCAGTTATGTAACAAAACAAAAATAAAAATCTACATTTGTAAGTTGCACTTTCACAATAGAGATTGTACTACAGTACTTGTAAGAGGTGAATTGAAAAATACTGTTTCTTTTGTTTATCATTTTTACAGTGCAAATATTTGTAATAAAAAATAATAATATAAAGTGAGCAGTGTACACTTTGTATTCTGTGTTGTAATTGAAATCAATATATTTGAAAATATAGAAAAACATCCAAAATATTTAATAAATTTCACTTAGTATTCTATTGTTTAACAATGCAATTAAAACTGATCACAATTTTTAATCACAATTAATTTTTGAGTTACTTGCACGAGTTAACTACGATTAACTGACAGCCCTAATTTTTATTTAATAGAAGGAATTGTGCTGTAGTTTGTGTTATAAACACTTTTATATCCACTAATGGGAGTGCACAAACAGGACTATACACGCACCCTACTACCCAAAAGGGTCTTTGATCCTGAAAACACAGATGCACACAGTGCTGTTGACTTTGCAAGTATGTAAGGTTCTGCAGGATGAGGACCGAAGTTCATAACTCATGCCTCACCCAGAGTATGTCTGTCAGGCAGTCATCTCAAAGAAAAAACCTTATAGTTACTAAGCTAGTTAGCAATTCTGTTAGTTTTAAGGAAAAGTGTTGGGGTAGATTAAGTCAATCATGTCACAGTAAGCAATTTAAATTATAAAATAACATACTTTTTTTTAATTCAGACTGAGGCAACAATATGAAAATGCAAAAACAGAGATAAAGATGGTGTAAGTTCATTAAAACGTGAAGCATGATAAAGCATGTGGTTGTGCATGATACTTTAGCATTTAAGTAATAAACAGTTACTAAAATAAGCCTCAGATATTAATTAAAAAATCATCAAATTTGGAAGCAGTTTGGTAAATACTTTTGTTTGAACAAGGTGATACAAAGTCTTTCTACACTGGGCTATAAGGCTTCACCTTAGTTTTAAGTAACTTACTGAAAAATCAACCCTGGTGTGCAATTCAACAGTTGTTTGCAGTATGCTGTACCAAATAAACCTGATAAATCTATTAGTACTGCTGATACATACAGACTAGTTTTAAATCCAGCTATGGAGATTCTTATTGACATTAGATTAGGATAGGAAAACAGTTTTAAATTATATTTTGATCTAAGAACATAAGAATGGCCATACTGGGTCAGACCAAGGGTCCATCCAGCCCAGCATCCTGTCTGCGGACAGTGGCCAATGCCAGGTGCCCCAGAGGGAGTGAACCTAATAGGCAATGATCAAGTGATTTCTCTCCTGCCATTCATCTCCATCTAAGTGAGATTGGCAGAGTGAGATGGTTCCTTTCCCATTTAAGCCTAGCCCAGTTCCACTAGTCACTGAAAAAAGTCATAGGGTCCATACAAAATGACTGATGTGCTAGCCAGTGCCGAGTGGAAAGTTTTAATTGGCCTCTGGCAACAGCAAGGGGGGGGGGGGGGGGATCAGTCTCGTTCATGTTTTACTGACCTGCTGATGTTATCAGGCTGGGATAATTCAAGAGAAATTTAAAGAAAATGAGTTTAAACTTTAGAGCATCTTCAACCTACACACACAAATCCTTCAGCCACTGAGGGGAAGAGTGTGTACACCTCCATAATGTCCAGCTCCAGTGAACAGCAAGTCCTTCTGCTACACCTGAGAGAGGGAGCAGCCCTGTAACCAGTCACTTCAGAGAAAAATACTAAGTTTTAACTATGTTTGGGGTCTAAGAAATGGGATAGGAATAGGGGCATGAAGCCTGCCCTAATGGCAGGGCTCTCTCAACTAGGCTGATAGCTTGGATGCTCAGGAGGACAAGGAAATGTACCTGGGAGCCAAGATGGGATGGGGCAGGGCCATCCATCGAAAGGGTGAGGAGAGCCGAAGTATTTACCTGGGTGCTGGATGGGATGGGTCAGGGCTCTCCACAAAGGGGGCGAGGAGGGCCGGGGCATTTATCTCCACAGAGGGGGTGAGAAGGACCGGGGCATTTACCTGGGCGCTCAGGTAGCGCTTCAGGCACTCCTCGCACACCGCCTTCTTGCAGCAGGGTAGGGGCTTGATGGGCTTCTCCTCCAGGCACACCCGGCAGCAGAGCACCAGCAGGGGCCCGAAGTAGGGCTCGGGCAGCAGGTAAAAGTCCACCTCGAAGCTGCCCCCCGAGGTCAAGGGGTCTCCGACGGGGGCGCGATGGGCGGACAGGGCCCCGGGGGCTGTGGCGGGCGGGTGTCCCGTCCCGGCCCCAGCCCGGTCGTTCTCCACGCAGTACACGGTGCAGTACACGTGCCGCCGCGGGGGGATGCGGCAGCGGCTGCTGCCCCAGTCCCGCCCCGGCCCCCCCTCGGTGGGCACCCCGGGCTCCCCGCCGGTCCCCGGCTCCTCGGCGGGAGGCTCAGGGGGCGGCGGCGACTCCTCGCTGCGCTCCGGACTCCCCGGGGCCCCGGCGGGAAGCGGCTCCTGCTCCCTGCTCCGCCGCCTGCTACCGGGCTCCGGCTCCCCCGGCTCGGCCGCCTCCTGCCCCGGCTCCCGGGCCCCGCCGGCCGGGAACGGCGCCCCGGCGGCGGCCGCCCGCAGGGTGCTCAGCGAGCTCTGCTGCTCCCCCATCCCCGCCGCTTCCCATCCAGCCGCCTCCGGCCCCGCTTCTGCTTCCGGGTCCCGGGCCCCGCCGCTCCGCGACCCAGCGGGGAACCGCTGCTGCCTCCCCGGGGCCAGCGGCTGCCGCCGCTCGCCGCCGGGGCTGCGCAGGTCAACGCCGCCCGGGGGCTCCACCGGGCCCCGCTCCCATCCCGCAGCCCCTGTGGCCCCCGGAGAGTGACAGAGCTGGGCTCGGACTGCCCTGCCCAGCCTCAGCGCAGCCCCCCAGGAGCCGCACCGGCTCCGGCCCCCCTCTCACATGTATCCAGTCCGGGCCACTCTCCGCCCCTTCCTGGCTACACGAGGGACCCACCCACCCTCAGTCCTGCCCCTCACGTACACACAACCTCATCCACCTCTTAACCCTGCCCCTTTCTCACACTTCCCTCTGGGTCTTTGCCTGCTCCTCCCTTACACACACCTCTGCCCTCCCACCCCTAAATGCTGCTCCTCTCTCACCCACCCACCCACCAACCAACCGCTCTTCCTCGCCTGCATTAATTAGGGTCACTAGATAGTAAGTATGAAATATCAGAACTTTTTTTTTTGAGGGGGGGGCAGGGTATAGTTGCATATATAAGACAACGCCTCTAATATCAGGAAGGTCCTGATAATATTGGGATGTCAGGTCACCCTACTTTACACACACCCCTATCTACTCACCCACCTTTCACCTCTGCTCCTCACAAACACCCCCTTCTCTCTTACATATCTCTACTTACCCCTTTTTCCTGCCACACTCTCACACACCCAAACTCCTACCTACCACTTAATCCTGCCCCTCTTTCACACACACACCCCACCCCTTAACATTGCCTCTCTCTCATACCTACCCTCTTAACTCTGCCCCCCCCAACACACACACACACACCCATTAAAACTACCCCTCTCATTCACTCACACATACAATCACACTAGCTTCCCTGGCTCCCCACCACATACCCAAAGTATAGCAGGAGCAGGCTATAAGGACTTTAAACAATCTTTGACACGAACGTTGAGATTTCTTCAGAGTAGTTTCAGCTTTAAAATAAAAAGGAAGTGCTCCTTTTGTGTATTTACAGTTTTGTCCACTAATTCTTCACAAGAGAGAGTTTGTCATTAAGGTTCTTCACAAGATAGTATTTCCATATTCTTACTCCAGCATACCTGTGTAAATCTAAGTTACAGAAAAATCAGATGACCACCTCCACACCTTTCCATTAAAAAAGGCTCATTTTAGCCAGATGTGATGATCTGTCCTCACTCTAAAAAGCAATAGTCACCTATGCACTAGTACACACACACCCCCAGGTTAACGGATACATTGATAGAGAAAGTTATTACACTCATTAGGAAGCAAACACCCTTTTTAATTTCAAAGGGTCTTTGTACTTTGAATGTGATATATTTTGAATAAAAATCCAACGTCCAATTAAAAATTACTCCCAAAGAAAACAAACAGTAAAAAATAGAGACATCATCTTTATCCTCTTAGTATCATAGGTATTTAGGTTTATGATTGGCACACCAAATCTGAACAATACTATGACATCTGCAAAAGTGATTTAAATCAGACAAATTGATAAATACACATCCAATGTGTCTGGTCATTTGCAAGTAAGAGGATTGAAGAAAAAATGCCTGTGCATGCTGTTTAGAAAGCCTGTCCAAAAGCAAGGAAAAATAACTTTCAGAACTCGACATCAACATAGATACAGCAGATAACATAAAGCCCATTCTAGGACAGCTGCAGTGTTGGTAGTGGCAAGTACAGCAGGCATTTAATAAAAGGTGCTTATTCTTCCTCTTATATCTTGTCTAGGCTAGCGGTTTTGGTCCATTGCCCCAGATGGCTCCTAACTTTCTATTGAAATCAATGGAAGTTAGGAGCCTAAATACCTTTGAGGATCTGGGCCACTGTAATTTCAATTAATTGATTTTGCAATCAACTCAAATTAACTAAGAGAGCTAATACAGTATTGCCATCTGATAATCTTTTAGAGATGTCTACACAAAAATTGGTAGAAGGGTGTGATGCAGGGGCAATGGATACTTCCTAAAAGTGGGGGGGCCCACACTCCGAACCCTTTGGCCCCAGCCCGGAGTCCCCTCCTGCATCCCAAACCCTTCATCTCCAGCCCTCCGCCCCAAAGCCTGCACCCCCAGTCAGAGCCCTCGCCCCCTCTCGCACCCCAAGCCCCTGCCTCAGCCTGGTGAAAATGAGCGAGTGAGCAAGGGTTGGGGAGATCAAGCAATGGAGGGAGCGGGCCTGGAGTGAGCAGGGCCGGGGCCTCAGAGAAGGGGCAGGGCCATGGGGAGGGGGGTGGGGCAAGGGTGTTTGGTTTTCTATGATTAGAAAGTTGGCAACCCTAGCGAAAGACACACC
Organism: Terrapene triunguis; assembly: GCF_002925995.2. Lineage (NCBI taxonomy): Eukaryota > Metazoa > Chordata > Testudines > Emydidae > Terrapene > Terrapene triunguis. Next base: position 58,199,836 of record NW_020664436.1, read on the forward strand.
CAGGCAGCTGTGAGGAGCTGCGGACCCTCCACACCCCAGGCCGCTCTTACCTGGGCCAAGCTCCAGCTTCCAAGCTGGCCAGGATTGGGGCATTGGAGGGAACAGGAGGGGCAGGGGGCCAGGCCCATGGCGAAAAGTGGACGGGCCTGGCCCATCCACTTTCAAAAATGGGAGGGCCATGGTGCGTTGGCCCTCCCTGTTCTGGGGTCTCTAATGTGACAGGATCCCCAGGGTACAACCTGGAACTGTGGGAACACTGTGCCACCTTAATGCTCCAGCCTGGGTTGTCTCACACAATGCTACGCCAGTGACAAGTAGCAAAACCACTCTAGGCGCTGTGATCACTCAGCCACCAGCATATAGAGCCCCACACCCACCTAAATTGCATGAATGCTTCCCAAGCCACTCATGAATCATACAGAAAGAGGCACCAGCCAATCACCCCAACCCCCAGCCTTGCACCCCAGAAATATACCATCTTACACTGCTCAAGACTCCCTTGGAAAGTGCAAGTTCATCAATTAGATCACCACTTCTTCAAAGGAAAGTGGACATGCATCAGCCTTTAGGCTGGTCTACACTGGGGGGGGGGATCGATCCAAGATACGCAACTTCAGCTATGCAAATAGCGTAGCTGAAGTCGAAGTATCTTGGATCGAATTACCTGGGGTCCACACGGCGCGGGATCGACGGCCGTGGCTCCCCCGTTGACTGCACTACTGCCGCTCGCTCTGGTGGAGTTCCGGAGTCGACGGTGAGCGCGTCTTAACGACACGTGATATATCGATCCCGGATAAATCGATTGCTACCCGCTGATACGGCGGGTAGTGAAGACGTACCCTTTGTAATCTGAGCTAAGATTCCCCAAGCACTTCAACCAAATATAAAACAGATTTATTAACTACAGAAAGATTTTAAGTGATTATAAGTAGCAGGTATAGAGATCAAAATTGGTTACTTAAGAAATAAAAATAGAAACAATCTAAATTCTAACTTTAACAGATTAAGCAGGATTTGAATCAAGCTGTCTCTCACCATAGTACATGTTACTGGCAGTTCATAGTTCTCAGTACAAAGACTGGACTCCCTTCCAGCTTGGACCAATCTCCCAAGTCAAAGTCTTTGTCTTCCAAGCGAGTTTCCAGGTGTTGAGATAGGGGGTGTGGAGGAGAGAGAGGCCAAGTGATAATGTCACTGTTCCTCTTTTTTATACTTTCTTCCAGCTGCTAGAAAGATCCTTGATGTGATGTGGGGGTCAGGCACTCCCCACTGGTACATGCCCTCTGTGTAGGGTGACCAGATCACTGACAGGAAATATCGGGTGGCTGGGGGGGAAAGAAAAAAAAAAAAAAGTTAAAAAAAAATGCTGTTTTGCAGGTGCCGGGGGAATTAGCAGGCCCCACCCGCGCTGTGGCCGCTGCCGCCCCCTCCAGGGTCCCAGGCACATGTGGCACGTCCCGCCGCCCCGCGGGGAAGGAGCCGCTGGAGCGAGAGGCTCCGGACCCCAGCAGCGGCGGGGGAGAGCGGCTCAGGGCCGCGCGAGTGGGCACGTAAAGTTTATCGGCTGGGGTGGGGGACCCCGGCCGGCTCCTCGCCCTGCTGTGTTTACCCATAGGGTGTAGAACTCACTTCAGCTGAGATTCTCTCTACTTCCAGTGATTTTAGTCTTTATACTGAAAATAAATGGGTGATAAAGTAGATAAAACAAATAATTAAATTGTGAAATACTTCACAGAATACTAATTATTTTGTGCAGTAGCCTTCATTGAATGTTTGTTTCTTGGTTTTTGAAATAGAAACTGTAAAACTGGTTTTGATTTGTCACCATAGAGGAATAACTTTTTCCATATGATTTATCATACAAACACCACACACAAAAGCACACAGTATTTCTTATCCACACTTGAGTTATACTCTCACTTTTCACTATCACTACTTTGCATCAGAGCAAATATATTCAACAGCCAAGACACTTTCAACATAGAATCATAGAATCATAGACTATCAGGGGTGGAAGGGACCTCAGGAGGTCATCTAGTCCAACCCCCTGCTCAAAGCAGAACCAATCCCCAACTAAATCATCCCAGCCAGGGCTTTGTCAAGCTTGACCTTAAAAACCTCTAAGGAAGGAGATTCCACCACCTCCCTAGGTAACCCATTCCAGTGCTTCACCACCCTCCAAGTGAAAAAGGTTTTCCTAATATCCAACCTAAACCTCCCCCACTGCAACTTGAGACCATTACTCCTTGTTCTGTCATCTGGTACCACTGAGAACAGTCTAGATCCATCCTCTTTGGAACCCCCTTTCAGGTAGTTGAAAGCAGCTATCAAATCCTCCCTCATTCTTCTCTTCTGCAGACTAAACAATCCCAGTTCCCTCAGCCTCTCCTCATAAATTATGTGCTCCAGCCTCCTAATCATTTTTGTCGACCTCCGCTGGACTCTCTCCAATCTTTCCACATCCTTCTTGTAGTGTGGGGCCCAAAACTGGACACAGTACTCCAGATGAGGCCTCACCAATGTCGAATAGAGGGGAATGATCATGTCCCTCGATCTGCTGGCAATGCCCCTACTTATACAGCCCAAATGCCGTTAGCCTTCTTGGCAACAAGGGCACACTGCTGACTCATATCCAGCTTCTCATCCACTGTAACCCCTAGGTCCTTTTCTGCAGACCTACTGCCTAGCCATTTGGTCCCTAATCTGTAGCAGTGCATGGGATTCTTCCGTCCTAAGTGCAGGACTCTGCACTTGTCCTTGTTGAACCTCATCAGATTTCTTTTGGCCCAACCCTCTAATTTGTCTAGCTCCCTCTGTATCCTATCCCTACCCTCCAGCATATCTACCACTCCTCCCAGTTTGGTGTCATCTGCAAACTTGCTGAGGGTGCAGTCCACGCCATCTTCCAGATCATTAATGAAGATATTGAACAAAACTGACCCCAGGACCGACCCTTGGGGCACTCCGCTTGATACCGGCTGCCAACTAGACATGGAGCCATTGATCACTACCCGTTGAGCCCGATGATCTAGCCAGCTTTCTATCCATCTTATAGTCCATTCATCCAGCCCATACTTCTTTCACTTGCTGGCAAGAATACTGTGGAAGACCGTGTCAAACGCTTTGCTAAAGTCAAGGAATAACACGTCCACTGCTTTCCCCTCATCCACAGAGCCAGTTATTTCATCATAGAAGGCAATTAGGTTAGTCAGGCATGACTTGCCCTTGGTGAATCCATGCTGAATGTTCCTGATCACTTTCTTCTCCTCTAAGTGCTTCAGAATTGATTCCTTGAGGACCTGGTCCATGATTTTTCCAGGGATTGAGGTGAGGCTGACTAGCCTGTAGTTCCCTGGATCCTCCTCCTTCGCTTTTTAAAAGATGGGCACTACATTAGCCTTTTTCCAGTCATCTGGGACCTCCCCCGATCGCCATGAGTTTTCAACGATAATGGCCAATGGCTCTGCAATCACATCCGCCAACTCCTTTAGGACCCTCGGATGTAGCGCATCTGGCCCCATGGACTTGTGCTCGTCCAGCTTTTCTAAATAGTCCTGAACCACTTCTTTCTCCACAGAGGACTGGTTCACCTCCTCTCCATGCTGTGCTGCCCAGTGCAGTAGTCTGGGAGCTGTACAAAGTGTAAGCTGGTCTCCATATTGGAAGAGAAGGTTCAAGGTCTGGAGAAACAAGTATCAACCCTGCATTGCATAAGAGAAAATGAAGATTTCCTGGACAGATGTCAGGATATGCTTCTACGGGCACAACATTCTGAAGAATCAGAGCAGGCTGCGCAACGGGGACAGAAGGATGGTGAAGAAATTTGGCAGCATGTGACCTCCAGAAGAAGAAAGAGGAGCGTCCATGTACCAGCAATGCAGATACAGGTGAGCAACCATTTTCATGTTCTCTCCACAGGTACTAATGCGGAGAGTGGACTAGATGATACATCTGAGGGAAGGGAGCAAAAGGAGACTCCACCGATTGGAAGGCGTGAGATGCACTGTCCTAGAGATGGAGGTTCCATGACCACTGCTCCCAAGAGAAGGAGGCGGGTGGTGGTGGTCGTGGGCTCCCTCCTTAGGGGGACTGAGTCATCTATGTGCCGTCCCAACCGGGAAAACCGAGAAGTGTGCTGCTTGCCAGGAACTAGGATTCACGATGTGATGGAGAGACTGCTGAGACTCATCAAGCCCTTGGATCGCTACCCCTTCCTGCTTCTCCACATGGGCACCAATGACACTACCAAGAATGACCTTGAGCGGATCACTGCAGACTACGTGGCTCTGGGAAGAATGATAAAGGACTTTGAGGCGCAAGTGGTGTTCTTGTCCATCCTCCCCGTGGAAGGAAAAGGCCTGGGTAGAGACCGTCGAATCGTGGAAGTCAACGAATGGCTATGCAAGTGGTGTTGGAGAGAAGGCTTTTGATTTTTTGATCATGGGATGGTGTTCCAAGAAGGAGGAGTGCTAGGCAGAGATGGGCTTCACCTAATGAAGAGAGGGAAGAGCATCTTCACAAGCAGGCTGGCTAACCTAGTGAGGAGGGCTTTAAACTAGGTTAACCGGGGGAAGGAGACCAAAGCCCTGAGGTAAGTGGGGAAGTGGGATACCGGGAGGAAGCACAAGCAGGAGAGCGCAAGAGGGGAGGACTCCTGCCTCATACTGAGAAAGCAGGACGATCAGCGATCTATTTTAAGTGCCGATACACAAATGCAAGTGCCTGGGAAACAAGCAGGGAGAGCTGGAAGTCCTGGCACAGTCAAGGAATTATGATGTGATTGGAATAACAGAGACTTGGTGGGATAACTCACATGACTGGAGTACTGTCATGGATGGATATAAACTGTTCAGGAAGGATAGGCAGGGCAGAAAAGGTGGGGGAGTTGCACTGTATGTAAGAGAGCAGTATGACTGCTCAGAGCTCTGGTATGAAACTGCAGAAAAACCTGAGTCTCTCCATAATACTCTGTCTCACATTTTCTATGTGTTGTTCAGAAAGAAGAATATGCTTCATTGATAGCACATAAATCTTTGGGCACAGTCTTATTTTTCAGATGTTATGAACTGACTCCACAGTGAATTTTTTCCTGCAATGATTTATTACTTCATCACACAATTTGATAGTTTTCAGCAAGAGAATATTAATATTCTTCTGTGAGGAAAACTCACAGTGATAATACTGTCATGATCGCCTGGGATCATCCAATGAGAACAGAACTCTTAAAAGCTGTTCTTCTTCTACATTCATGAGTTTGGATGGATTGGATATTGTTTATTTTATGAAAGATAAAAAAGAGTTTAAATAAAGCCTTTAGTGAATTTAGTCATACCTCATTTCTTCATAACTTCATTTGACAAGAAAATTCTCATGGCATTTAAATTAGAGTAGGTTAAAAAGTATTCTTAACAGTACACGGCATTAAAGATAACATGATATACATTTGCAGCTGGAAGTTAGTTTCTTGCAGGCTCAATTCTTTGAATTTCTGTTGTTTCCTTTCAAGAGGCGAAGGAACAACATTAATGCCACATGAGATGTGGAATAAGAAAAACAAGTATAAATTAGAGTAATTTCTTATGATAATCTCTTAATACAGTGCCCTTTTAAATTAATCAGGGATGATGAATGGATGTCTAGTTTAATTGTTACAGAAATTATTTTGACCCTACACTATAACAATATTTCTATCTATTAAACCAGTCTTCAAAATGCATCATTTTGACCTGAATCCTAAAAAGATCTCAACCAATGCCACAGAGCACCATCTTTTTAGCTTCTAGTAGTCTCCATGCAGGTGCCATCATCGATACTTCCCTGAAATTACAAGGTAACTCTAATGATATTAGTGCAATGTCATTGAGAACCAAGCATGGCCCAAATCAGTGAAAATGCTGGATCCTACATGTTTACAAACCATACATAGGATTGTGGGATGAAATATTCTTCTGAAAAATTTGGATGACCCTTCTTAATCTATCTCCCCAGGATCTACCCCTCTCGACTCCACTGAAAACAGCTTTCATTGAGATCTCTACTTATTTCTTTATGGCCAAATCTCAGAGCCTATACTTAATATTCATCCTCTTTAACACTTCTGATTTTGATATGGTCAATCATAATTACCTTCTCAAAATCTTGTCCTCCCTTAATTTTTGTGACATCAACCTCTCCTGGTTCTCCACCTAACCCTCTGTGTATTTCTTCAGTATCTCTTTCTATGGGTCCTCCTCCCATTTCCTCCTCTTCATGATAGTACCACAAGACTCCATCCTTGGCTTGCACTTGCAAACATAGCTGCGGCTATCATCTTTACACTAATGGCTCACAAATTTATTTTTCCATTCTTGACCTGCTTTGCTCAATCTAATCCCATTTTTCAGCCATTCTCTCTGGCATCTCCTAATGTCTCACCATGAGCTTAACATAATGAAAACTCTATACTTTTTTTCTACTCTAACCCTCTCCACTCTCCCCGTCTCTCTCATTTGGGCACCATTACCATCCTTCTAATCATTGGGGCCCATAGTTTAAGAGTTAACTCCACCACATACACAGAATAGTTTGATTGAATTAAGCTCTGTAGACATTCAGCTCATTGTAGGGTTCCAGTTTGCCCAATAGTGCTGCCGTGTACAATTCTATGATTTTTGGAGTTTAAACTCAGAGTTGGGGATTAAAACTCAGCTAAAGATAGTTGTGTTTAAAGAGCTTGACCAAACATATCCCTATCAGCTTCAAGGTTATGTATTAAAGAGACGATCAAATATGCAACTCGATCCTGAGACTGTGACAAAAAATGCACTGAAAAAAACATCCCATACCACCCTAAAATAAAGTCTCTTTTCTAATAGAAACTCTAAGGGTATGTCTACACTACGAGAGTAGTTCGAATTTACTTAAAGCGAATTTGTGGAACCGATATTACAAAGTCGAACGTGTGTATCCACACTAAGGACAGTAATTCGACTTTGTGAGTCCACACTAACGGGGAAAGCGTCGACATTGGAAGCGGTGCACTGTGGGCAGCTATCCCACAGTTCCCGCAGTCCCTGCTGCCCATTGGAATTCTGGGTCGAGCCCCCAATGCCTGCTGGGGCAAAAAATGTGTCGAGGGTGCTTTTGGGTAACTGTCGTCATTCAACCCTCACTCCCACCCTCCCTCCGTGAAGGCGCCGGCGGGCAATCAGTTCGCGCACTTTTCTGGTGATTGACAGCGCGGACGCCACAGCACTGCGAGCATGGAGCCCACTGCGATCATCGCTGCAGTTATGGCCGTTGTCAATACCTCGCACCTTATCATCCACCTTTTTCAGAGGCAGATGCTGAGAAATCGGGCGAGGAGGCTATGGCAGCGCGGTGAGGACATTAAGTCTGAGAGGGGCACAGACCTCTCACAAAGCACGGGACCCCGCACCGTGAACATCATGGTGGCAATGGGTCATGTTGATGCTGTGGAACGGAGATTCTGGGCCCAGGAAACAAGCACGGACTGGTGGGACCTCATAGTGCTGCAGGTCTGGGATGAATCACAGTGGCTGCGAAACTTTTGGATGCGTAAGGGAACTTTCCTGGAACTTTGTGAGTTGCTGTCCCTTGCCCTGAAGCGCAAGGACACCCGGATGCGAGCAGCCCTGACTGTCCAGAAGCCAGTGGCTATAGCCCTCTGGAAGCTTGCAACGCCAGACAGCTACCGGTCAGTCGCGAACCAATTTGGAGTGGGCAAATCTACCGTGGGGGTTGCTGTGATGCAAGTAGCCAACGCAATCGTTGAGCTACTGCTCTCAAAGGTAGTGACCCTAGGAAATGTGCAGGTGATCATAGATGGCTTCGCTGCGATGGGATTCCCAAACTGCGGTGGGGCTATAGATGGAACTCACATCCCTATCCTGGGACCGGACCACCAGGCCAGCCAGTACATTAACCGAAAGGGCTACTTTTCAATGGTGCTGCAAGCATGGGTGGACCATAGGGGACATTTTACCAACATCAACGTCAGATGGCCGGGCAAGGTTCATGACGCTCGCGTTTTCAGGAACTCTGGTCTGTTTAGGCGGCTGCAGGAAGGTATTTACTTCCCAGACCACAAAATAACTGTTGGGGATGTGGAGATGCCTATAGTGATCCTCGGGGACCCAGCCTACCCGCTAATGCCCTGGCTCATGAAGCCGTATACAGGCACCCTGAACAGTGAAAAAGAACTCTTCAACTACCGGCTGAGCAAGTGCAGAATGGTGGTGGAGTGTGCTTTTGGACGTCTGAAGGGGAGATGGAGAAGCTTACTGACTCGCTCTGATCTCAGTGAAACCAATATCCCCATTGTTATTGCAGCTTGCTGTGTGCTCCACAATCTCTGTGAGAGCAAGGGGGAGACGTTTATGGCAGGGTGGGAGGTTGAGGCAAATCGCCTAGCTACTGATTACGCCCAGCCAGACAGCCGGGTGATTAGAGGAGCCCAGTGGGACGCGCTGTGCATCTGGGAAGCTTTGAAAGCTAGGTTCCAGAGTGAGCAGGGTAACCTGTGACTATTAAGTTTGTTTAAACAGAAGCTGAACCTGCCCCCGTTTCTTTACCCAGTTAATGTTGACTATCCTCTCCAGTTACCAATCCCGTTCCCCCCCTTCCAACACACCTTTAAAAATAAAATAAATGAAACTTTGTTCATTAACACCGTTTTCTTTATTTAGGATTTCGTGGTAAAGTGTTGAAACTGGGACGCAGACTGTGGTGGGGAGCGGGTGTAGTGATGGAAAAGACACTTCTAAACTCGAGGAATAACAGGCTCCTGCTCCTAGAGCGGTCCGCACTGGTGGACTGGTCGTTTCAACGGAGCCTGCCACCCCTCCTTTTTGGGAATCTGTGTGTGGGGGCTATGTGACTTTGTGGCGGGGGAGGGCGGTTACAGATCCCCTGCTGTGTGGCTCTGTCATCCAGGCTAAGGACCGCTGCATAAGATCTGTAACTGCCCTCCCCCGCCACAAACTCACATAGCCCCCCCATACAGAACATGAAAACCACCTCCCAGACTGACCAGGGTGCCTAGTGACTGCAATGTGTGTGTGACCTTCCGCTGAACCTGCCCCTGTGTCTGTACCCTGGTAAAGGTGACTGTCCTCTCCAATTACCAACCCCCTTCCCCCCCTTCAAACACACTCTCCTCTAAAAGAACATGACGGAAACAGTAATTAACAGAAACGTATTTTTTATTAACAACTACACAGTTAGGGGATGAAACTGGGACGGGGGCTTGGGTGAGGTGCATTTGGAGGGAAGGAAAGGACGTATCAAATCTTTGGGAATGAGAGCCTTCTGCAATTTGAGCAGTCTGCAGGGGTGGAGTGACTGTTTTCATGGCCCCTGCCGCCCCTCCTTCTTGGGACTTTGGGTTAGGGGGGCATGGGACTTTGTGGCAGGGGAGGGCGGTTAGAGATAGAATGCAGCGGGGCTCTGTCCTCCTGCCTCCGGTCCTGCAGAACATCTACAAGGTGCCGGAGCGTGTCCGTTTGCTCCCTCATTAGTCCAAGCAGCGTTTGAGTCGCCTGCTGGTCTTCCTGCCGCCACCTGTCCTCCCGTTCTCTGTGTGATCGCTGGTATTGCGACATGCTCTCCCTCCACTGGGTCTGCTGTGCCGCCTCGGCTCGGGAGCAGCCCATAAGTTCTGAGAACATCTCGTCCCGTGTCCTTCTATTTCGTCGCCTCATTTGCGCCAGCCTCTGGGAGGGGGATGCCGGGGTAGCTCGGGAGACACTCGCAGCTGTGGGATGGGAAAAAGGGAGTGAATTCCTCACAAAGATACAGTTTTCGAACAATGAATATAGTCTCTGTGAACAAGACCATGCACAGCACCTATCACATGCGCACTCAGTACAAGGTCGAATTTTCGGCCTTCCCATTGAGTGCCTGGGGTCTTGCTGTACGGATCACACAAGTGGGGCTGGACAACGAAATTCGACTAGCAGGCGGACATGGTAAGCCGTAGACTTTTGGCTGTTTAAAGCTTAATTTATAGCAGTGCCCTCCTTTCACGTTCCAAGCAATGCTCCTAGCGTTGGCCAGTTCCTGCTGCCGGCAATCCGGCCAGCATGAACTCTGCCCCTGTCCCACCCCCCTTGCGGCTGTCCCTGGGAAAGATCCCTGCATGCTGCCCCATCACGCCTCCACCGCGTGGCTGTAAACGGCCGGTTACAGTTATGTAAAGGAACAGGCAAACAGTCCCAATACTAACATTCCCCTAATTCAAAGCAGGTCACCATGAGTGATATCACTCTGATGAGGATTTCGGAGACAGAAAAAGACCGCATGCTGTGTGAATGCCAGCAAGCACCAGGGCCATATGCCGCCATGCTTTGCGAGGCAATGATCCCGGAGTACTTGCTGCTAGCCTGGCGCGGAAAAGTTTCCTACCATGGAGGACGCAATAAGGCCGCTCTCCCCAGGAACCTGATGCAAAGGCTTTCACAATACCTCCAGGAGACCTTCGTGGAGATGTCCCAGGAGGATTTCTGCTCTATCCCCGGACATATTGACAGAATTTTCCAGTAGCTGCACTGGCAAGGACTAAAAACTAAAGCGCCTAGAGCAAACTAATCATGAAAAACCCATTGTTAAGATACCATTCCTATTCTGTTCAAAATAAATGTTTACATGATTAACACTTACCTACTGATCCTTCCCCTGATTCACGGTCCGGGTTACCGCCTTGGGGGGGTTGGTAGGGGATCTCCGTGAGGGTGATGAAGAGATCCTGGCTGTCGGGGAAATCAGCGTTGAAAGTGCTGTCGACTGCCTCGTCCTCCTCATCTCCTTCCTCATCTTTCCCATCCGTGAACATCTCCGAGGAAGCGGCCGTCGACAATACCCCATCGTCAGAGTCCACGGACAGTGGTGGGGTAGTGGTGACGGCCGCACCTAGAATGCAATGCAGTGCCTCGTAGAAACGGCATGTCTGGGGCTGGGATCCGGAGCGTCCGTTTGACTCTTTGGTCTTCTGGTACCCTTGTCTCAGCTCCTTGATTTTCACGCGGCACTGCGTTGCATCCTGGCTGTATCCTCTCTCCGTCATGGCTTTTGAGATCTTCTCGTAGATCTTTGCATTCCGTTTTTTCGATCTCAGCTCCGAAAGCACGGACTCATCGCCCCAGACATCGATCAGATCCAAGACTTCCCAATCAGTCCATGCTGGGGCCCTCTTTCTATTCTGCGATTGCATGGTCACCTCTGCTGGAGAGCTCTGCATCGTTGCCAGTGCTGCTGAGCTCGCCACGATGTCCAAACAGGAAATGAGATTCAAACTGGCCAGACAGGAAAAGGAATTAAAATTTTCCCGGGGCTTTTCCTGTGTGGCTGGTCAGAGCATCCGAGCTCGGACTGCTGTCCAGAGCGTCAACAGAGTGGTGCACTGTGGGATAGCTCCCGGAGCTATTAGCGTCGAATTCCATCCACACCTACCCTAATTCGACATGGCCATGTCGAATTTAGCGCTACTCCCCTCGTCGGGGAGGAGTACAGAAATCGATTTAAAGAGACCTCTATGTCGAAATAAATAGCTTCGTTGTGTGGACGGGTGCAGGGTTAATTCGATTTAACGCTGCTAAATTCGACATAACCTCCTAGTGTAGACCAGGCCTAAGAATTAAATGTTTTTAGGCATTGATTTTGTTCTCTATAATTTCTGTTGGTCTCTGAGTTAGCTTTTTATTTTATAACTGCTAAACTGGAGATTCTCCAGTTGCTAAAAAGTATGGATTGTGCCTCTTGCTCCCAGCTCCTCACACTCCCACCATAAACTGAAGTGAGCTCCTTTTTAAAACCCAGGTGCCCTGATTAGCCTGCCTTAATTGATTCTAGCAGCTTCTTCTTAATTGGCTCCAGGTGTCCTAATTAGCCTGCCTGCCTTAATTGGTTCTAGCAGGTTCCTGATTACTCTAGTGCAGCCCCTGCTCTGGTCACTCAGGGAACAGAAAACTACTCATCCAGTGACCAGTATATTTGCCCTCTACCAGACTCCTGTACCCCACTGGTCTGGGTCTGTCACAATTGCTTCTTTTAGTTTTTCTAACTGCTATTCAATCCAGTCACACATTCATCTAAACAACTGATTTTAGTGGATAAAATAGATTCAGTGTTTCCTAATGCAAAACTGCAGTAAGTGTTTGGCTCTTCAGGGGATCACAGACCAGATTTTTAAAGATCAATTTTTAAATTGAAATAAATGAGTAGGTTAGTTTTGAAAATCGCCTTAGGCTCCTATCTGCATCTTTAGGCACATAAATACCTTTACAAATCTGGCCCCACAAGGCTAACCCCATCCATCACTACAACTTTATGCTGAGGGCACATGCATATTCCAAGCAATGGGAATTACACAGATAACCCTACTCCAAGGAGCACAGTTATTGTTATTTCAAGATCCTTTTGACAATCCGTAATCCATAACAAAATCAAGGGATGTTTCCTGCATCCAAAAATGATTAGTTTCCCATGTAATCATTCAAAAGGAAATGCATACCTATATAATTTTGCTAATGAATGTTAATCATGAATGGAATGCCTATATCCACAACATGTTTTTTGGTAGATTCTCTTTTGGGAATCTGAAGTTATGATCCATTGAAAATAACTGTTATAGAAGTATGAGAACATTCTAAACCTTACCACTATTTCTAGATGCTCCCAAAGAGGGAATCCCTCATTTTTATGTCATTGCTGGTAACATTGCTGCTCTTGAACTGATCTTTAAAATAAAAGCTCTCCATAGAATTACCTGACAAATAGTCCGGTACAAATAAATTGTGCTAAGGAGCAAATACATTTTTACAGCGATTATTACATTAATCAGCTATTCCTAGTAATACACAAATAGACTGTTTTGTCAAAGTAAGACTAAGCAGCTATATATTCAAAAATATAACATGTAATTCTCTGATGTGTAAATACCTATTGCTATCTTTCCATTCCTCTCTGGAAACTTGAAAAGCAGCTGAACATTTGTTAAAACAATTGTCTACCCATATTACAGGATTATCAAATTATACTTTTATAATTTGGTGCTTGAGGGTTGTTACAATGTTAATAATTTAGAAGGATTTTCGAATATAATTAAATTATGTACTTAACTTGACCAGACGGTGGAAATACATAAAGCCACTCAAATTAGCTGCTTAATTATAGTTCTTTATTTCTTAAAGGAAAATTTCAGAATGATTTTGGAGACTTCTTATGCTCATGTCTGTCACTGAACTAAATCTGCTGTCAGGAACAAAAGCTCATTTTACTTGATGATTGACCCCACTGAGATTTATTATTTCTGCAAAGGGCCACTATATTACTTTAACAAGTATATTAGAGATAGGTAGTGTAGCCTACTGGATAGGGCACGTGACTGGGAGTTGGGTGACCTGGTTTCTAATCTCAGCCTAATGATGACTTGCTCTGTGACCTTGGACAAGTCACTCTACCTCTCTGTGACTCTGTTTCCCCTCTTACTCTTTGCTTGTCTTCTCTATTTGTACTGTAAGCTATTTGGGGACAGAGATTGTTTATACACATACAGCTCTTAGTACAATGAGGCCCTGATCTTGGCTGAGATCTCTAGATACTACTGGAATACAAATAATATATAACCACTACCACCTCAGGACATAATGCTACTACGGTGCCTAAAAGAAATTAGATAATTAATAATGGTTAGGTTGAGGGAGAGATGGACATAGCCCTCTTTATAATTTCATATAAATTTACTTTTATTATACATATGTTTCCACACATCCCACACCCTTACCTTGTTAATTTCACTGGGCATGGGACAGTCTGGAAAACCTCTCAGTTGGTCCCAGACCACTACTAAATAATAATGGTGCATGTTGTAAGGAATTAAACCATACTCTAGGGTATCTAGCATAAAAACATGAAAGTCAACCAACCCTCAAACCCCACCCCCCTCCCCCAGTCCTCGTACAGAAGGCGGAAACGCAACATTTTCACTTGCCTATGTAACACTTCTACTTGTCAGACTTCTGAGCAATAGAATTTTTCACAGCCTGCTAAGAGCAGAATTGGGCCAATAAAATAATTTAATTTACAATTGAATTGCTGCTGCACAAGACAGATTATAATCCAGCTCACTTTCCCATAACTATGTTCGCTTTCCAGGGCTACCGGTAACAAGTAAAATGTCATAATCCACCTCCCCCCCACACACACCTTATATCAGTCACTGAAGTAAAAACTCGTGACTGACTATATACAAGAAATCATTCTGCTGAGTAAGAGGATGTGAGAGACAAGGTGGATGAGGTAATATATTTTATTGGACTAGCTTCTGTTGGGGAAAGAGACAAGTTTTTGAGCTACACCGTGCTCTTCTTCAGGGACCAACATAGCTATAACAACACTGTAAACAATGAGTAAGAGGATGACAGTTTTACATGGTCGCTCTTCAGAGAAGACCTTTGTAGGCTTTGGCACTGCAATGTGTGAGATGATTAGGACTCTTGTACAGTTCTGCAGTGTTTCTCAAACTGAGAGAGAGGCTTTACTGGAGAGGCACGACATTTTTCCAAGAGAGTCTCAGAAAACCAATGGTAAATGAAGAAAAACGCAAACAAACAAACAAAACCAACCCCCCCCCCCAAAGGAATTTCTTTCAGTCTTAATAATTTGTGACTCGGCAACTGTTTATTGATTATTCTATAGATAGTTCTGCTTTTGATGGAGCCTAGCAGAAATCAAGAACAATTAGTAAGCAGGAACAGGAAGCAAATGGTCCTGACCACATGTTTAACAGTTTGTCTGATGCATTACGTATCCAGCATATGATGCAAAATGCACACAATGACAGATGGTACATCTCTTGTAAGTGCTGCTAAGACTTTAAATAATGACACACTCTGTCATTGCACATGACAACAACCATCAACAGGGAACAAAGTTAAAATAAATTACTAAAAAGCAATTTTTTTTCTTAAGCAAGATGATGCAGTGTTTTGTCAGCAGTTGAAAGTCTGGTTCTCAAATGGTCAGGTGCTAAAGTCCAAACAAAAATCTATGTGCAAATTACACCCAGTTTGTGTGTGTAGCTCCTGTAATTGCACATACAAATCAGACATTTATGCATATGAAAATGGGGAGTTAAACAACTGTCCATTTGTACTTGCAACAGCGATAATTATGCATGTCAGCTGCTCATGCATTTTTGCATACAGCCCTGGCCATCCTTTACAAAAAAATCATTCCAATAAAGTATTTTTCCAATACTTACTGAATGAAAATATCCTGTATTAATAGAGAACAAAAATTTTAAGTACTAAAAAGTGACCCAGACAGCCTGCAACATGTGGAATCCAAGCACAAGACTCAAATGTTGGCTTTCGATCGTAGGGATAGGGATAGTGAGCAAAGCGATTAATGTAGATGGGGAGAGATTGTACTGCAAGGACAGTAGTGATTTCTGTAGTCATTTTGACAGTAACATTAATGTAAAACTCTTCCAGAGAAACAGTTGTTCAGTTTCCACAATGTTAGGGCATTGATGGAATCTGAAGAGGAAAAATAAAAAAAGAACAAGAGATATTGAAGATATATGCTTGCACTTCTGAAAGTGCCCAGTAGATCCCTTGCCCTAGGGAAAAAATAGGGAGCAGTAGAACAAAGAAAGAATACAGAATATAGCAAATGAGAAACGCACAATCATGTGTTTGTAATCAGATTTATCTTTTGTTTTAAATTCTTATTGTCTATGCACTTTTCACACCTAAAAAGATTTAATGGTGGGAATGTGCTGGCTAAGTATTTCAGATGTGATACAACTGTATGCTACTATGTGCTGACACTGCTAACCAGGCCATTAATTCACTGAGTAGCACTGGGAACTTTTTTTTTTTTAAACTAAGAACAGATTTATCTAGGGTTCTCTCAAAAATAAACTAGATGTTCTTCGACGATTAGGTCTCACCGCCTCCTGTATGAGTCCATGTCTCGCCTATGATGCAAAAACATCTCTGCACTGAGACAGAGTTCAGGATCTATCAAACCTGTGTACTACCTATATTGCTATATGGTCAGAAACCCGAACCTTCTTACAGGCAGAAGTGGAAAACCCAGAGGCATTCCATATATGCTGTCAGCACCAAATCCTGAGCATAAGGTGGTTTGACTTTGTGAATCTTGCACAGATCTGGCCTTCCTTCAATCACTATTATATTCTCAAGCAGAGTTGCATGCTCTTTGATCACATTCCCAGGATAGCCAAAAACACCCCAGCACACTGTGCTCTCAAACTCTCCATCAACGTGTGAAGGGGTACGTGCCCTGACCCTGGCACTGCCCCTGGATTCGCAGGGCTGAGCCAGATCTGGGAACTTCACTGTACAATGCCTGGTCCGATGCCATCAGCTGTAGTCACTTTGGCTGGCGGGACCGGCCCTATGTGTGTTTGATGATGATGCCTCATAATAAAAATATAGGGTTATGGTTATATTTAAGTAAGGGCTTATCTATACACAGAAGTTGCACTGATTTAACTAAAGGTATGATGCTAATTCCGTTTAGTTAAACTGATGCAACTTTGTGTTAGTGCCAGTTAAATCAATATAAACTAGGTTTAAATCTCTGTAAGAGTGTCCACAAACAAAGTTGCCATAGTTTAACATCACATGTACCTACTCACTATTGTTCCTCCAGTGCAATCTCTCCACACCTACATTAAATCACATTGCTCCCTGCTCCTACCAACTTAGGCTCAAAAAACCACATACACATTTATAGATATAATAGACTTTCCTAAGACATAGAACTGCATGACATTCTGATTAAAAAATTAGCACTATATAATATCAATAAAGCACATACTACATGGATTATGAACTAGCTAATTGATAGCTTTCAAGAAGTAGCTGTCAATGGGGAATCATTGAATGGAGGTGTTTCTCGTAGGGTTCCCCAGGGATTAGTACGAGGCGCAACACTTCAACATTTTCATTGCTGATCTGGAAGTAAATATAAAACCACTAATGATAAAATTTGCAGATGACACAAAGATAGGCAGAATGATAAATGGGCAGTCAAAGAGTGACCTGGATCACTTGGTAGGCTGAGCACATACACACAAAATGTGTTTTAATACTGCCAAATGCAAAGTTATACATCTAGGAACAAGGGATGCAGGCCATACCTACAGAATGAGGGACTGTATCCTGGAAAGCAGTGACTCTGAAAAGGTTTTAGGGGTCACAGTAGTAGATAAGCAACTCAACATGAGCTCCCAGTATAATGCTATGGCGAAAAGGCCTAATACAATCCTTGGATGAAAATACCAGGAGAATAGTGAGGAGGTGAAAGGAGGAAATTTTAACCCTGTATACAACATTGGTGAGACCACTACTGGAATACTGCATCCAGTTCTGGTGTCCACATTTTAAAGAGGATGTTGCAAAATTGGAGAGGGGCCATCCCAGAGCCACAAAAGTGATTCAGTGGCTGGAAAAAATATCTTACAGTGAGAGACTTACAGAACTCAATATGGTTAACTTACCCAAAAGACCACTGAGAGGTGACTTGTTTACAGTGTATAAGTACCTTCATGGGAGGAAAATATCAGGTACTAGTAAATTAACGGCTCTTTAATCTAGCAGAGGAAGGTGTAGCAAAAACCAGTGGCTGGGAGCTGAAGCCAAAAAAATTCACATTAGAAATAAGGCACACATTTTTAACAGTGAGGATAATTAACCATTAGAACAAACTCCCAATGGAAGTGGTGGATTCTCTACCTGTTGGTGTCTTCATATCAAGACTGGATGCCTCCCTGGAAGATATGTTTTAGTCAGACACAAGTTATGCTTTAGTGAAACACATGTTATTGGGTTCAAGACAGGTGTAAATGGGTGGAATGTATTGGCTTATGATGTACAGGAGGTCAGATTAGATCAGGGGTCGGCAACCTTTCAGAAGTGGTGTGCCGAGTCTTCATTTATTCACTCTAGTTTAAGGTTTTGCGTGCCAGTAATACATTTTAACCTTTTTAGAAGGTCTCTTTCTATAAGTCTATAATATATAACTAAACTATTGTTGTATGTAAAGTAAATAAGGTTTTGTAAATGTTTAAGAAGCTTCATTTAAAATTAAATTAAATTAAATTGCAGAGCCCCCCGGACCGGTGGCCAGGACCTGGGCAGCGTGAGTGCCACTGAAAATCAGCTTGTGTGCCGCCTTTGGCATGCATGCCATAGGTTGCCTACCCCTGGATTAGATGATCCAATAGTCCCTTCTGGCATTAAACTCTGTGAAATCACACCTTTAGTTAAATCAGTGCAACTTGTATGTTTATGCCAGGCCTAAGAAAAACAGTTAAGTTGGTTCAACTTGTATGTTTAGACAAGGTCCTAGTGAAAGGAAACTAGGCATTTTTTTTGAGAGTGTAATTAGCATGGGCAGTAGCCACAGCTCTGCCAATGCACTGAGTGACAAATTAAAGCTGTGGGGGAGAATCAGAGGTACTTCTGCAAGTAGCCCGTTAACAGCTAGTCAGAGAGAAATGATCAAATCTTGGTCTACATACAAATTTTGTACCAGCATAACTATATTGGTTAGGGGAGTTTTTAACCAAACTGTTTATACCAGTACAATGCCTAATGTGGGATGTAATTATACCAGTAGAAAAGTGGCATATAGCCTATTCCCCTCCCATACAGGAATAAGCTACACTGCTATAAGCATATATAGTTAAAGCAGTACAACTTGTGTGTATAGACAAGGCTCAAGTCTCCGTAGACTGCTGAAAATGAAGAATACACTCAGCAGTGGGCTGAAAAGATGAAAGAGTCTCTGACAATAGTGAAGTTCAGAAAGATATAGTTGACCAAAGCCTTGTCTACACACAAAAATTGCACTGCTTTAACTATACCACTATGTATGTATGTACCACTAACCCCTTAGTATGGAAGCACTTCTAACAGCCTTATGTTAGTATAGCTATTCTCATAGGGAAGAGGAATAAGCTTTATGGTAATAAAGTACCTTTATACTGGTATAACACTGTCTACTAAAGGGTTGTACCAATTTAGCTATTTTGATAGAAAAACAATAAACACCCCTAGCTGAAGAAGTTAAACGATACAAGCACTGTATGTAGACTAGGTCTGAAAGTTTGAAAAGTAATAAAAAATAGATTGGATTTCTAAAACTTTCTTTAAAAAAATTAACTTACCCCATGATGGTAGTAACTCCATGATTGCAATATGCAACTACATTGGAGGAGCCAATGGCAACAGGACATAAGAACCAGACACTCTGTCAAGGGAAAGAACAGTTGGAGGGCAAATAAAAAGAAAACTTCACCTCGGCTTTGTATGGGATATGTATACTGTATGTGTGCAGGCCTATATTTCACACGACCATCTAGTCTAAGCAGCCCTATCCGCTTCCCACTAGGCTACCATCCCCACATTATTCAGTGTGTGGGAGTGGGCGTGTGAGAGAAAAAGATTTCTCACTTCATCTTCCTGCCAAGGTGGCTGCCATCTCAGATAGTGGGACTGAAGGAAGTATTTTTGGATGTGATGGTGGAAGAGTCTGTCTGTTTGGAGACTGATACAGAAGTTACTGTGCATGGCCTGGTGGATCCTGAAGTGCTGTCAGCTGATGTTCTGAGCCCTATTCCTGTGGTGCTGCTGGGGGTTGTGCCCTGTAACAGGGCAGGCTCCACTCCTCTCTTGAGATCCCACCCAAACAGCCTTGGATGCTTTCTGTTTGTTAGCACCTCCATGTGTTTTATTTATATTACCTCCCCCAAACAACCATCAAAATGCCATGCAGAAATTCTATTTATAGTTTTCTCTAGTCCTCAGCTCTTTCTTGAGGAAGAGATCTTACCACCCTGAGATCTTATTTCCTCTAGACTT
This sequence comes from Terrapene triunguis, assembly GCF_002925995.2. Taxonomy (NCBI): domain Eukaryota; kingdom Metazoa; phylum Chordata; order Testudines; family Emydidae; genus Terrapene; species Terrapene triunguis. Next base: position 58,219,731 of record NW_020664436.1, read on the forward strand.
CCTTCCAGTGCTATTTAACTTCCCTCTCAGCTAATGGGATAATTAACTTCTTAGCTCATCAGCCTCCCCGCACAGGTCTTATTATTTAACTAAGTTATCCACTCCTTCATCAGGCCTTTTTTTCTGGGGGAACATATTAATGCTTAAGTGATCCGAGCACTAGATCAGCCTGGGGGAAGGGTCTTCAGATGTGGGTGGGCTTGCACCCCCTCATCTCTCAGAACTCAATAGGTACTGGCTCTCAGCACTCTGTCATGTGCCTCCTGGCTGAAAGTAGCTGTGGGAGAGCTGACTTGGGAACTGTGCGTGGGGGAGGATTTGGGGGAGAAGGCACAGAAAATCGGAGTACATATTGAAAAGGAAAAAGAGTTTGCTTTGTGGCCTCCTGCTGTTGGGGAGCAGCTGCCAGAAGGAGACCAGGGTATGGAGGGGGTGGAACTCATAAACTTTAAAGGTCAGAAGGTACCATCATGATCATCTAGTTTGACCTCCTGCACATTGCGGGCCACAGAACCTTCCCCACCCATTCCTGAAATAGGCCCCTAACCTCTGGCTTAGTTACTGAAGTCTTCAAATCATGATTTAAAGATGTCAGGTTACAGAGAATTCATCATTTACACTAGTTTAAACCTGCATGTGACCCATGCTCCTGTTTCATAGGAAGGCAACCCTCCCCTACCCCCACCCCAGGGTGGGAAATTCCTTCCTGACTCCAAATATGTCAATCAGTTAGACCCTGAGCATGTGGGCAAGACCCACCAGCTAGACACCTGGGAAATAATTATCTGGAGAAACTCAGAGCCTCCCCATCTAGTGTCCCATCACTGACTGTTGGAGATATTTGCTTTTAGCAGTTACAGAACTAAGTCCCTTTACTCTGGGAAATGGAATGTAGAGCATGTCCTCCATTTCAAGCTATGCATATGGTCTCGAGGAGTTTTACCACAGTCAGGCTGTATCAGAAATGTAGAGTTAAAGGGCTGTTTAGCTGCCACAACTGCAGCTTCCCTTTCCCCTGTGAGTGGAGAGGGGAGTAGTACTGGGTTCTTCCTAGGTGCCGACTCTGTGGGTGCTCCAGGGCTGGAGCACCCCCCAGCAGCCCCCCTATCAGTGCCTCCCCCTCCCTCTCCCCCTAGCACCTCCCACCTGCCGGCGGCCCCACTGGTCAGTGCCTCCCTCTCTCCACCAGCTCCTCCCGCCAGCCACAATCAGCTGTTCCAAGGCTTGCAGGAGGCACTGGTGGGAGGAGCGAGGGCCAGATGTGCTTGGAGGAGGGGACGGAATAGGGTTGGAAGAGGCAGGGCTGAGGTGGAGCAGGGATGGGGCCTGGGGCAGAGCTAGGGGGGGCACCCCTGGCACATTAGAAACTTGGCGCATATGTGTAGTAACTCCATTTGCTTTATTCCCTTCAGGGGATTATTAAGGGTATTGTTGACCAGAGGGAAAAGTAGCCCTTAAGAATCTGAAATGGGGTCTTTTGTTTTTCTTGACCCTGAGACTCCCAGGAACACAAAGGGAAGCCTCAGTACTGAGCAGGGAACACATGAGGGAAACTGAGGAACAGTGAAAATAAGGAAGGCACTGAGGTATCTGCTTCCAGCCATGAGTCCCTGATGAGCTGTGTAGGGAGATACTATGCAGCAGTCACAGCTGGCCAGGATCAGGCTTCTGGGCAAGACTCCTCATAATGGAAGCATTTCCTAGATTTGACTGCACTACATGGAGAACATGGACAAATGTCCCACAATGGACTTTTTTGTTGGTGGTGTGCTCTTGTTAAAATCTTTTGGATTCTTTCCTGTATAATTGAAACCTGTGATACATCCATTGGGCAGCAGAGAATTCGATGTTAACATTTACTCTCATTGGTGAGGTAGAATTTTTCTGGGGGCAGCTTGGAATTAGGAAGAGGACTAAGACTGGGATGAAACCATAGCTATTTCTTTGTTCCAACTGCCCTTAAGACAGTGACTATTTTCTTACAAAATGAAAACATACCGGAAGTGGATGTTCTGCATTGTGTTCCACGTTACGCTAAAGAGTTGCAGCATCCAGTTAAAGTTTATGATTGATTTAGGGTTTGAAATGGTGAAATTAAAGGTACCATTGAACTTTTCCAATAATATGTCCTCAATATATTTTATTTAGGTTCTGAGCAGGGTTACTGTCGTTATCCAGAGTAGCCATGCACTTGTTTGCTCTGTGGCTCTACAGAGCATTTTAGTCTGGGCTGTGGTGTGAGGAAGTATATGTGCTTTGTTTCTTTTACTCACAAAACTGAAGTTGGTAGGGACAGTGGTCATGTTTATAGGCAGTGCCTGGTGGCACAATAGGAATGTAATACCCAGCCTCTCAAGGACCCTTCCTCTTTCCCTGACGCAGAGGGTCAGAGGATTCCGAGGAGTCCTGCAAAGATTTATGAAAGCCTATTTTGAGTGGCAATGTTGCTCTACTTTTGGGCGAAGGAGTGGGAATCATTGAGAGCCAGGATGACACAGATGTGGACATGAGCCCTAGTAATGTGGGGGAGACTATCAGAGATGGTTAGGGGGCAGGGAAAGAAACAGGGTAAGGAACATCTGCAAGTGCAGTTGGTTATGCAGGAATCCCAGTCCCCAGGGAGGGATTGGCCAGCAATGCGTTTGGCAGACCCTATAGTTGGGGAGTAGGTTTTGATGTGCTCAACTTCAGGAGCAGAGGAATTTCTTGAATTCAGACAGGGAAAGAGAGGATCCAATGAAACTGCTGGAGTTATGGTAACTGAGGGTGGCCTACAACTGTCCGAACCACACAGCATTTTCACAGTTGAAATGGATAACAGATTTTCCGCGTTAAGCACTTTTGGAAACAAGGGAGAGAAGAGAAAGGAGCCTGTGGATGCACTGCAAGCACATTAATTGGGGGGAAAGGAATTCAGGGTTAGTGGGTCTGAGCAACTTCAGAAAGAACTATCAGAGTTGGGATTAGGAGCTGGGGATTTAGGAAAACCAAGAGCATAATGGACCAGCCAACAAGGAAAAAATGGTTAAAGAAAAGGAGTGAGCAAGAGATGGTAAGTCAGAGAAGTTTAGTAGCAGTGAGAAAGCTGACAACTAGGTGTGGAGTGCATGTATCTGTCACGACTTGGACCTGTCACGACTATAGATGATACTGAAAATTGCAACTTGGAATGTGTGCTCCATCCTGAGCGTGTGCCAAAGGCAGATGATCTTTCAGTTTTTGGAGGGGCAGGATTTGGATCTAGCCCGGAAACAAAACTATGTTCTAGGCATGATGTTTTCGAAGCTTGAAGGGTCCCATCTTTTTGGTCTACAGTACCTGATTCTTACGATGAAGTAGGGTACTGTTTTATACTTTTGATTTTTTCAGTGGAGAGAGTGGTAGAACTGGAGCTGGGAAGGGGTTTGTCAGTTGATTTCTGTTATTTGGGTGTGAGCTATCATCAGTGATTCAGTAGGTGAGTTGAATTTGGAGAAACGGTTTGCCTTGTGCCAGGTTAAGGTGATGAGCTGGAAGAGATGACAGAAAGGGTGATGTTAATTAAAACATCCCTGTTACCCCTTTGTATTTATGTGGCATATGTGTATCCTCTCCCAGTAAAACTGTGCATCAGATTGACAAAATTATTTTTTTCAGATGCTCTGGGGCAATAAATATAACGTGGTAAATAGAAGCATGATCTGCCTGCCAGTTAAAGAAGGGGGTTTGGGGATGGTATGTGCTGAAGCTTTCTAACTGGTGGTGTTTTTTTTTTTTTAATTTTCATAGGATTCACACAACTGGGGGCAGAGGGTGGCCACTCATTTTCCAGTATTACTGGGAAATGTCACAGAGGAAGACATGGAGTAACTAGTAGGAAAAAGCCCCTAAAAAGGATTCCCCCCGCCCCTGCAACAGCCAGGCAGACTCCTTCTTACATATACCGTAAGTTGTTGTAAGATGGCAGATTCATGCAACAGCATCCCAGCACAGTGACTCACAGGTTAGGAGAGTGCTATACCAGAGGGTGCTTAAGGAATATTCTTTCAGAACACCATTTAGCCATACAGAAGATTGTCTCAGGGAGGCTTTGTTGTACCTTTGAAATAATAGAGTTCCCTGTAAGTATAGCGCTATTTGGTGGTGGGTATTTCATAGTAAATTGCATGTTAGAACATAGGCTATGAAGGAAGTACACTGAAGATAAAGGCTGTCCTTGAGAAGCCTAGTCTGGATCAGGGGAGACAATGGAGCACTTTTTATTATTCTGCTCCCTTAATGTCTGCATTTGGGATTTGTTGGCTTCAAAACTGAGAGTCCCACTGTTCCATTGCCACACTTATGCAAGACAATTGCCTTTTGGACTCTTTCAGACACCAGAGGACTCAGCATCTGCATTGATAAGGAAAGACAGACATTTGCCGCATATTTTCCTTGAGACTGGTAGTTGTTAACATATTGGGTTTTATATTGCCTATGGCAGAGTTGCTGTTTGGCCTGTCTTCAGGCACAGAACAATGTATCTGAAACTCTAGTTCAAACTATTTGTGCAGTGGGTAACTGGCAATGGTGGAGGGGAAAAAAAGAATGAGGTCAGTGGAATGGGAGAAGGGGACAAAGAGTTTGGAGGGTGGGATGTTTTCTTTTTGTATCTGTGATTCATCCAGATTTAGACTGTAATTTCTTGGTTTTGTTTTGAAGATTTTATTTAAAAAAACAAGAACAGAGAGGGAAATGGAGGGTGGGGAACGCCTGTAGGACTGTCTCAGGGTAGTTGTCCCTTTTTTAAGACCTTTTTTCTTTTTCCATGTTTTTGTTTTGTTCTGAGAGTGGGAACAATTGGGCCCATAATCTTTTATATACCTTGAGTGGGCAAACTCAGAAAGGGAACTTTTTTATATCAATCTACAGGTAGATACTGAATTTCTACTTACTAGCTTGATACACGGACATTTTGAGATATGTTGTTAATTTCTGCATTGCGCATCAATTACAAATGTAAAATAAAGGTGTTTTTTTAAATTTACAAATCCCTATGATTCGGGGGGGGGGGGGGGGGGAGGAGTGTGTGTGCGATAGAAGAGGATTACAGAGCAGCAACAACATTTTCTCCATAATCTTTTTCCTTTTCCTGAGTCAGTGCTATCTGCTGATTCAAATCCCCAAGATCCTGACCTCTCTTTTGGCTTCCCTTCCCTGTAAGCATTAGAGAGGAAATGATTCCTGCCACTGAGCCAAAGGGGCCATATTTACATGGCTCCACATGATGTGAGAAGGAAATCCTGTTGTAGAGAATTCAGAGGGAAAACAAGTACTGTATGTTGTCTATTCATTTATTTTTTTAGACTCCCTGCCCTCACCCCTCAACATACCTACTTCCTGAATCACCATTTCTGTGATGGGAGGTGTCAATACAGATGTCTTTGTTTCTGAATTTTCCTCTTCTGTTCTTGAAAGCAGAGATTCCAGGGACATTATTCTCATTCCTGACTCCATACAATATATTACTTAATGATGTTGTGGTCTGCGGCACATTCTTGCTTTGTAAATTTCACTTGTGGTGGCCACACTCTTCCTGCTCTCCAGCTGATTGTCTTTAAGCTCTGCATCAAAATAAAGAAGTGACATGAGCTTTTTGATCCCTGTTCAGGAGAGAGGGAGCAGGAGGCTTCACTGCAGAGAAGAGGGTACTGCCATTTCAGATCCTAAAGCAACTTGAGCAGCTTCAGCAGCTGCCTTAGGAAAACAAAACAAAAGGGAGTATGGGGCTCCCTTTCAGGATACATCTATGCTACACACCACAGGCGGCAGTGTGTAGGGTATGTGCAAGCTGAACCAATGCTTCAGTATGTAGCTAATGTCTCAGTGAAAGGCTCTGGCAGTACGGAGGCAGGGGGGAGAAAGGCTCTCTGTGCTGGGGAAAGATTCTGTCAGGGGGAAGCTGTTGGAGCCTTTCCCTGCTGCCTCCGCATTGCCAGGGCCTTTCCCTGCTTCAGGAGAGGCACTGCTTGGGTGTTGTAGAGAGCCATGTATGATACATACCACGAGGTTCAGGCCTGTCTTTAGTCTACTCACCAAAGCAGCACCTCACTATCTACACTGCTATTTATACCAGTTCTAGGGGGGTATGTAATGTATGCACTCAACACATTGCCCTAGGATTAGTGCGGTGTTGCTGTACCTTTAGACTTGCTTGGTATGTATAGTACTGGGGCTGATCATTCCTACATTATATTAGCTACAATATATTAAAAGCCAGTTTTGAGTCTAACAGTGCCCATTCCCCTCCCAGTGAATTTTCCTACCTACAAGTCTCCACCCACCAGATCTAATTCCCTTCCCCAGAGTTGATAACTTTGTCACTCCAGGCTGAGGTCTCAACTGAAAAGTGTGGTAGTGAACATGTCAGTCAATTAGGGACCAAAATCTCACACACACATGGAATTTTTCTGTCCAGTGATAAGCAAGTCCAGATCTGGATTCAAACTTATGGCTCAGGTCTATCTTTAGTTTATGTGATGGACAAGAAATAGTCATATTGAAATAAACTCCCCTCTTCAGGAAGAGGGAAATCTCCTCTCCCACACAGAGACACCACCCTCATCTCAACACCCCCCTCAAAGCCCATCCACATAGTTTTATTTCCTAAGCAGACTCACATGTGCCTGTGCTTTTGTTTGAGGCCTTTATTGTTTCTTACGTTTATCTCAAATGAAAGGCAACTGATACACTCACCAGTTTCAATGATGCTACATCCAACCTACAATATTGTGTTAGCACCTAGAAATCAACCAGGTCAGGGCTCATTGTGCTAGGCACTGTACAAACATACAGAAAATAACCATCTTTGCCTTAAGAAGCTTACAATCCAAAAGAGAAAACATAACAAGTAGATGAGACAAACAAATGATTCAGGGCAAGGTGTAGGAGAAGCACGGTAGCAAAACTAATAAGTTGTGGGCAATTCTGAGGAGCAGTAATCACAACTTGCTATCCTAGTTTGTGTTGGCTGTGCTCTCAGTTAGAGGACAAGATGAAAAATCAAGAGCAACAACCAGTGCATATGAATGATTCCCAATGAAGTCTGGGAGAGCTGTTCATATACACTGACTGCATGTTCAGGCCCCAAATACATGACTGTTACGAGCAAAATATTCATAAGGATATAATGTAGCTATTGATATTTTTTGTCTGTGTGTTGAACCTTTATCTAAAGAAAAGACACCCTCCCTACTGCAAACTCAGCTGCCATTTTGTGTTGAGCTGCTGCAGCCAGTAGAGAGGAAATATGCTGTGTGTTCTCTGATGGAGAATTCACTTTTGATTTTTCCTTGCTTTGTTACAATAAAGTAAATATGAAAGCGGATGGTTGCTCCCTCCTTCTACTTTGTCACCAAAACTCAAGCCCTTCCTCCAGAAAAGATCTACGTATCTAATTTGTTTTGTGTTCTCCAGAGAACTGGTCAAAAATGGTAGAATATGTCAAGAAAAAAATAAAACCATTTTCATTTCTCTCACACTTCTCTTTTTTCTTTCTCCCCACTCCGTATTAGAGTGGAAAATGGCAAAAAGAAAGAGAGAATAAAATGGGGAAAGGAGAAAAAAATACCAAAAACAAAACCCAAAACCCAAGTCTTTTGAATTTTCATTTTTTGTTGAAAAACAGAAAATTTTAATATACCAAAAAATTCCTGCCAAAAATTATTTTAATAAAAACACCATTTGTTGCAGAAGTTGGAAGGTGTATACTGAATGAGACTGGGGAGTGCAAGAAGACAGGAGAATTTGGTTCTATTATTGCCTTTTCCACATTCTTCCTATATGGTGCTAATCAAGTCACTTAAACCAAACTTTTCACTGGTGGTCACTAATTGTTTGGTTTTCATTTTCTGAATGCCCAGCATGAGAGACGTGTGGGGGTACCAGGAGGTTCCAGTCAGAAAGGGCCCAGCCCGGCTTTTTCCCTTTCTTTCTACTCCCAGTACAGCTGCTCTAGCAGCAACTGGGCTGTCTCATTTGGGTTTCCGGTTAAGTGTGTGGGTTGCAGCTGTGGTGTTGGCAATGTGGGCCTAGCTCTTAACATGAACTTTCTACAGTTATTATTTTGATACAATATCCAACGTTTGCTGTCAACACGCTTGATGGATGGGAATGGCTATATCAACAGTTTACAACTCAGCTAAACCTGAACGGAATTGCATGGTATGAAGAAGCAGCACATCTCTGGGCTTTCTGAAATCAATAGAGGTATTAGAACACAAGAACATTTTTTTTGCAAGAATCTTTTATAATGAAAAGTGTTAAGTAACCGAAATGTAGCAGGTCTCTACCAGCTCTTCCTAAAATTGTGAGCATCTGTCCTGATTTATATTCTTCACACATAGTATCCTCTTTACTCCGTTACATCTTTTCTAGGCAATTACATCCCCTTGCGTAGGGTCAGACTAGTCCAGAGGGGTACAGGGAAATCTTTCAGGGAGCCCCTCACTGCCAAGAAAGGGTAGCTTTAAAAACAAACTAAAAATGGCGTGTGTGTGTGTGTGTATTGTTCATGAGAGACCTAGATCTTTGAAAATGACAAAGTGATTATTCTTTTTTTCTCTTTCCCCCTGGCCCCACCCAAGCGACCTATAGGTGCATATATTGAAAGCCAGAGGCCACCTCACTTTCATAGTGCTGGCACTGTAGAATACACCCCCCAGAATGCCCTGTGGATGCCAGAACCATCAAAAGGAAGCAAATGTCAGTGCATCCCCCTTGCTCTGTTCCAAAAGTAGCAGGGGTAGTCTCTTGGAAAGCATGTCAATCCCTCCTCCACCCAGCACTGCAGGAAAGAGTAGGATCAGTTCTGTAGCACAACCAGAAATATGTTCAGTCCCCAGCACCCACCGTTCCCATCCAGCTGCTGTCCAGCTTATGTTTCTATGTAACATATTAAACACTACAGTGATCACGTAGTGGTACCATACAAAATTAAGGCACACAAGCTTGAAAACAAAAGGTGTTTTTCCTGTGCAGAATCCTCTAAGGCAGCATTTCTTAACCAGGGGGTTGCAACCCCTTGGGGGGGGGGGTCACAAAAGACAATCAGCTTTTCCAGGCATTGAAAATGTTATTACAATATTACAGCAAAGAAAATAAAATTTCTATTTTAACTTTGGGGTGGCCCAAAGCTTCAAAGTTTGTGAGGTCAAATTCAGTAGTTGTGATATACACTTTTTACTCTTCCCTAAAGTAAGGACATCATGAAAGTGTTTGACTTTGAATAAAGGACTGCCCAGCTGAAAGGGTAGAAAAACACAACTCTCAGGCCCAGTACACTGACTTTACACCTGGCAGTTCTTCGACATACTGCTGGATCATGGAAGCAATGGCTCCCCTGTCTGGAACATGAGCAGCAGCTGGGCCCCTGCCTGCCTGCCAACACCACTGGTCCTGCATTTAGCATTGCTACTGCAGCAGCAGGAGGAGGGTTCCTGGCTAGCTCACAGCACACAGATTCACAGAGTTTAAGCCAGAAGGGACCATTAAATCATCTAGTTTGACCTCCCATATATCACAGGCCATTAACATCAGAGGAGGTATTATATAGAGGAGGTTCTCAACTAAAGCGAGCAAAGAATACTTTACATGCTTTCCGAAAGTTACATTTCTGTGTAGGAAATTGCTGTAGTTGGCACAGGGATGTTATGTCATGGCGAATGGTAAGCCATGTGGTCCAGGGAAAATGTTTGTATTAAAATGTGGTTCACACTGTGAAAAACTTTGAAAGCCTCTATTATACAGCATTATAGTTTATATACACAGGTACACCCTCAGGTTTTAGATAAAGCTTTTAAATGATATATAACAGTTACAAGGTGGGTGAGGTAATATCTTTTATACAATATATAACAGAGTTGACTTTTTCTACATCAAACTGCTTTAGTGGCGAACTGCACCACTGTAGTGCTTCAGTGTAGACACTACCTATGCTGACAGGAGGGGTGCTCCCATTGGCTTACGTAATCCACCTGCCCAAGAGACAGTAGCTAGGTCAATGGAAGAATTCTTCCGTCAACCAAGAACTGTCTACACAGGGGTTAGGTTAGCATAGCTACATCTCTCAGGTGTGTGATTTTTTCCACAGTCCTGAGAGACACAGCTATGCTGCTGTAAGTTCCCAGTATAGACCAGCCCTTAGAAACCACACACTTGTTTTTCTTGAATGGAAACTGTGAAAGTTTAGGATAAACCTTAGCCACAAGAATTGAAATGACGGAATTGATTACCAAACAGAAGGCTTCAGCACACCTACATGAGGATGTGATTTTGGGACACACAGAGAGCAGAAGGTGATGAGTCAATTTAAACTAGAAAAGTTTACAGAAATTCTTCCCTAAACAGTAGGTAACTATTACTGGATTAGCTTCCATTTGCAGGCTACAAAGCCTATATCTTAGAGTGAGAGAACTGGGAGCACCTAGGATTACAGGCTTAAAGTTACATAGATTTTTCTTTTAAATATATACTCAGAGAAACTGTTAAATATAATTTTCACATCTTTTACTGCTTCTTTGTGGGACCATCAATTTTTTAAGAGAGTTTCGTGCAGTCTTGATCCAGCAACCCTAGTGGTTAGATAAGTACTATCTAATATTAAGAGGGAAATAAAATAAAGTAGAAATAATGTAATAAGATAACAATAAAGAAATCCTTAAGGACATTGTGTCAGCCTAGTGAGGATTTTGGATTTCAATTTCTACTGAGGGAAAGGAAGGGGGGGTCCTCTAAAATTCCAACATAGAACATCCTGGCCTCCATCACTCTTCACTGGCTTAAATTATTATGTTGTTTTGCCCCATATTATTGGAAATTATTCCTGCCTTGACTCTAGATACCATCAATGGGACAGTGAAATGGTTTAAGGTCCCTATGCAGGAAAGTGTTCATATTCATAAAAGCACTTAAGCATGTGGTTACCTTTACACACATGCTTAAATCATATTCAAACAATGGGCTTTAAATATATGCTGTTGAGTTCAATGGGACGTATACATTTCTCTTGAATTAAGCATGTACTAAAGTGCTTTCCTGAAGTGGTTCAGTGCATAAGGCCCTTTGCAGGCTCAGGGCACAAAGTCTATAAGCTCTTGGCTAGAAACTCTTGTTATCCTAGTCCGACACGATTCCTGTGGTACAGCAACAAGCACTGAACACAGTTCCTTAGGCTTTGTCTACACTACAGAGTTATGCTGACTTAAGTTACGTTGACATACAGCCACCTCTGTAATTAAACCACTGTTGCATGTCCACACTATGCTCCTTATGTCGGCAGAGTGTGTCCACAGTAGCAGTTCTTACATCAACACGGAGGGCAGTGCATTCTGCATAGCTATCCCACGGTGCAACTCGCCACCATCTACTGCGGGGTGTTTGGGGAAGGTTTTGCATTGCCTCATGGGGGCAGGTTGAGCATCCCGTGTTGTAGTTTTCCCCGTCACATCATTCAATGAGCATCCTAATACATTTTGTGCTACTTTTCAATAGCCCCTGTAACCTGCACATCTGCCATCTCTGTCAACAAGCATGGATCCTGGACTGCTCTCCACTATTGTGAAGAGTGTTATGAACACAACGCACCTTATCCTGCAGTATTTCATGAGCTGCAACTCTGATGACAATGCCTTGGTATCTGCCTTGCTGCATGCCACGGAAAGAACCAAGTCAAGATTGCTGTTGGCATTCACGGTCAGCTGCACATGGTGGACCATCAGTTCTGGGCTCGAGAAAGAAGCACTGAGTGGTGGGATTGCATCATTATGCAGGTACAGGATGATGAGCAGTGGCTGCAGAACTTTCAGATGTGCAAGGCCACCTTCCTGGAACTTTGTGCGGATCTCACCCCAATCTTAAAGCGCAGAGACACTAAAATGAGAACTGCATTGGCAGTGGAGAAGTGAGAGGCGATCGCTGTGTGGAAGCTTGCAATGCCAGACTGTTACTGATCAATTGCAAATCAGTTTGGAGTTGGGAAATCCACCATGGGGGTTGCTGTGATGCAAATGTGTAGGGCCATTAATTGCCTCCTGCTGTGAAGGACTGTGACTCTGGGCAATGTGCGTGTCACAGTGGATGGTTTTGGAGCAATGGCATTCCCTAATTGTGGTGGGGGACAGGATGGCACACATATCCCTATTTTGTCGCCAGACCACCTTGCCATAGAGTACATCAACAGAAAGGGCTACTTTTCTATGGTATTGCAAGCGCTGGTGGATCACTGGGGTCTTGACTTTCACCAACATCACCCTGGGCTGCTAAGGGAAGGTTCCTGATACACGCATCTTTAGGAACACAAGCCTGAACAGAAAGATGCAAGCAAGGACTTTCTTTCCCGACCAGAGGATTACCATTGAGGGGTTTAGAAATGCCAATAGTGAACCTAGGAAACCCAATCCACCCCTTGCTCCCATGGATAATGAAGCTGCTAAAGAAACAATGGACAGAGGTTCCATTGTCAGGGCACTTACACTCCTTGAGCCAAATTACAAGCACAACTTTTTCACTTTCCTTTGGGAGACATAGAGCAGGGTGGTAGCCCCAGTGAGTACGGCCCGTAGGGGGAGGGGGGAGATGGGACAATAAGAGGGAGTAACCCTGGTGTATCAGTACAAGTGGATAGGACTATTGTACTGAATACTTGCACCATTTTCCACAAGTGGGAGTGACTGTAGCGGATATCTTACTCCATGGGTAACCGAGGCTGCAAGGGAGCAGCTCTTGCCTGTGTCTGGCTGCAGACCAGGTCTGCATGTTGCTCGCCCGAATGGTGCCTGCTGAACATATTGCTGGCATGGGAAAGTGTCCTACTGCCAGGGAAGAAACAAGGCACCCCTCCCAAGAAACCTTTGGCAGAGGATTAAAGATTACCCCTAGGAAAGTTTCCTAGAGATCTCTATGGAGGATTCATGGGACATCCTGATGTGTCCCCTGTGCCTAGCTGTACAGGGGAATAAGGAGCAGATAGCAACTGTACCTGCATTAGTTATTTCACTACCTTTTCTAGCCTGATTAATAAAGTAATACATGAGCAGATATGATGTCCATGCAGTATTGAAGCAAAATGAGCACTTACCAGAGGTTCCCTCTCCTGCATCAGGCTCAGCACAGCTGAACTGCTGGGAGTGGTTAGAAGCTCAGGAGTAAAAAAGAGGTCCTGGCTCACCATGCCACTGGATCTCCCTGTTGCCTGTCCCCCATGTGCTTTCTCCTACACTTCCTCATCCAGCACGTCATCCTCAGGATTCACTCTGGTGCCCTGTGACTCCATCTTGCCCCAAGTATCCATGGGGCACTTAACAGTGGAGGTGGGGCTGCTGCTGAGGATGGCATGGAGCTCCTTGTAGAAGCTGCATGTCTGCGGCTCTGCACCAGAGTGACTACTTGCCTCTCTTGCCTTCTGGTACACCTGCTGCAGCTCCTTGATTTTTACACAGCACTGCTGTGTCCCCCTGTTGTAGCCCTTCTCCACCATGCCCCTGCAGATGTCAAAGTTCCTGCTGCTGGAACAGAGCTGTAGCTGCACAGTCTCCTCTCCCCATAGACCCAGGAGATCCACCACCTCTGGTGCACCTCAGGCAGGAGCATGTTTGCTGCGTGGAGCTGGCACAGTTAACTGGGCAGTAGTTATGTTAGCTCTTCATGCTGGGCAAACAGGAAGAACAATTTCAAAACTTCCTGGGGCTTTAAAAGGGAAGGGGCACATACCTATGTAACTAGCTGCAGGGCAGTGACATTCAAAATGGTGACCAGAGTGGTCACGCTGGGCATTGTGGTACACCGCCTGGAAGCCACTTAATCGACGTAAGCAATTCAGTGTCTACACTGGCACTGCATTGACCTAAGCGCCACGTCTCTCACCGAGGTGGTTTTATTATGTCGGCGTAGCAGGCAAGTTACAGAGGCGGGAGGATCATTGTAGTGTGTACACCTCCGTAGTTAGAGCGACATAAGGTGCCTTATGTCGACTAAACTTAGTACTGTAGACAAGGCCTTAGTGTCTCCCTCTGCTAACGAAACATAAGTGACTTGTTTGCCTGTGGCTTTGCACTGGGCTGGTGGGTTCAATCATTTTTTTCCAGCTAGAGCATTTGTAATATAATTTACTTCACCGTATGTTTTTTAAAGGAGAATTCAGCAAGATGGAGTTCTTGATAGTCTGATATTTTGATGGGCTTCAATTCTTCTTCTTCAATTCTTCTTCACCCTTAATCATTTTCCTGCACTCTTGATTTTCTATTTACATATTCAATTTAGTATCCTCCAAAGCATACCCAAGTGTAAAGTCTTAATGACTCTTGTTGCAGTGGTTTTAAAAGATTTCTCTTTTTTGAAAGCAGCAGCTGCCTCCAGGGATAAAGTAAACAATTCCATTTGGTATAACTGGTTGAGTAACATTCCAAGAGTATTAACGTCATTGGGAGTCCCCAGTGACTTTAAAACTTCAAAAAGGTTGGCTCCCTCTAAAGTTTATTCAATGACACAGAATGTAGAGATTGAGGAAGAAATAGCTGGTTTTGCCAAAACCATTGGCAGAGACTCTGATGAATGTAGTTTGAATTTTCTACTATAAAGCATATATTTGATTTCTTGTTCAGTGTGAATGCTGTCTCTGGTATTAACATAGTATGTACAGTGACACTGATCTGTATCTCATTTAAAAAGGAATTCTAAACAGAGAATAAGTGGAATAATCCAGTTCGCAATGAAAATACCTGGATGTGTGCCAAGTATATGGTATACGGGGAGAGAGTGCATTGCTGTTTACCTTTTATTTTTCATCATTGCCAGGTAAAAAATGTTCTAGTCTGATATCTATCAAGGAAGGAACATAATGTTCAGAATAGGAACATTTCAGAGAAACGTTGTTTACCCACTACAATTATAACAGTAAAATAATCTAGATCGATAATGGATTCCAAGATCTAAAATCATCCCAGATTAAAAGTAGTAATGGAGTTATATCAGGGATGAATTTGGCCCCAGACATAATAGTTTTTGCTTAAATATACAGTATAAAATGTTTTACAAATTGTTTTGTAATCCAAAAGTTGTACCAACTATTTGACTATGCAGTAGAACCTCAGAGTTACGTACACCTCAGGAATGAAGGTTGTTCATAACTCTGAAATGTTCATAACTCTGAACAAAATGTTATGGTGGTTGTTTCAAAAGTTTACAACTGAACATTGACTTATACAGCTTTGAAAGTTTAGTATGCAGAAGAAAAATGCTGCTTTTAACTATCTGAGTTTAAATGAAACAAGCACAGAAACAGTTTCTTTACCTTGCCTTTAGTTTTGCAAAGGAGCAACAAGGTATCCATCCCTCTCAGTATATACCAAAAAACCTCACTCTGATGGTGAAAGCCTAAAAGATTTTTAGGAATGAATTTACATTTCTGCACAGCCCTCAACATCTTGCTACTATAGAAATCAAAGGAACATAAACCATGAAGGGGCAGTATTAAAGCTACTGAGTAACATTTATGGACAAGACATTTTCACCTTTTTTTCTGATTTAATGTTAGTGGGATGTCAAAGAAATTCTATACACTAAAAATGAACACTGTCAGTTTTCAAAAAATAGATCTGGGTGCTATGGATCTAAGAGATAAAGAAATCAAACTGGCTTAATGTAATAGAAATACAGCAATATTGTGGAGCATGGCCCCCTGGACCGGAAACCTGGGACACCGCCCATGAAAACTTAGTGTAGTTGAACAAACTGTACCTAAGTAAAACAGAGTACACAGCATAGGAAAAATAAAATGCCAGTGTAACCCCGCAAGGGTTACACTATGCCACCCCACATGACACTCCAGGCTTTCCAGAAAGACACCATAATTGTCACTATGAAACGTTGCTGACAAGTTTAGTATTGGCAGTTAGACGACAACCCGATCTTGTAATAAGAAGATAGTCACTGACTTTGCATAAAGGGCCTGATCCTGTTTCTACTGAAGTCAATGGCAAAATGCCTTATGATTTACATGGGAGTAGATCCTTAATTTTGTAAGGTTATCAACACTGAAAATGTAGCTTCTCTCTAATAGTTAGATGCCTCTGCCACTGAGTGTTTGCATGTTTCTTCATGATAATGACCTAAACTGGTGAATTTGAAATGCAGCTAAAAGTGGGTCAGGTCTACACTAAAAAGTTAGGCTGAACCAACTATGCTGGTCAGGGGTGTGAAAAATCCACACCCCCTGACTGTGGTAGTTAAGCCAACCTAACCCCTGGTATAGACAGTGGAAAGAACTCTTCCATCAGTCTAGCTACCACCTCTCAGGAATTAAGGTGGATTAACAACAGTGACAGGAGAACCCCTCCTGTCAGCATAGATAGTGTCTACACTGAAGTGCTAAAGTGCCACTGTAGCATTTTAAGTGTAGACATAGCCATTAGACAATCATTTAAATCAAATTTCCTGAGAGCATCTCAGTTTACTGCCCAAGGCCCCAGACAAGCAATGCACCAGGC
Source organism: Terrapene triunguis (assembly GCF_002925995.2). Classification (NCBI taxonomy): domain Eukaryota; kingdom Metazoa; phylum Chordata; order Testudines; family Emydidae; genus Terrapene; species Terrapene triunguis. The sequence continues at coordinate 58,236,230 of NW_020664436.1, forward strand.
CAGAGGTAAACACTTTACTTCAGTAGTTCTCAACCTATTTACCATTGTGGCTGCATACGCAACTCTGTGTGTGTTACATGGGCTGCATTCACACAATATATATACACTACCTCTCTGCAGGGCTGGATTAACCTTTTGTGGGCCTGGTACCAAACATATTTGTGGGCCCCCATGTAGTCGTTATGAGCCCCGGCCTAGTGTGGGCCCGGCGCAATAGCACCATTGGTGCCATAGTAAACCCGGTACTGCTGGGATGGGGATGAAAACATTTATTCAAAAACAAAATAAGATATTTGAAGCCACACTTGACTGAGACCTCCACTTAGCCCATAGAGAACAAACTGGGCTACCATCAATATATTCAGAATACTCCTGAATTTGGTTTACTTGTGTGGGAAAGGGTTGTTAGTTTTGTCTTTTTTGTTTAAACACTCAGGACCTGCTTGGGGACCTGAACACAAGTGCCTAATTGGCACATTTATGGGCCATATTAAGCCCGGATGTGGCAATCAGTGGCGTTGCACCTGCATCTCCCCACCACCTCCTCCTCCACCCAAAGTAATGTTTTGTAAATACATTTTTTTGAAAGCTGGATTTTCTATTTTGGTACAATCATGTTTAAAAATCTTTTTTTTTTTTAAGTTAGTTTCTTTAGCCTATTTCTCCCTTTGCCTCACCACCCCTCATGACTTCAAGTGAAACAGAAAAGTTACTGGGGTGAAGTGTAGGGAGGAAAATTGTTGGTGCCTGTCTTTTGCAGGGAGAAAGGGCCACTGAGACACACATGCACACACACTTTACCACCACAATCCAGCCTCAAACCCATCCCCCAATCTTCACACCTGGGCTCTTCCCCTCCCCCGTCCCACCTTCTGTCCTCCGCCACACAATTAACCCCCACCTTCACATAAGGGCTCTCCTCAATTGCCCTGCTATTGCCCACCCTCCATTTTCACCCCAGAGCTGTCACCTCCCACCCCTCTCTTCTACTGCTGCCCTCCCCACAGAGCCAATCCCCACCTTCAACCCAGACTCCCCTCCCTCCCTCTGTCCCCCCCCCCCCCCCCCCCCCCCCCCCCCCCCCCCGCTTCTCCCCCCCCCCCCCCCCCCCACACACAGAGTCACTGTTAGTTCCCCTGTTGCACCTGGACTTGCCCCACAACTGCCCCTTCCCCCCAAACCGCGCTCTAACCCTTCCCCTCCCCAGAGTGTGTGTGTGAGTTTCTGGGCATTCCCACTGGTGGGGGGGGGAGAGGGTGGCAGCCAGCCCCACTGTCACCACGTGTCCTGCCCTGGCCATGAGGCCTACATACAACCAGCCTCCCCTGCGCTGCCCCCGATGGCAGCCAAGGGGAGACACACACACACACCCCAGCGCGATGCTACAGAGCCAACATGGTGCTCAGGAGCCCGTGGCCAGGCATCAGGGTCGCCGGGAGGCCGCACACCGGGAGTCACAGCACTGCTGCTGCCCCAGGAGAGCGGGGAGACTTGGGGGCAGAGGGGCACTGCTTTACTCATTCAAGCATCTCCAACACAGAAAAACAACAACAATAGGTGTCTCTCTTATACCATCAGACATTATTTAATCCAGCAGGTTTATGAAATATGGTCCAGGAATATGCCAGGAACACTCTCTATTGCTACAACAGTAAACAAGCTGGTCAGTCCCTTGCTTCAGGATGGTCCTTCAGGAAGTCCCAGGTCATCATGGGAGTGAATGGTCAGTCAGTCTTTGGCTTGTACAGGGAAAAGTAGGGCTAAGAATCTAAACATCAAGACAAAGAATAAAGTCAGCTGCATTGGATTATTTTCTTAGTTCTTTCACTCTTGAAGTAGCAGCCTTTGATTTTCCTAGATAACCCAAACCTTCTTCCTGCTTCAAGTCCTGTGAAGTAGTATGCATCCCTTTTAGAAAAATACTCTGACATAAATTAGACTAATTTTTATTTCCTTTTTATAGCCATCTACAGATAGAAGGGCTTCCCCTCCAACATTTGTAGTTTGGGTAATTTGTTGTTTTAGGTAGATTTTTCCCTCATTGGTCCCAGTCTTTTAACCTGTTTGGTGTGGGATGTGTATGTCCTATCGCAGGAACAGTTCATTGTAGCCAATTTTTATGAAGACAGAATGGATTCATAGAAGTGTTATATAGAATTGATAAATACTCACATGTGACCCAAATTAGCTAGGAGTCTAATCAAGTAATCAAACCACAATAACCAGTTCAGTGATACCTATCCAAAAGTCATGGGGAGGAAATAACCTCTGCCGCTGCATGATTTACAAATTAAGTTAAAAATTTAAAGAGAAGCAACTTGTACAGGCCCACGTACATGTCAAAGTTATGGTAACAGAAGAACTAAGTGAGGGAAATTCTCTTACTTGTAAACTAAGTTTCAGTATTCAATGAGTTTAAGGTTCTACTGAATGCTCTCCAATTCCCATTCTTTCATTCTGACCTGTCCCATCTGTTCCTGGACCCTTATTCTCCATTGTCTTACCACTTTGGTAGTTATTGACACCTGTGCAAAGATAGTGTAAAACAAAGCCATTCGGATCTGGCAACATTTGCCTCCATCTTACAATGTTGCATCAATTTCACTGCAAGGTAGCAGAGACTCTTAATACACCACTAAAAAAATTAAAATGAAGTATTTCTGAAATTGTGATACCCCATTGATAAACCAGAGAGTGCATTGACCAGTATGACCCTACTGCCCTCTGTGTGATTTGTTTTCATTTATAGCAAACTGATGCTATGTGAACAGTACCTAAAAGTATTAGCTGACAAGTTTTTTTTTTTTGTTCTGTTTGCCTTTGTTTATCCAAGTATTCCATTTTTCCAGATCTGGTCCATCAATACAGTTTATTAATTGAAAAATCATGCTGGTCTTAGAGCTCCCTCTTCTGTTTATGTATTGTAAGCACAAGAAATTCAAGAACCAGCTCAGCTCCATAATATTCGTTAATTGCAGTTGCTTAAATGACTATCACTGTTAGATCTGAGCATCTCATAGGCATGAATGAGTTTATCCTCATCACTATTTTGTTTTACAGATATGGAGATGAGGCACAGGGGACCAATTTTTCAAAAGAATTTAGGCTCCTAAAGATGCAGATAGGTGCACAGTGGAATTTCCAAAAGGACCTAAGTAGGTTGGGTGCCTAACTCCCAATGGTAGTGCTTTTGGAAAAAAGTAAAAATCACACTAGACACCTATCTGCATCATTAAATTCTTTTGAAAATCTGGCTCTGAGAGGCTACAGGGGAGAGACAGACTGTACTGAAGTCAATGGGAATTTTGCTATTGACTTCAATAGAGCTAGGATTTCACTCTAAGGCCTGGTCCACACTACCCCCCCACTTCGGACTAAGGTACGCAAATTCAGCTACGTTAATAATGTAGCTGAATTCGAAGTACCTTAGTCCGAACTTACCGCGGGTCCAGACGCGGCAGGGAGGCTCCCCCGTCGATGCCGCGTACTCCTCTCGGCGAGCTGGAGTACCGGCGTCGACGGCGAGCACTTCCGGGATCGATCCTGGATCGATTTATCGCGTCTAAACCAGACGAGATAAATCGATCCCAGAACATCGATTGCCTGCCGCCGGACCCTCCGGTAAGTGTAGACGTACCCTAAGTATCTTGCCCAAGATCACACAGGAAGTGCATGGTAGATCCAGGAACTGACAGAAGTTCTCAAGTTCCAGTCCAGTACCTTAACCACAAAACCATCCTTTCTTGGGTGGAAGTTGAAGATAACCTAGTGACTACATTTATGGTGATTAAAACTCCATGAAACATTCAGCTTGTTGTTGAGGGAAAAGAGAGAGCGTGAGCAAGTACCTGTATACACTGAGAATCTGAAGCATAAGAAGAGCATGCTGGGCAGCAGTAATGTTCAGGAAAAACACGTGAGTTAGAAAATATACTATCCTTTACAGGGTGTCCTAGCCAGCATGGAGTTTATTTCAAAGTTTATCTCCTTTGACAGTTGTCAGATACAGAGTTATTTCACCATCTAGGGTAATAACATTTGAATAAGAGGTCAGATCAAAGGCTCAGTTACAAACTCTGGGGATGTTCAGGTCCAGATGTTCAGGTCCAAAGGTGGCACGCAAGCGGATTTTCAGTGATACTCACACTGCCCGGGTCCTGGCCACCGGTCCGGGGGGCTCTGCATTTTAATTTAATTTTAAATGAAGCTTCTTAAACATTTTTAAAACCTTATTTACTTTACATACAATAGCTTAGTAATATAATATAGACTTACATTTTAACACTTTTAGAAGGTCTCTTTCTGTATTACTGGCACGCGAAACCTTAAATTAGAGTCAATAAATGAAGACTTGGCACACCACTTCTGAAAGGTTGCCGACCCCTGCTGTAGGGGGTCAGATTTCCAGAGGTACCAATGGCAGTTAGTTAAACTGTCTCAATCCATAAGTGAGCTGCTTTTCAATATTTCTTTTTTTCTCCTCAGTCAATGTGTGGCCCCAGACACAACATTCAAAACCTGCTTTGAATACAGAATTATCAGTGTCCTCATTGGTTTTTCTATGGTGCTTTCACCATAGTATCTGAGTGCTTCACAAACAGTAATGAAATAATCTTCACACCTGAGAATAGGGGGGTACAGTTATCCCCATTTTACAGCTGGGGGACAGAGGCACTTGGAGATTAAGGCCAAAAGTATCCACTAATTTTCAGTGCTCCATTTGAGACACCCAGAGCTTATTTTTCCAGAGTACTGTAATTAGCATTTATTAGCACTTTGTATGTTCAAAGCACAGCTCCAATCTGCTGTTGGGAGCACTCAGCACTTCTGCAAATCTGACCCCCCGTTGTCTCACGTTTGGTATCCAGAAAATGGCACCCACCATTAATAGTCATTTTGAACATTTTGGTTTAAATGACTTGTCCAGCATCACACAGAAACTCTGTGGCGGAGGCAAGGATCAAAGCCAGTTCTCCAAGGCAGCCTTCAACTGCCTTAACCATGAGACAATCCTTCCTCTTCCTGCAATCTCCTGCCTCCTTCATTACACACCTTCCAACTTCCATGACAAATATACACACTAGGGACTCCTAGGCTCAATTCCAGGGTCTGTAGGAGAGTGTGCTCTAAAGACTATAAACCTTTCTGTCTCTCTCTGTTCCTTTCCCCCCTCCACCAGCTCCTCTCCCCACTCCCTCTGTTCCTTTCCAACTGCTCATTCATCCCTGGCTCCTGCCCCACCTTCTCCCCTCAACCACCCCCTCAGCCTTCAACCCCAGTCCTCATCCCCCTTTGCTTCCCCCACCCTTCTGGCACCTGCAGCTCTCTCTTCCCCTGTCCCTCTCCCACATTTCTCAGCCCTCTGCATACATAGAATATCAGGGCTGGAAGGGACCTCAGGAGGTCATCTAGTCCAACCCCCTGCTCAAAGCAGGACCAACACCAACTAAATCATTCCAGCCAGGACTTTGTCAAGCCTGACCTTAAAAACCTCTAAGGAAGGAGATTCCACCACCTCCCTAGGTAACCCATTCCAGTGCTTCGCCACCCTCCTAGTGAAACAGATTTTCCTAATATCCAACCTAAACCTCCCTCACTGCAACTTGTTCTGTCATGCAGCTTGAGACCATTACTCCTTGTTATGCAAGTCAGCTGTTTCCTCCTTCTCCTCAATGCAGAGGCACCAGCAGGAGAAGAGGGGGACATTGAGAGCAGAGGAGAGAGTGAGTCTTCCTGCTCTCAGTCTCGTGCCTGGTGCCACAGTGGCCCCTCCAGCTATTGGGACAAGCAGTTGCAAAGGAAGTCCTGTTTTAGCTGCTGGATAGAACATACTCAGTCACAAGTGGGGATGGTGCATGCACAGTCGGGTCACATGTAGGAGCTGGAGGAGGGGACAGCATGTCCAGTACAAAAAAAATCTTCAGAAAATGTAGCTGCCAAACTCCAAACACACTTGAGCATGTGAGAACCAAGCTTTTTCAGAGGCTTAAAATGTAGTGAAATTTGAGCTAATTTCACAGGGACAGCAAAAGGCAGCTCCCCAACACCAGATCATTGCCCTTGCCCAGTTTCAAATCCCTGATCCAAAGGCAGTGCTGGAGCTTCTCAGTGAAATGGTTGGAAGAATTTTTCTAACACTGACAAAACATATTTCCCCCTAATTTTGTATGAGCCATTTTTGCTGAAACTTTAGACCCCACCCCAAAAATTTCTATATAATATGGTTCCAGGAATGTCACCTGTCTGTGTCACTCTGAAACCTAGAATGTCTGTTGAGTCAGTGTGAAGTCATGGAAACAGCTACAAGCCTGGTTGAAAGCTCTATTTGTTCAGTAGATCACAAGGTTGATTTGTTACTGGGTTTTGCAATCTGTTAATGTCCAGTTTTCAAGTTCTTGACCATTTTGACTTTACAAGTCATACCGATATGATGCACAGTTACAGTAAGTCATATATCTTTGCCACACCAAGATTCGTAGACCATTGTGATATCAGAGATAACTCAACCAATCACCACCCAAATTCTACAGCTAATTTGCATGCAAAACTTTCATTGGTTATATGCAGGAGATTGCACTGATGATGGATTACTTGACCCAATTGCCACACCCGTGAGACAGCATGGGCTTTCATCTACTAGTAAATAAATAAAATTCAGCCTGAGGCAGACACCCAGAATGGAAAATTTTAAGCCATAAAATTAAAGTTTGGCAAAGACAAGCAATTGAAAACAGAATTTTTGTAATGGTGTGTGTTGGGCAATCTTAATACATCGTGCTACCAGCTCCACCTATAATACTTTACTAATCAACCAACAAACTGTATCAACTGAGTTGCAAACTTTTATTTATAGATTACTGAATATAATATATTTTCCAAAATGAACTGAAGACTGTTGATCAAGCTGTATGAGTGCTAACGCAAGTACATATTTTTACTGCACATTTCCTCCAGAACAGCATGTACTGGAGAGAGATTCTTGTATTAAAATACTAGGTTTCCTCTTGTAGGTCAGATTACACACTTTGTAATTCAAATAACCCGGACTTTTGTGAGCAGCTCTGAGTAACACATTGAGACTGTATAACCCCATTTGTATTAGAATTTAGAACAGGTCAACCAGAAACTTGTTCATATACAATTCTTGCTAGAAATGTCTTTTTTAAACTGAAAAACTAGGCCTACATGCTGCCTTTGGCTGCCAACCCCTAGTTCAGAGGCTGGGTAGTGGTTTTCTGGGGCACAGTCAGAGGTGTGGCTACTAGATTTGTGGCTGTATTCATTAACAGACTATAAACCCCCATGTACGGTGTGTAACTCTTCTGCAAGGTGTAGGTGGCAGTGACAAGGGCTGGGTGCAATATCTAGGGGTTCCTATTAACCATACAAAACAGAACCCGCTCAAGTCCCCACCCAATAATTTGGGAAAATTAACCACCACCCCAGGAGCCTCTAAGGCCTGGTCTACACTAACACCCCAATTCGATCTAAGGTACGCAACTTCAGCTACGTGAATAACGTAGCTGAAGTCGACATACCTTAGTTCGAATTTACCGCGGTTCAGACGCGGTCCACACACGGCAGGCAGGCTCCCCCGTCGACTCCGCGGTACTCCTCTCGCTGACGTGGAGTACCGCAGTTGACGGCGAGCACTTCCTGGTTCGAATTATCGCGTCCACACCAGACGCGATAAATCGAACCTGGAAGTTCGATTGCCAGCCGTCGAACTACCGCGGTAGTGTAGACAAGCCCTTAGAGGCAATACTTTCCCTCACAAGGAGTGAGTCTGTGTATAGAAAAGAAAGCTTGTAATAAAGAGGGAAAAGGAACCAAGCATTAATTTTGGAAAACACACAACCACAATTAGAAAGCATATGCCCATGAGCAAACACCCACCACAGAATATGTTGGGCAGTGTCCTTTGACTCAGGTTATCACCTTCCAATGTGAAAGTCTAACAAATGTTCCTTTAACGCACCACTCCCCTCTCCCTCCACTGCATCCCACTCACAGTTGCTGTCCTTGGTCAGTGAGGACCAGAGTTCAGAGATGTGTTCATGTGAGATCACCTCCCATCCTGGGGAAAGGGGGTAAGGCATCAAGCAATGCCTCAATTGCTGCAGCTGGGTCACAATTGATGTTATTCACTCTGCTACTGCTGCCTCCATTACTCTGCTACCAGTGTGTCTCCACTATGACATGTTCTAAGGTTCTACCACTTAATCCAGCTTGTGGTGATTTCAGCAGGTAGTGGGAAACCTCACTGCCAATGCAGGCTGTAGAGTCTTTCACTGCATGACTATCCCACACCAGGTTTAAGGTTCAGCAGCTGGTTATAAATGATTTCAGTGTTAATGATTACAGAACAAAACAAGGACTTTCAATTGAGTCTAATCAGCTCTGTCTTTAAAGAAAAGAGGATCAAATGGTGTCTATGACTCCTTAAAGAGCACCTACACCCCAACATTAGAGTACCTCTCTCCCCTTCATGGGGATTTGGCATACCTATTCCCCACCCCAGGGAGTGAGGTTCAGTTTAGGGTGACCCCCCTCAATCAGGGCAGGCTAAGTACAGGTCTGCTGCCCTTGACTAATATAATAAACATAACATTCTATTACCCCTGCACTCAATACCAAAATGATTTGTAACCCAACCCCAGTCAAAATTGACCACTTTGGCAAAGCAGCTCTATCATGCTGCACAGCTGGGCAGAGTAGGTGTATTTATGCAGATACAGTTTGTTCCTGAAGTCCTTCTCCCCCAGCTCACCACTAGATGTCAGGGGAGAGCTCAGTCAGACCCTTCTTACAGGTGCATAGGTGCTGTGATGACTATAGCAAACCAAGACATAGGTAGTGGCCAATGAGCAGCACTGCTAGTGATACATGACATGATAGGGGTTTAGGATTCTGTTCTCTATGGAACTCCAATGCTAAGCCCATTTACGCAGACATGTTGCTGGTCTGAATAGATTAGACAGGAGGAACACAGGAGCAGATCAGAATAGTGTAATAACTAGAATAAGGAAATGTTTTTTGCAATTAAAATTTTTTCCAAATTCTCATTTTGCACGTTTCAATAACCAGTGATTTGTCATTTAATCAAAAATTTTCATGAACATTTTTCAGTTTTGAAAATTTGTTTATTTCTATTTCCTCCTCTTTGTTTGTTTTCATTCTCTCTTTTCCTTTCCCCCCAGCTTTTTGCATTTTGTGACTGAAAAGTGGGGAGAAGGGGGAAGGAACAAGTGGGGAAAGGAAAACAAAAATAATAAATCAAAGGACACTTTTTCCCCCAATTGCATTGAAAAGCCTGAAAATTTTGAAAACAAGTTCACACACATACACACACACACAAAAGATCCATTTCCCATATTTTTTTCCCACTAAGTCTAATACTAACTCATGAGTATAAAGGATAATGCTTCTGTTTACACATAAATATCCTGGTTAATATTAATACAGAGGAAAGAAGTGCATAGCAATTAAATGAGGCTTTAGTAAAAATGTGTATTTTCCCCCTCATGTATGCGATGTTGCTATAGCCGTGATGGTCCCAGGTTATTATAGAGAAAAGGTGGGGGAGGTAATAACTTTATTGGATTGACTTCTGTTGGTAAGAGAGACAAGCTTTTGAGCTCCACAGAGCTCTTCTTCACATCTTGAAAAGTGTCACAACTAAGACTATGTCTCCACTGCACTTTTGTCGGTAAAACTTTTGATGCTCTCCCACCAACAAAGCTACTGTCCCTCATTGCGGGTGGTTTTATTTTGTCGGCAGGAAAGCTCTCTCTCGCTGACAAAGAGCAGCTACACTGCGTACCTTACAGCGATGTCTGTAGTAGCACAGCAGTGCTGCTGTCAGATAGGCAGTGTAGACATAGTTTAGCATAAGTAGTTAGCACATATCCTAAGGGATGATTCAAGGTGAAGTAGCCTGTTAAAACCCCTGTAGTCATAGGACAAAAAGTGGTGAGTGGGTTACAGATTGTTGTAATAAGTAGGGCCCTACCAAATTCACAGTCCATTTTTGTCAATTTCATGGTCATAGGATTTTTAAAATTGTAAATGTCATGATTTTAGCTATTTAAATCTGAAATTTCACGGTATTGTACTTGTAGGGATTCTGACCCAAAAAGGAGTTGGGGGGAAGGATTGTCACAAGGTTATTGTAGGGGGGGTTGTGGTATTGCTACTCAAAATTCTGTGCTGCTGGTGGTGGAGGTGCTGTCTTCAGAGCCGGGCAGCTGGAGAGGAGTGGCTGCTGTCTGGGAGTTCATCTCTGAAGGTAGAACCGCCGCCAGTAGCAGCACAGAAGTAAGGATGGCATGGTATGGTATTGCCACCTTTACTTCTGCACTGCTGCCTGCAGAGCTGGGCCCTCAGTCAGCAGCCGCTACTCTCCGGCCACCCAGCTCTGAAGGCAGCAGTGCAGAAGTAAAGGTGGCATGGTATGGTATTGCCTCTCTTACTTCTGTGCTAATGCTGGTGGGGTGCTGCCTTCAGAGCTGGGTGCCCAGCCCACCACTGCCGCTCTCCGGCTGCCCAACTCTGAAGGCAGTGCAGAAGTAAGTGTGGCAATACTGTACCCCCCTAAAATAACCTTGCGACCCCCCTGCAACTCCCTTTTGGGTCAGGATCCCCAGTTTGAGAAACACTGGTCTCCCCCATGATATCTGTATAGTATAGGGTAAAAGCAACAAAAGACCAGATATCATGGGGGGAGACCAGATTTCACGGTCTGTGATGTGTTTTTCATGGCCATGAATTTGGTAGTGCCCTAGTAATAAGCCATAAATCCAGTGTCTTTATTAAGACAATGATTTTTAGTATCTAGAAAAATTATGAATTTAAGCTCCCAGGCTCATCTTTTGAAAGTGTTGTGCAGGTTTCCATTGAGGATAAGGAAGGATAGGTCAGATATAGAGTGATCACTTTGTGAAAATTGTTCACCCACAGGTGATATGGTGTTTACTCCTTAGGGAATTCTCCGCCAAAAAAATTAAAAATTCTGCACACAATATTTTAAAATTCTTCAAATTTTATTTGTCAATAAATACATGTGGAGGCTCCAGCATGGCAGTGGGGAGCACAGGCCACTGTCTGCATGGATGTGGGAGATCACCCTCCAGCTCCCAACACCCCCAAGACAGGGACTCGGTGGTGAAGCTGCACCCGACCCTGACATAGCACAAGGGCCGGGCCTGCCCCAGAAACACCCTGGGGCCCTCCCCCCTCCATGCCAGGCACACCAGGTGTGGACAGGCAGGCTCAGCCCAGGAAGATCCAAGTGTGGAGGAGCGTAGTGTGGGAGGATCCAAGTGTGGGATGAGAGGGTTCTGTATGGGGCAATCTGGGTATGGGCAGCTCAGTGGGGGATCTGGATGTACAGGGGCCCATTGCGGGGTTCCGGGTGCAGGGGCAATGGGACTCTCCAGGGTGCTGATGTAACAGTGATTCCAGAATCACCTTATAAGAGAATGCACACTTCCAGAAGAAAATATCACAGCTCCTTTCTAAATCCTCAGATACTCATCTTGCCCAACTAGCACACCAGTCAATACCTCTGGTAAATGGCTTCAGCCCTGCAGAACTGTTGATGGGAAGAAGCTACGGTCCACTCACCCGACTATCCCTTCCCAACTAAACCCTTGTTGGCTTGACTTCAAGGAAGACCAATTGTACCGGGGGGAGGACTCACCGGCATGACGCCTCCTGCTGGTCACCCTGGGAATTAGCTCTCCAGCTCCAGAGCAGCCTCTGCTGGCCAATGTCCTGCTTGCCTCGGCCCCCGTGTCCCTCCTGGACCCCAGTGCCCCTTACCTCAGGAGTCTGCCCTCTGCAGTACCCCCCCTGTGTCTGGGTCTCCCCTCCCTGGGGAACCCCCAACCCTCTATACCCACCTTGCCTCAGTGGCTACTGCCAGTCATCATCTAGTCCCCGCTCACTGGGGCAGACTACAGTCTATAAACCACTCATAATTGGCAAGGGGGGTTTGAACCTGCTGCCTTTCCTAATCCTGGGCTGCACCTCTGCAACCCCAGTACCTGCCTGGGGAATTGCCAGGCTGGAGCTCCTTTGCCTGTCTCCAGCCCTGCTCTACCTCAGGCATGCTGCTCAGCTCCCAGGCAGCCAAATCCTTCTCTCTCCACAGCTAGAGAGAGACTGCCTCAGCTGCTGACTCACAGCCCTTTTATAGGGCCAGCTGTGGCCTGATTGGGGCATGGCCCTAGTTGTGGCTGTTTCCCCAATTAGCCTAGCCTTTTTCTCAGCTCCAGCCCTCTCCAGGGCTGCTTTTAACCCCTCTTAGCCAGGGAGCGGGGTGACTGGCCCGCTACACCAATATAAAACTAACCAGAAGAGGAACTTTGACAGGTGACATAAAGTCGCATCCTTGAGAGTATTGAATCCAGATCACATTTGGCTGAAAGAGTCTCAACAAAAGGGGACAGTGCAGGGATGTGCAGAACCTCTCAATCCCACTTTAGTAGTGTGCCAGCAGGAATCATCTGCTGGAACCAGTGTCATCTTGTGGTGTCACCCCAGGAATCTTTGATACACTCTCATCCCTACCCCAAAACAGAACCTGTGAATATAGAACTGCCAGCATGATCTTCAGAACCTTTCCCTGCAAGGAGGTATCCAGCTAGAGAAAGATGCCTTCTGCATGCCTGGAGGATTACTTATGATCTTGAAAAGCCAAGAAAGTCAGAGGACTAATAGCCAAATGTCATAAAAGTCCAGAATAAATCCCTGACCCAAGGCTGAAAATTTGGGTGGTCTACCCTGTCCTTCCTAGAGCTGTTTATTTTTGTTAGCATTGACATTTTATTTAGTTCTATGTTGCTGTTTAATGAAAAGTTTGCATAAAGGTTTATCACTATAGGTGCTGACTTTTGGCTTTCCCAGCAGGTGCCCCACATGGTTCTGTTCCCTCCCCTGAGGCCCCAACCTCACTCTGCCCGCAAGACCCCACCCCCACTTCGTGTGTCTCTGCTCCCCCTCCTGGTGGCTATGTTTAGTGGCCACCCCCACCCACTCACTGAAAGCAGCACAGAAGGTTTCCCCTCTTCAGGGTAGGAAGGGTTGCCTAGTGGTTATGGCACAGGCCTGGGGTTCTGGGTTAGATTCTCTGCTTAGCCTCAGAAAAGTCAGTTCACCTCTGGGTGCCCTAGATCCCACCTTCCAAATGGGGCTAATACTTCCCTGCCTCCTACTCTAAATCCATTCATGCCTGTGTGGTGCTAGTGGCAATGGAGGTATTAAGGTTTTAGCCTTCACAACATCCCCTGGCAATGAATTCCACAGATTGACTATGCGTTGTGTGAAGAAATACTTCCTTTTGTTTGTTTCCTATCAGCTCTAAGACACCTGAGTATTTCCAGTAGATACAAATGTTATCACCTTTTCCTATGGCAGTGTGCTTTCTTTTCCTATTAAGTTACTCAGTAAGTAGAAATAAAATCTTAAATATTGTAATCTATTTATACAATGCATTTGATATTTTGCCATCATAAATTAAAACACACTCCAGTTCAAGGTATTAAAGGTGTAAAGATTCAAAACATATAATCAAATTTAAAAATTGAACTTGCATTTACAAATGACTCATCTAAAAGCCTGTTTTAGCTCTGGAAACAGTTCAGTTTTATAATGTAATATAGAAATCCTGAGTATGTATCTACAGCAGGGGTTCCCAAACTTGGTTCGTGGCTTGTTCAGGGTAAGCCCCTGGTGAGCCACGAGACGCTTTGTTTACCTGAGTGTATGCAGGTACGGCTGCTCGCAGCTCCCAGTGGCTGCGGTTCGCCGTTCCCGGACAATGGAAGCTGTGGGAAGCGGTGGCCTGGGGCCCGCGCCACTTCCCGCAGCTCCCATTGGCCAGGAACGGCGAACCATGGCCATTGGGAACTGCAAGCAGCTGTACCTGCGGACGGTCAGGTAAACAAAGCGTCTCGCGGCTTGCCAGGGGCTTACCCTCAACAAGCCACAAACCAAGTTTGGGAACCCCTATTCTACAGTGACTCAACTGGATGATTCTTAACTGTGCCTTACTGAAAAGGCAATATGACACTGTACGTCTTAAATGTTAAGAAAATTTGCCCTCTATATGATGTCATTTTCAAGGGCATATTCAAATATTAAGTAAGTTAGTAAAGAGACCTGTTCTAAGGCTATAACAACCAGGTAGAATTAAGAGAACTCCAGTTGTTAAAAAAGTCCCCAAGATCCATAGATTAATTCAAGAAAGAAAACATTTTTATTTTCTGATAGAGGAAGTTATTGTACATAGCTCTGCTTCTCAGATTTCCATCAAGAGCAACTGAAATGTCGAAGGGCAGCACTGAAAATAAAACCGATCAGCTTTGTAGGAGAGACTTAAGGAGACCAGCACTCATCAGGTACCTTCTCTGGGCCAAGGCTAGCCAGAACCTGCTCTCTCCTGAGTCTCATCCTATCAGCTGGGTGGGAGCTATTTACCAACATGAAGTGCTTTGAGTGCCCCTCTGGTCCCAGGGCTGCTAGCACTGCTTCTGGCAGGGGGGTTTCTAAGGTGCACAGGCTCTCAGCAGTCCAGCCTGAGGGGGCATTTGAGAACCTCATTAAAGACTCCCTCTGTGTGCGAAGGGGTGGGGGCGGACAGAGCAATGCAGACAGCTTTCCTGCTCCCAGCCATGGAGCAGCAGCTGCCCGCACAGTGTGGAATTTACATTTCCCAGAGCCCAGAGCCGAGGGGGACGGAGGAGCTGCTGATCCAGCTCCTCTGGGAAGAGCCATATTAACTTCTTGCTCAGCTCACAGCTAAGAGCTTCGGGTACCGCTGGTGACAGCAGGGAGCAGCAGTTCATTTTCCTGTTTGCACTCTGTGATAGGAAACTCAGGGAGGAGCAGACGCCCCCTCTGCCCTCCCTAAATGGCATTCTGCTCCCTCTGCCCTGGAAAGGGACCACTTTTACCAGCAGTGGGAGCCGGGCTAGGAACTGCAGCCACATGCGGCAAAAGCTCATCCGCCCGCTCCCTGCCAAGACAGTTGATAGGCGGCTGTGCGCTACAGCTGATTGGTTGGAAACAGCTAATCCAGCCACCAGGGCCGGCTCTGGCTTTTTTGCTGCCCCAGGCAAAAAAGCCTCCGGCCGCCCCCCCCCCAGCGGGGGGGAGGGCGGCCGGAGCCCTGGGAGGAGGGCGGCGAGTCCCGGCCGGGGCTCCGCTCTCCCCCCCGGCGGCTAGAGCACAGGGGGCAGGGCGGCGAGAGGGCGGCGAGCCCCGGCGGCCGGCGGGAGGGCGCCGGGGGGGAGGGCGCCGGAGGGGAGGGCGGCCAGAGCGCCGGGGGGAGGGCGGCGAGCCCGGCCGTGGCCCCGCTCTCCCCGGCGGCCGGAGCGCCGTGCCGCCCCCCTCCAGGTGCCGCCCCAAGCACAAGCTTGGTGGGCTGGTGCCTGGAGCCGGCCCTGCCGGCCACCTGCCAAAGGTTGATGGAGCCCCACATGCACAAGAGCTGATTTGCAGCTGCCACACCTGATTATCCTGGTGGGTGCTGAGCACCCACTATTTTTTTCCCATGGGTGCTCCAGCCCTGGAGCACCCACAGAGTCTGTGCCTATGTTTATCACCTTTCTTCAGAAGGGGGAATGTAGTGTTAGTTGTGAAAAGACAGAGCCTCTAGGGGGCATACAGCAGGGTGGTATAAGCCTGTGTTAGCAGGAAATAAGTCAGTCTTGGATTTACTTCCACCATGATGTCCTGGGTCTCTAGACTCCTCATATGCAAATTAAGAGGACATCATTACCTGGTCATAGTGGACTATTTTTCCAGATATATAGAAATACTTAAAAGACATAGCATGTTGCAATGTGATTGAGAAACTGAAGTGCACTTTTGCTCATTTAATATATCAGAACAACTAGTGATGGACGATGGACAACAATTCACGGCAGCAGAATCTGAGTTATTCTGAATGACACGTGATTTTGATCATATTACTAGATTTTGATCATATTACTAGCAGCCCACATTACTCACAAGCGAATGGAGTAATGTGTCTGAAAGAGTTGTACAGACAGCCAAGAACATTCTACACCAATAGCAGCTACTCCTGTCCAGTGCAACTCAGAAAAGTACCTAACTCCAAAGTGGCCAGACAAGAAGAGAGTAGCCAAAACAGAAAAAAAAAAAAAAGCTTACAAACACTTTTACAAGAGATGTTAGTGATCTTCTGGGTCTAGAACTTGGGGACCATGTGTCTCAAACTGGATGGAGAAAAAGGATGGACATAAAGCTGTCAGACAGAAAAAAGAATTCAGCACCCAAATCCTATGTGATTGAGACTGACAGTGGAAACTTCAACAGAAACTGTCAACATTCTACAGTTTGTTCCTCAGAATGTTTCTGGGACTTTGCTCTTGCACACCCTGCTAAAATGGTTCAACTTGCCACATTCCTTTCAATGCTGTCGTAGTGCAGGGCACTTCTCCTTTACCTGCTCATGCTGTCCCCCACACTAAATGCATCACACTGTGGGGAGAGAAACTTGGCCATTTTCTTTTGTCTCACTGCATGTATATCTAGGGGTGCTGTGCTTCCTAGAGTTTTCAGCCTCTGTCTTGAGGCTTCCACTGCACACCCTATGTCTCAGCATCTGTCTAACAAGAGATCACCTTCCCAGAGCAGCCACTCCTGCAGGTGATGACCCCAATGTTGCAGACTATTTTATCATGAATCAAGTCCCCAAAATTGTATGTAGCAGCCAGTGTGCCTAAGGCTATAACACAGGAGTCTCTTCCCATCCCTTTGGATTGGTCTGTAGTGACAAACCCATGTCACTCCACAGTTTCATTCTGTTTGGGGAGCAATAGGTCCCCAGGGCTCATAGGACTGCTAGGAGGATTGAGGCAGTGGTGCGCTCCAGAGTGGTGCATAACAGTTTTATTTTCCTGCTGTTGGAGTCCTTCTGCACGGCCAGGTCTGTGGACAGCTCAAATTCCTCCTTCAGTCAGGTCCATTGCCAGGCCAGATTTGTGTCTGCAAAACCCAGGGCTCTGGGGTTCTTTAGACTGAGTTCCATAGCTCACGCTGTCAGCAGCTACTCTTCAGAGAATTCACAGCTCCTCCGCTGCCACCATATTGCATTAGGAAAGAGTGAAGCTGAATGCAGGTTAAGTCAAACAAGTGGAACTTTATTAAACCCTGTGCACTGTTGTGTCCATGTGGCTGTGTGGCTTCCAGCCTAACTGCACCCATTTCCCCAGGTGGCCTGTCCATTATAGTCCCTCTAGGGAACATGGCCCCACTGACTCCAGTTCCACCAATCATGATACACCTCTCATTAAGCTAGATCAATGCATTCATGTGGGAAATTCTAATAACTCAATATAACTATACAGTCATACCTCACTGACCAGATCACTTACAGCATTCACAACATTATTACACATCAGCTCCATGTCCTTCACACTAGGAGGGGCAGAGAATCAGCAAGCTGGAGACACTGAGTAGGTGACCCTGCCTTACATAGGGGTAGGACTTGTGGGACACATTCTCTCCCTACATACTGACCATGTGAAGATTCCCCATGAAAGGAAATATGGCTTAAGGACTGTATTACCTTTCCTGTGGAGCCTGATGCATGAAGGGAAAGCTTCCATTATGGCAGAAGCATTCGCAGAGGAGTTCCCTGATAATAGAGCTTCACGGGATAAATACACCTAACAAGCTGGTGGGAAGGGAGCTTATATGAAGGCATAGGGCCTCTATGCGGAGAACCCTGGGCTCTTACACATCCATGGGAGCTCTGAAGAGTTTGAGAACTGGACCTGTGGTGAATCCCAACCCCGACAGAATGACTCAGTGGAAACTCTGCAAGGGGTACTCCCCTCAGGCCTCTCCTGAAGGTTTTACAACAGAGGGAACAATGCCGCCTAAAGCTATTTGGAAATATACATATTAGCAACAAGAAGAACAGGAGTACTTGTGGCACCTTAGAGACTAACAAATTTATTAGAGCATAAGCTTTCGTGGGCTACAACCAAGCACCTTCAATTTTAACCTTTCACCAACAGGTGGCACTAGCAATTTAACAAGAATTATTGCTTTTTTATTATTGTGTGGATCTATCATTTTTCAGTGTTCGGTACTGTCATAACTATAAAGGGAAGGGTAACAACCCTCCTGTGTACAATACTATAAAATCCCTCCTGGCCAGAGACACCAAAATCCTTTTACCTGTAAAGGGTTAAGAAGCTCAAGTAACCTGCCTGACACCTGACCTAAGGACCAATAAGGGGACAAGATACTTTCAAATTTTTTGGGGGGGAGGCTTTTGTTTGAGTGTTCTTTGTTTTGGTGGGTGTTCCCTCTTGGGACTAAGAGGGACCGGACATCAATCCATGTTCTCCAAATCTTTCTGCACAAGTCTGTCATATTTCAAACTTGTAAGTAACAGCCAGGCAAGGCGTGTTAGTTTTATCTTTGTTTTCTCAACTTGTAAATGTTCCTTTTGCTAGAAGGTTTACCTCTGTTTGCTGTAACTTTGAACCTAAGGCTAGAGGGGGTTCCTCTGGGCTCTTTGAATCTGATTACCCTGTAAAGTTATTTTTCATCCTGATTTTACAGAGATGATTTTTACCTTTTCTTCTAATAAAATTCTTCTTTTAAGAACCTAATTGATTTTTCATTGTTTTAAGATCCAAGGGTTTGGATCTGTGTTCACCAGGACTATTGGTGAGGGGATTACCAAGCCTTCCCAGGGAAAGGAGTGTAGGGGCTTGGGGGGATATTTCTCAAGCCTACCCAGGAAAAGGGGTGTAAGGGTTTGGGGGGATATTTTGGGGGAAGAGGAACTCCAAGTGGTCCTTTCCCTGTTCCTTGTTAAAGCACTTGGTGGTGGCAGAGTATTAAAATTTAACCTAAGCTGGTAGAAATAAGCTTAGGGGGTCTTTCATGCGGGTCCCCACATCTGTACCCTAAAGTTCAGAGTGGGGAGGAAACCTTGACAGGTACCATGTGGTTTGTACAGTATTAGATGATATTTAATGGATTCTACCACAAAATTCTAGGTTCCCTTGTTTGTAAAGAGCAACAACAAGCTCACCATGCTCATAAAGAACCTGGTTAGCCTTAGGCAGGTGGAACTGTGAAGTATGTTTGACTCAAGCTGCAAACACATTAAAATCAGACTTTGCTTGAGTTCAGGGGCAGCAGGTTTGTATAATTTTTGGTGGTGCCCAGAAGGGGTCCAAGTCCCGCCCTCCCCCACCACACACACACACCTGCCTTGTAAACCGATATATATTTTTTAAAATAATGTAAAAATGGACTGGAAACAGTAAGTGTTTAACAATTTCCCTATTTTGCACAATGTGGGGGTGTGTGGGGGAGATGAGGGCTCTGGCTGGGGGTGAGGGTCTCTGGGCTGGGGCTGGGGATGAGGGGTTTGGGGCGTGGGAGGGGGCTCAGGGCTAGGGCAGAGGGTTGGGGTGTGGCAGTGAGGGCTGCGGGGTGGGACCGGGGATGAGGGGTTCACAGTTCAGGAGGGGGCTCAGGGCTGGGGCAGAAGGTTGGGGTGCGGGGAGGGGTGAGGGCTCTGGCCAGGAGTGCAGGCTCTGGGGTGGGGCGGGGTTGGGGATGAGGAGTTTGAGGTGCAGGCAGGCTGCCCCGGGGCTGGGGCCAGAAAGCAGGACTCCACAGTCCCCCCTTAGCCCTCTCCCCCCCAGCAGCACACTCACCTGGCACAGTCACTGCACATGCTCCTAGGGGCCGGGCCCTCTCAGGTCCAGGAAGCCCCCTCGATTCCCCTGTGGTGGGTGCTGGGGGGGGGGCCTGCCATCATGTGTGTGCCTCCTTCCTCCGCAGGCAGTGGCTCAGCCTGCTGCTGGCTCCACTCTCTTTTGTAGCCAGCAGCAGCAGCGGCCAGCGAGGGAGCGCAGTGCGGAGTGGCAGGGCAGCCGCCCAGGGCGCAGGTAGGGACGTTCCGGGGGAGGTGCGCAGGGGCGGCAGGCGGGGCCGGAGAATGAACCGGGGGAGGCACATGGGGTGGCAGTTGGGGCCGGGGGAAAGACCTGGCCCCGAACATTGGTGGAGCTAGGCCCCCGTGCCCTAAATTTGCTGGAGCACGGGCACCCCTATAACTTGCCGCCCCTGCTTGAGTTGAAGTTGAATTCATGACCCAGACCTGGTTGTGAATTGTATTCATGTCCAGAATTTTAGGACAAGCTCTTTCGCTCTATGTGGATAGCTAGGAACATTTGGAGGCTCCTGTTCACTGCTGCATTATGTATTTGAACTGTGTTTGCTGGGAAGTGTCCCATGAGGCAAGTCACACAGCGTTCCTCATGTGTTACTGCTTGGCTGAGCTTATTTCATGCCATCAGGAGGGTCTGCAGGAACTGTTTCACTTGGTTCCTGAGATGAGAATGCTATTAAAATTTTACCTCCAACTCTATAGCCTTTTACTGCAGGTTGAAGCAGTTAATCCTTCAAGAGGAGAACATCTAAAGTATTTGTAGCTCTCACACAAGCCATTTATGGAACAAGATTAAGATTTCTTGATGGGCTCAAGATAAAGTATATCAAAAGACCAATAGAATGTACAGTAGTAGCAATAGGAACAGATGCTTAGATGTGAGAGTTTTGAGGCAAGGTACAAACTGTAAAGTATGGCCTGAGCTGAATTGTTCATATATTAATACCCAAGCTGTTAACACAATGAGATGGACACAATATAGCCTGCATAAGTGCTGGAACTAGGGGTACTGCCACACCCCATGGCTTGAAGTGGTTTCCATTATATCCAGGGTTTACAGTTTGGTTCACTGGCTCTCAGCACCCCCACTACACAAATTGTTCCAGTAGCCCTGCCTGCAATACACTATTAATTATTCAAAATGGTACAAGCTTATTTATTTATTCAAATGTAAGGCAAAAAGTGGTGTTGTGATTTTGAATTTTTATACTAGGTTAACTCTTAGGTACTCAAAGTGATTTCTGGTATTGTTTCCTTATTTAATTAACTTGATTGTTTTATTGATTGACCAGTTCAAAACAGAGCACCTCAGCTTGGTTTTGGGTCAAATAAGGGGGCATGATTTACATATCTATACATTTAAGGGAGTCTCTAAGTTGGTGTAACACAAAAGATGAGGGGGTCAGTGGAAGGTGAAAGTTACACTATGTACAGATAATAGGGTGTTATTTTAATGAAAATCTAAGATGGGCTCAGGTGAACTCATTAAAAATAATCCCTTTCACCACTATGTAGGTTACTTTGTCTCCATTGAAATATTGGTAGATAAACCAGTTCAGTGTATCTTTTATAAAATAATTGAAAGATTAAGAAACCAGTTCTAAGACAAATGTGAGTTTAACCAAAAATGTCACGAGCTAATTTAACCTATAATTTTTCTAACCTAATTTACAATACTACAATGCAATAGTCAAATCAAGGTTATAACTGAAATGTAGTCAATAGCTCAATTTATCTTGCTTGCCAGTTACTACAATAAGTAATTTAAATCAAATTATAATGAACAGGTCAAGGAAAACAATTCTCTCATGGTTTTGCAGGAAGGTTAAGGGGAGAAGCTGTTCCCTTTAAATAAATAAATGGAGATATCCCATCTCCTAAAACTGGAAGGGACCTTGAAAGGTCATTGAGTCCAGCCCCCTGCCTTCACTAGCAGGACCAATTACTGATTTTGCCCCCAATCCCTAAGTGGCCCCCTCAAGGATTGAACTCACAACCCTGGGTTTAGCAGGCCAATGCTCAAACCACTGAGCTATCCCTCCCTCTTTGATTTAAGGTATTTAGCTAAGAATGTTAATGGCAGGGGGTATTCCTTGTCTTGGTTTTAAGAAAGTATACCCTCAAAATGATTTCCTGGTAACTTTCTCCTTTTGGCTGCTTTGTCCCATTAAGCATCACTGTTCACAGAAATTGCACCAGGCTTTTATCTAGTTTACCTTCCTGTCCCCACTCTAACACAATGTCTGCATCTTTCTGGCAGTCTTACAGATACAAAATGATTTCTAGAATCCCATACTTATAGCAGCTTTAGAATGACACTGGTTTAACCCAGAGATCTCAGGCATTTAGGGTATGTCTATACTTATGCGGTAGTTCGACGGCTGGCAATCGAACTTCCGGGTTCGATTTATCGCGTCTGGTCTGGACGCGATAAATCGATCCAGGAAGTGCTCGCCGTCGACTGCGGTACTCCAGCTCGGTGAGAGGAGTACCGCGGAGTCGACGGGGGAGCCTGCCTGCCGCGTGTGGACCGCGTCTGAACCGCGGTAAGTTCAAACTAAGGTATGTCGACTTCAGCTACGTTATTCACGTAGCTGAAGTTGCGTACCTTAGTTAGAATTGGGGGGTTAGTGTAGACCAGGCCTTAGTGTTTACTTTGGGGAACAGTTAGTGACTTATAAAGAGACATACACATTTACACACACTCACCAGTGGGTGTAGGAGTGATTGGAGCATCCTTAAATTACTCTACAGAAAGATTTGCACACCTTCTTCTCACAGTCTTTGGCTTACATACTTGGTCTTTGTTTAGAACTAAGTTGGTATTTACTGGTATTTCTATTGATGATAGGATGAACCTGAAGCTTTTTGCATGCAAGAATGAATCTGGTCTTTTCTTTCCGGGATAGACATCAGGCTTGGCTTAGCCGATGGCCAGAATCTTTTGCCTCTTCTTTTCTGGGTGGCTGGTCCAGGGAAGAGGGTAGAATACAACGTCAGGTAGTGGTGGTGTGAGAAAACTTCCACCTCCTTCCATGAGCTCTATGCTGAGGGCTCACAGCTGTAGATACGGACTCACAGACTTGTCTCCTTCTGTCCAAACTAAAATCTCAACCTGTCTCTGACATCTCCTTGTGGATGTCTAGCAACCAGCTCAAGCTAAACAGGGCTCCTAATCTCTCCTTCTGCACAGACCTCCCCACTATCTCTTTTCTTGATCACTGTGGACAATACCACCATCCTGCCTATCACTCAGGCCTGTAACCTGTGTGTCCTCTTTGACTCAGAGCTCTTCCTCTAGGTCCTCACAATCAGGCTATGTTTAAATGTAGCCAGTTCTTTCTGTATAACACTAAAACTTGGTCTTTTTTATAAATCCACACAGCTAAAACGATCATCTCGTGTCTCAGTTCCTACAACAGCCTCTTTGCATCCCTCCACTGCCTCCCTCTTCTCTGTCATATTAAACATATGCTGTTTGTATTCACTTTCAAGGCTTTTCATGTCAATCTCCACCCTATCCATCATCTTTCATTAGCTGCCAAGCTATCAATGCTTTCCTCCAATCAGCCCATGGTGCCAGCTTCCATCGCCCACTTGTTAAATTGTCAAACAAGCATCTTCATGCTTTCTCCACACACTTGGAATGCATTCCCTATAAAGGCATTTCAAGCTATCTCATCCACCTTCAAATCTCCTCTGCTGTGATGTCTACAAAAAACTTGACAATGGTTAGGCTGCTGGTGTGCTAAGACCACAGCCTATCAGTTGACCAATATTGTCTCATTGTTTCCTTGTACCTCCCCATCTATCTTTGTCCATCTGTTAGCTCTTGTCCTATACTTAGATTGTGGGGAGGGACTGTCTTTTTGTTCAGTTTGTACAGCAGTGGTTCTCAAAGCCAGTCCGCCGCTTGTTCAGGGAAAGCCCGTGGCAGGTCGGGCCAGTTTGTTCACCTGCTGCGTCCGCGGGTTCGGCCGATCGCGGCTCCCACTGTCCATGGTTCGCCGCTCCAGGCCAATGGGAGCTGCTGGAAGTGACGCGGGCCATGGGATGTGCTGGCCGCCGCTTCCCGCCTCCCCCATTGGCCTGGAGTGGGAAGCCACGATCGGCCGAACCTGCCGACACAGCAGGTAAACAAACTGGCCAGGCCTGCCACGGGCTTTCCCTGAACAAGCGGTGGACCAGCTTTGAGAACCACTGTTGTACAGCACCTAGCACAATAGTTCCTGGTCCATGACTAGGACTCCTAGGTGGTAGTGCAAGACAACTAGTAATACATAAAATATTATATTCCTAGTGATTTACACCTATACAAATGAGTAAGCTAATCAGAGGCTAATCACTAACTCCTTAAACTATTTTTGTGGCGATGCTATATACAAATTGAAGAGTCTTAAACCTCTGAAACCCTTTGATTAGGCTTCTAAATACCAGGGTATTTTGGCACTCACCTGTGTTTTGGGCCAGGATTTTGCCCTCTTATTCCACTGATTTTGGATGAACCACACATCTACACTGCCTTCTAACCTGGTTAACCTCCATAGCAGCACAGCTCCTGAAGGAACTTCTAGTCTGCTGAAGCCCCCCAAATTTCCCAAGAAGCAAGACATATTCACTGTGTAGTGGGGCAATCTGAGTTCACCTCCAGTCTGCCCTTTCTCCAGGGCCTGGGGATAAATTGGTGTAGTGCGCTCACAGCTCCTGGTTACAGAGATTCACTGGATCTGGGATTCCTCTTTTGCATCACCCTAGCATTTAAAGGAAGCATTAGCAATAAGCAGCTTGAATTTATAGAGAATAAATTTTGCTAGACAAAATTTAATTGCTTTAATAGACTTATAGTATTAGTGAGCGAAGGGAAAGGAGTAGATGTCATATATTTGAATTTCAGTACAGCATTTATTACAATGTCTTACAACATTTTAAATTAAAAACCAATTCAAATTGGCTTGGACAGGAAAACTGTCATATAGATTGAAAACTGACTGAAATACCATAAGCGATTGGTAATAGTCAGTGTAAATGTATCATGTTGGAAGAGGGTTTCTTGTTGGGTACCATGAGGACTGACACCATTTAACGTCTTTGTTAATGGTTTGAAATAGAAGGCAAACAATACATTAACAACATTTATAGACACTGGGACTGGATGGCAACACCAGTGAAGGGAAAGAAGTAACACAAAAGGGACCAAGAATCTAATCCAAAATCCTCTGAAGACATGGGCGGCAGGTTATAATAGGCCAGAGGAGGCTAAGCCTCCCATGGTACAGCTGCCATTGACTTGCTGCCAGACGCCTGGGCTGTGGTGGCCCCACCTGTACTCCTCCTCTTCCCCTCCCTGCTCCGCCCCTTCCCCGAGGTCTCCACTGCCTGCGCCTGCCTGGTGAATCCCTCTTCTCCTCCACTCCACCTCCCCCTCCAGAAGTCCCAGCCGCTCGCCACGTCCCTCCTCTCCCTCACCCCCCTTCCCGAGAGGCCCCACTGCCTGCCACTCGCCGCGTCCCTCCTCAGCCCCCTGCCCCCGATGGGGAGGAGGATGCAGGAGAGGAGGGATGAGGGGAGTGGTGGGGCCTCACGGGGGAGGAGAGGAGTGATGTGGAGAGTGGCAGTGGCCCATGGGGGGTAAAGTGGGGAGGGGGCAGAGCAGGGGGATGGAGTAGGGGTGGGGCCTGGGGCAGAGCGGGGTCAGAGTGTGGGCAGGGATGCAGGCAGAAGAGGCAGGACAGGGAGCTAGCCTCCTCCGGGGAAGCTTCACCCGTCACCCATGACTGAAGACAAAAGAAAGGTTCATTGTTTCACTGGTAATTGCAGTGTAGCCTTTCAGGCTTGGGCTGCAGGTAGAACTCTGGGACACTCCCACCTTGCAGGGTCCTAGAGCATGAGATCCAGTCAAAGCCTGAAAGGCTCACAATTAAATAGCCCCACAGCCTGAGCCCCACGAGCCCAAGTCAGCTGGCACGGGGCAGCTGCAGGTTTTTAATTGCAGTGTAGACATAAGCTATAATACCCTTTAATGCTCTGCCAAGTATGGCTGAGGTTACTTAAATAAGGTCTTTTACACACAGTGCCAGTAGGGGTTACACAGTATAACACAATTTAGCATTCCATTACAGTTCTTCCTTCTGAGACAGCCTGGGCAGTCAAGGCTCTCACACCGTTTTCCCAGTCAGCAGCCTCTCCTTGCAGGCACTTGGGCAGGGGCAGGCAAACTTTTTGGCCTGAGGGCCGCATCAGGTTTCGTAAACTGTATGGAGGGCTGGTTAGGGGAGGGGGTCGTGGCCTGCCCCCCCACCTCCTATCTGCCCCCCGCCCCCGGGATTCCTGCCCCATCCAACCCGCCCTGTTCCCTGAAGGCCCCTCTGGGACCCCTGCCCCATCCACACACCCCTGCTCCCTGTCCCCTGACCGACCCCAGACCCTGCCGCCCCATCCAACCCCTCCTCTCATTCCTGATGCCCTGTCCCCTGACTGCCCCCGGAACCCCTGCCCCGACTGCCCCCTGCCGCCCCCTCCTTCCTGACTGCCCCCGGGGACCCCTTCCCCCATCCAACCCACTGTTCCCCCCCGAGCGCCCTGACCCCATCCACACCCCCACCCCCTGACCACCACCCCGAACTCCCCTGCCCTCTACCAACCCCCCCCTCTCCCCGCTCCCTGCTCCCTTACCGCGCTGCCTGGAGCACCGGTGGTTAGCGGCGCTACAGCCGCACCGCCCGGCTGGAGCCAGGCTACGCTGCCGCCACCACGCAGCACAGAGACTGGGTCAGGCTGGGCTCTGCAGCTGCGCTGCCCCAGGAGCTCACAGACCCGCCACCCAGAGCATTGCGCCAGTGGAGGAGCAAGCGAGCTGAGGCTGTGGGTGAGGGGGAACAGCAGGGGAGGGGCAGGGGGCTAGCCTCCCGGGCCAGGAGCTCGGGGGCTGGGCAGGACGGTCCCAAGGGCCGGATGTGGCCCACGGGCCATAGTTTGCCCACCCCATGCACTAGGGAGATCTGAGTTTCAGTCCTGCTCCTTCAGAGAGTCATCCTGCACTGAGCAGGGATCCTCCCTTTTAAGGACCTGCCCAACTCCAGGCTTGGCAGACCTCACACCTGCACCAATCTGAGGCTGAGTATGCTCAGAGGAACCCTAACTCCTTCCTGACTAAGCTGGGGATTTGCCCACCACAGTGGGGGTACAAACAGTGACAAAGAAGAGGATTATTTAGCGTGGTACAAGGGAAGTTTAACTAAGGGAGAGGAGATGAAATTAAGAGAGGGAAATGTTGGACTGAACAGAAGGAAAAAAATCTCCTGATGATGGGACATATTAGGTTGTGGAATAGTCTGTAAGGGAAGTGGGGAGGAACAGAAGTTGCTGGAAAACAGAAGACTGGACAAAGCACTAGGAAATACACATCTGGAAACCATCAAACAATCCTGCCTTTACAGGCAGCAGTACTGGATGACCCAAATAAATCTTTCTTTCTCTAATAGCAATAAATCTGCAATTCCAGGAAAGTTCTTCCTTTTTGAAGTCAGAGGCAGCACAAGCTGGCTCTGCATTAGTAGTGACAGTAAGGGACTGAGCGGCTCCAACTCTGAACTGGCCTCAGGCCTCCTTCTGTGGGAAGACCCAGTTAGAAAACTGAGGAGAAAAAAGGTTTGAATGAATTGTACATAAAATTGATTAGTAAGCATGGAAACAGCATTCTGTGCTGCTTCTGCTAAATAAGTTTATAGAAAAGGATCCAGAATTTATTTTGTGAATCAAGCTCCAAGAGACTAAATAATAAAAACATACTAAAAATATGAAGTAAGGTGACTGTACTGTGTCTTTTGGGAATTAAAGGGGCATTTAGCAGTGATGTAGGTTTTAAAGTGGTAATTTACAGGGCTGGTAATAAGAATGTGTAAGATTCATATGGCAAATAGCAACATAACAGAACTTCACACACACTCTGCATTCTAATTTACCTACTAGATTGCTTGGATTGAAGAAGAACATTTAGCTTTCTTCTGTAAATTCACTTTCAGCATTTTTAAAATGGAATACTTATACTCAGCAAAGCAATTGCTGTTTACTTTTACACAGACTGCACTAGTCAAGCAACATCCACACTCTCCTCTTTTCTTGCATTTCTGCCTGAAATTAGAAATTGTGTTCCTGGTTTTTTATAACATTTTCAATTTTTCTGATGTGCATTGCAAAGCTTTAAAAAAACACATACATTGTTTAAAATGCTATTTCAACCACATTGAATGTGGAGTCTAGAACATTTTAATAGAAAGTATAAATAATCAATTTCTTCTTTACTTACTGTACTACATCTGCCAAGAACTGAATTCAGTATTTGCTGTACAGTAGCTGATGATACAGCAACCATCTAATACAGCATTCCTACCACGGTTCATGTTGTATATGTGGCCAGGAAACTGCATATTGCTCCATACATCTAGGAGCTCTGCCTGTGTACAGGGTCAGTAGCCATTTTGTTTTTGAGTCACTGCAACCTAGACAAAAGAGACACACATACTGGGCTCTGATGTACAGACTATACTGTAGTCCTTTACCATTGTTTTTAAAAAAATATAAAATAAAAGTCATTTGGGCTGACAGTACATGGTTGCACTTTGTGTACAGGAAAACATAATCATGTTGTCATTGCTGCTGATGTTATCAGCTGCTGGAGAGAACGCTCAGTACCCTGAACTCAGAAAGTAGTAGGTAAATGAAGAAGCAACTCACTTTCAAAGAGAGTTTCAGAATAAAAATTGGCATAATTTGTAGATTTTAAGTCTACACATGTAGGACCCAGTCCTGAACAGTGCTGAGCACCTCCTGACAAGGGCTTAGCACCTGCTCAGTACCACTTAGGGTCAGGCCCCTCACTTGGTGAAATCCCCATCTCCTATGTGAAGTCTGTGCAAATAAGTTTGGTTGGGTAATCCACGAAGGGTTGATGCAGGACACAATTCTCTCCCTGTGGGCTGGTGCCCCAGTGCATCAGCACCTCCCCTTGGTCAGACAGGGTTTTGCACAGTCTGCTTTTTGCACAGTCTGCTCAGATTAGTGGGGCAGTCAGTCCACCCTTCTTGTCTGAGTCTTTATAGTCCTATTCTGGATCCAAGGACATTAATTTCTATCCCACTGGGGTGTATTGGCTTCACCTTATGTTTGGCAGGGGGTTGTCTGATCCTTGTCCTCAAGGGCCCTGGAATCCCCCCCCCCCTTTAGTACTTAAATCTCTGTTAAGGGGTAGGTAGGAAAGGCTCACACACTCCATCCCACCATCAACCTCAGCCTGGACCAGTCTACACAAGAGATCCACTTCCTGGACATTATAGTGCTAATAAGCGATGGTCACCAACCTATACCGGAAACCTACTGACTGCTATACTTACCTACATGCCTCCAGCTTTCATCTAGACCACATCACACGATCCATTGTCTACAGCCAAGCTCTAAGATACAACCGCATTTGCTCCAATCCCTCAGACAGAGACAAACACCTACAAGATCTCTATCAAGCGTTCTTAAAACGACAATACCCACCTGCTGAATTGAGGAAACAGATTGACAGAGCCAGAAGAATACCCAGAAGTCACCTACTACAGGACAGGCCCAACAAAGAAAATAACAGAACAACACTAGCCATCACCTCAGCCCCCAACTAAAACCTCTCCAGCGCATCATCAAGGATCTACAACCTATCTTGAAGGACGATCCCTCACTCTCACAGATCTTGGGTGACAGGCCAGTCCTCACTTACAGACAGCTCCCCAACCTGAAGCAAATACTCACCAGCACCCACACAACAAAAACACTAACCCAGGAACCTATCCTTGCGACAAAGCCCGTTGCCAACTCTGTCCACATATCTATCCAAGGGACACCATCATAGGACCTAATCACATCAGCCACACCATCAGGGACTCGTTCACCTGCACATCTACCAATGTGATATATGCCATCATGTGCCAGCAATGCCCCTCTGCCATGTACATTGGCCAAACCGGACAGTCTCTACGCAAAAGAATAAATGGACACAAATCAGACGTCAAGAATTCTAACATTCAAAAACCAGTCGGAGAACACTTCAGCCTCCCTGGACACTCAACTACAGACCTAAAAGTCGCAATTCTTCAACAAAAAAAACTTCAAAAACAGACTTCAACGAGAAACTGCAGAACCGGAATTAATTTGCAAACTGGATACCATTAAATTAGGCTTGAATAAAGACTGGGAGTGGATGGGTCATTACACAAACTAAAAACGATTTCCCCATGCTAATTTTCTCCCTACTGTTACTCACACCTTCTTGTCAACTGTTTGAAATGTTTGAAATGGGCCATCCTGGTTATCACTACAAAAGTTTTTTTCTCCTGCTGATAATAGCCCACCTTAATTGATTAGTTTTGTTAGAGTTGGTATGGCAACCCCCATGTTTTTCATGTTCTCTGTATATATATATCTTCCTACTGTATTTTGCACTGCATGCATTTGATGAAGTGGATTTTAGCCCACAAAAGCTTATGCCCAAATAAATTTGTTAGTCTCTAAGGGGCCACAAGTACTCCTCGTTCTTTCCACTCCACTGGGTTTCAGCTTAGGGCCCTTAACCCAGGAAACCAGAATCAGTCCTCCTGCTGTGCCCTGAGTTCCTTCCTACCTCCCTTGGTTCTGTAGGTTTTGCAGCCTAAGGCTCTCGTTGTCCCTTCCCTGGGTTGTTGTCACGCTGAGGCAGCTTCTCGCCAGCTTGTTGGCAGGTCCTTCTTTCTCTGGCCTGCTTGCTCCTCTGTCAGCGGCCCCACCTCTCTGTTTCTCAGTTGATCTGAGGCTGCCAATCAGTGCTGGCATTAACTCCTTGGTTGCTGGGCCTGCATGGGCTCTATACATCCCACGACACTCCCCCAAACTGGAGCGAACCCTGCAGTAACTTCATGGGCCTTACTACAGCTCTTGAGGCCAAGGCCCACTATGCTCCGCCTATATTAACTTTCAGTCAATGGATACATATAATTCATGGAGTCAGTGGACCTTGCCCTTCTCCTCCGCCAGCCTGGCCACAGGAGGGGGGGCAAGGAGACGAGGGTGTAGATGCCCTCAGATCAGCTGCTGTGGTGCTGCTGTGTTTTGGGCCTTGTGTCCACAGAAGTGGGGTATGCTTTGCCCTTAAGTCCTTGCCCAGGCAAAACTCCCAATGCCTGCTATAAGAGTTTTTCCTGAGTAAGGACATTAGGACTAGGTCCACGTTCAGGGGGAGGGAGAGAATAATCATGTAACAGCCCTCAGAGATCCTCAGCTCAACACAACTCCCGCAGTTCCACTGCACAGTGGGTGCATGGCTGTGGGATGGGAATTTCTCATCACAAGGGCAAAAGCCTGGCTCCATTGAAGTCAATGGAAGTTTTGTCATTGACTTCAACAGGGCCAAGATTTCACCCCATGTGCATGGTGGAGCTGGTCTATGTGCTAGTTCTAAATCAGGGGTCGGCAACCTTTCAGAAGTGGTGTGCCGAGTCTTCATTTATTCACTCTGATTTAAGGTTTCTCATGCCAGTAATACATTTTAACGTTTTTAGAAGGTCTCTTTCTATAAGTCTATAATATATAACTAAACTATTCAGGGCCGCTGCAAGGAAGTTTCGCGCCCTAGGCGAAACTTCCACCTTGCACCTCCCCCCC